>NC_056532.1:7906990-7939883 GCF_019175285.1 Sceloporus undulatus | reverse complement strand
AATATACTACATACATGCCACACATATCGTGCACTGCTTCCTGGTTGGTTGACACATGACTTGAAGATACAACAACAAACAACAACAACACCAACAGCAATCTTCTTTACACCTTGTTGCAAAGCCTCCTTGGATTCCCATGCCAGTGCAGAAAGGCATGCTATATAACATATTAATAACATACATATATAATGCATGCGTCGCTGATTGGCTGGGATCACCTATGGGCCATAAGTAAACCTAGGTTTGGAAGGCAAGCCATAGAAAATGGAGCAGAACCAAGGGAAACCAATGGAAGTAATACTGAATGGTAGAGCAGGAGGAAGGCGCGACATATTCACCACCGAGGCGTTTTGTTCCCCCCCCCCCGAGCCCAGAAAATAATTCTCGCCACAATTTTGGGCCCGCAAATTACACGGGCGCGCATGGGTCGCCAGACGTATAATTCCTGAGACCGTGCGTCCATCACGGAGAATTTGGGGGGCCTTTCCCCTTCCTTCTGCCCCTTCTCCTTCATCTGGGGCTTGATTTAGACCAAGTAAATGCATCTGCCTGCTTGACAGGAATATTGTGCGCCGGGAGAGGGATGATATACAGGTCACCTATATTACGGTATGAATAGAAAAGTCCCCGCCTAAGCAGGCTGCCGAAGATTACTTAGCGCTTGACCACGCCATGTCTTTGTGTCACTGTTACCGGGCGAAATTAAATCAGAACACGGAAAATATTAATTTAAAGTCGGGGGGGGGATCGAGGCCACTCGCTTCCAATTACGCACCGCCCTGTCAACATTTTCCCACGGGCGCAAACAAGGAAAGGACGGATTAATTGCTTTGGACCTCTGCCCTACTCCAGAACCCAATTATAGAAACATATTGGCGTCTAGCATTATTGTAGACACTGCTGTGAAGGAAATTGTGTGAAAATTTTGAACGGTTTGTTTTTCGGGACGTAATAACAAGCGAACGCCGTTCGGAGCAGCATTAGCAGTCCGGGTAGATCTTTCTCTCTCTCTTGAACCATGGTGGGTGGAGGTTAAACAGGTTGTGCACTCAGGATCCGTTGGTTAACCTCCATGGATGGGGAGCTTTGGAGGCCGACTCGTGGGAGCGAAGGGACAAGGGACCGCCCGCCCGTCGCTATCCCTTTGACGACAAGGAACTAAATCCGCAGCCCAAGGAAGGAGACGGTGGCCCTAGTAGTCCGGTGCAGTTGGTTTGCCATCGATGTCCGTGGGATGCTGCTACACGTTGGGTCTCCCTTATCCGGAATCCGAAAACCCAAACTACTCCCAAACTCATGAACAGCGAAGGCTTTCATGGCTGGTACCCATAGTTTTTTTGGGGGTTATGTGGCCAGTCTGGAAAGGTTTGTTCCTGACGCTTCGCCAGCATCTGCGGTTTGCTTTCTCCGAAGATGCTGGCGAAACGTCAGGACACAAAACTCTTCCCGAAACATGGCCCCCATCGCCCAAAAAAACCCACCAAAAATGTCTCCAAAATTGTCCACAGGATGTCAATAGGGACACTTTTGCTTTTGTATTCTGCTCTGGTCAGGCCCCATCTGGAATACATTGTGTCCAGTTCTGGGCACCACAATTTAAAAAAAGGACATTGAGGAAACTGGAGCCATGTGTCCAAAGGAGACACTAAATGGTGAAGGTCTGGATCTGGAAACCCTGAGTCCTATGAGGAGGACTTAGGGAGCTGGGGGTGTTTAGCCTGGAAGAATGAGAAGTTAAAGACGGTTAGATTATATGATAGCCCTGTTTAAATACTTGAAGGGATTGCCATATTGAGGGAAGAGGGAGCAAGCTTGTTTTCTGCTGCTCCAGAGAATAGGAGACAATGGAGCAATGGATGCAAGCTCCAGCTCAACATTAGGAGAACTTCTTTCGAGAGTAAGGGCTGTTCGACAGTGGATAATATCCCCTGGAGTCTCCTTCCTTGAACGTCTTTAAGCAGAGGCTGGATGGCCATTGTCAATGGAGATGCTTTGACGAACAGTTCCTGCATGGCAGAATAAAGGGTTGGACTGGATGGCCCTTGCGGTCTCTTCCAACTCTATGATTGTACATGATGGTTCAGCATTCACAAACTTTGGTTCACGCCACAAAATAATTGTTCCCAGCTTGCCTCTAAAAACCACTGAATCTTGGCAAAGTCACCACTCCTCCAGCCTCAGGGGAAAGCAATGGCAAACCCTCTCTGACAGAAATCTTGTCCATGATCGGCCTCACCTAAGTGAGGAATGACTTGAAGGCCACACGACACAGAACAACACAGGGAGCCACATGGCATCGTGGTTTGGGTGGAGACCAGGTTCAAAATCCCTTGTTGCCTATGGAAAACCCACTGGGAATCCTTGGCCAAGTCCCCCTGTCTCAGCTTCAGGTAAGGGCGATTTGTCCTCGAACAACCCTTGCCAAGAAAACTCCATGAGGTGCGCCATATAAATTTGGACAAACTTGAAGGCACACAACAACGACATTGGATTTGGGATTACACCAACGGATTTGAAGCCCGATGCCACCGTCATTCAAGGCATAGAAAATCAAGCAAGTCCAGGCCACCTTTATTGAAGGTCTGGACAAATCCTTTTGCGCCAGCGAAAACGTTTCCCAACCGATCGGATCCGTATGTCAATATGTGCCGAGAGTATCTAGTGTGTAAGTTCTTTGCTTTCTTGCTCCCTGGCAAGAATATCTTTAGTCATTGTGGATTGGCCTGGATTTGAGCAACGGGGCCCCGGAGTGAAAGGGCCCGATATATCAAGCCGGTAAGTCGTCTTTTATCCGGCGCCCTAATAATGGATGATGAAGTGCCATCATACCAATACCCAATTAGGGCTTTATTGATTAACCCTCATCTTGGGCATTCCCCCCCAAATCCACGATGATTGCCTGCGTGTTTTTACATTACCGTCAAATTCCATCTTTGCTCTCCCCGGTTTATGATGGGAGCCGAGCAGGCAATAAACAACGGTCTTCCGCGTGTGTTCGTGTGTGTTTGTGTTTATCTAATGAATAGACACCGAGCGGAAGATCGATTAATAAACGGTTTGGGGAAAGTGGGTTGGAAAGCAGGGAAGACCCTCCTTCCGGTATTCGTGAATCGGCACGGTGTATTTTTGCACCTGGAGAGAAGCTGGACGGAGAAACAGACTGATCAACTTCCATGAGAAAGTGATGTTGCGTTAAACAATTAGTTAACAATTTTAATCCTATATTGCACATACCAGATTTGCAACCTAGAGTTACGAATCCGTAACTTTTCTGTATACACTAACTCTTGTTGTTGGTGCCTTCAAGTCGTTTCCGACTTACGGCGACCCGAAGGCAAACCGATCATGGTGTTCCCTTGGCAAGATTTGTTCAGAGGAGGTTGGCCATTCTCCTCCTATGAGGCAGAGAGAGTGCGCCTTGTCCAAAGTCACCCAATGGGTTTCATGGCCAAACTAGACATCGAACCCTGGTCTCCGGCGTCCAAACATCCATGATCGGTTTGCCTTGGGGTCACCGTAAGTCGGAAATGATCGAAGGCCAACGCTAGCAAGAGACGTGGCACTGGATCTCTCTGACAGAGAAGGCCAAGCGGACTCACCAAATTTACCAATCCCAGGTTCCACGCGCACGGAGCCACGGCAACTAAAGCTGGTCCCAAAACTGCATTCCATTTTCGGCACATGCAGATGCAACCAGAGTCAGTCTATGAGGCTCGATTAGGTCAGGATAACTCGCATTTTGAATCGGAAGCCGATCCGAAGGGGAAAGGACGTCTTGAGGCAGCTGGAAATGTTTTCAAAGCGCATTTGGTTAAGCAAATAATAATTGAAAATAGGATTTTTTCAGGGTTTTGCAAGGAGACTTGTAGGTCACCCATTGTAAGCGCCTGCTGGCTATAGGTCACAAGCACCCTCCTGAAGTCTGATCCCCGGGAAGCGATGCACTGTAACTATAATCTATATATATATATATATATATAGGCCAATACCTCTTTCCAGAATTTGGCAAATGCCAAGCTGCTCACAAACAACCTGTCCTTTAGCACAGCCCTGCCAGCAAAACCCTTTAAAGCCTCAATGTATCCGAGGAGCAACGCGGAACGAAAGCCCAGCGGTCCCCATTGCCTTGCGACTGATAAACCTCGCCGGCACATTATCTCCAAAAACTGCAGTCCAGCTGTTTTTAATCGCGTGCCGCCAAAATGTAAAAGGGACTATATTATATATATTATATATATATATATCTATTACGGCCTACCCGTATCCCTGAAGGGAACCAGCACACCTGGCTCAGAGGGAGTCGGCCCCCAACTTTTTTCCCCCTTGTAAGAAGAAGCGGCTTTAATAGATTTTTTAAATGGGGTATTAAACACCTCCGATGACTATTTTAGGGGAGCTAATTATAAAAAAACAAAACCCGGCTAATTGGTTTGGGTCCCCCCCTCCTCCTTTTTTTCTTTCCCTCTTTCCTTTTGCAACACAACGCTTTCCATTTCCAGAGGTGAAAACAACGCATTGCATAGACAAGGAGGCATGGATGCAGGAACTAGGGGTGGGTTTGGCAAAGGGAAAGGCGGAAATGATCCCGAGACGAAGAATTGATGTGTATTAGCGCCCAGATAATTGGATAATTGTGATTTTAATTAGCGGCCACCCTGCTTCGTATCGGACGGCTGGGTCTGACTTAGACAGCTCGATCGCTATGGAAACACTCTTTTGGGGGGACTTTGGGGCATTCCCAGACCTTCATCTGGTCATAGAGATTGTCTTCAGGGCTTGAGGAGAATCAGAATGGCGTGCATCAGTGTATGTTAGTAGACTTACTATTAAGCGTTATGGGGTGGATGGAGAAGACGTTCTGCTATGTTCCCGTAAGGAGACATGAAATGAGACATGGCCCATTGAGTCCACTAGGCGGCAGATCCTGCCATTATTTTACATTCTGGTTACAGGAACATTAGCCACCACTAACTAGATAGACTAAAGAAGTGTCTGGCTATGTTCCGTATGCAGACATTGAAACGTTTGCATCGCCCATGAGACTTCATAGGGGCTGATGCATTACACTCATCCCACCATATGTGGCGGCTTGATATTTCCGGCTTTGGTTATTCACGACGGTTTGATACTATGTTCTCTCTAGGAATATCTGGGTATCTTCCGGTGCATACTCTTTGTCAACTTTAACAAAACAGTTGCCACTGAAAGAGCTAGAGAGGACACTCTACTGGCGTTTGTAGCTCCTCCAGCGCAGTTTGATGGTCAGTGTCTGTCGACATTGACCACAGAGTTGCCCTGGAGGACCAGAGATTCCTTGAGAGAATACTCTACTAGGCCTTTGTAGCTTCTCCATTGCCAGTTCTAATGGTCAGTTGTCTGTGAACATTGACCACAGAGATTGCCCTGGAGGACCTCGAGATTCCTAGAGAGAATACTCTCACTAGGCCTTTGTAGCTCCTCCAGCGTAGTTCTATGTTCAGTGTCTGTTGGCCGTTGATCACAGAGTTGCCCTGGAGGACCTAGAGATTCTAGAGAGAACACTCTACTAGGCCTTTGTAGCTCCTCCCGTGAGTTCTATGGTCAGTGTCTGTCGGATGTTGACTACAGAGTGCCCTTGGAGGACCTAGAGATTCCTAGATGGAACACTCTACTAGGCCTTTGTAGCTCCTCCAGTGAGTTCTATGGTCCAGTGTCTCGGATGTTTTGACCACGAGTTGCCTGGAGGACCTAGAGATCCTAGAGAGGTGTCCGTCCGTAAAAACAGGTGTTTTTCTTATTTTCGGTATTCCATATTCACACGGGCCCCTAACCTATGAAAATGTGAGGTATTTTATGTCTGGCTATGGGAATTGTCTAGCAACAGAAAAGTTAACTCTCGTTGAGTCCAGGTGCAATTCTATGCAAAGCTTGCTTCTTCTTCCTCCTTAGGCAGAGAATGTTGAATTTCTCAAGGAGTGTCACTTGTGTTGTTTACAAATGAGATGCTACCTAGGTTAAAACTTGCTGAATTATAGTCCAATAAAAGAGTCCACTCAAGTCCGTTGAGTACACTTAACTAAGAATTTTTAATTTGGGCTGCGTCTGGATGCCAGAATTAATGCTGTTTGACGCCGCTTCAAACTTCCACGCTCCATCCTATGGTATTCTGGATCTGTAGTTGTTGCGAGACATCGTGCCTTCTCTGGTACCACAGCAACACTACAAGTCCAGGAGCCTATAGGATGGCAGCCGTCGTGCAGTTGCAGTGGTGCCAAGCTGCATTATTATTGCAGTGCGGATGCAATCCTAAGTAGCTGATACAGGATTCCGACCATGATGGTGACGATGAGGCTGGTGATATCTCACCGAAGGTTCAGGAGGTGCTTCATTGCTGTCCTAGCATGCCCATGATCGCTACCCTTGCTCTGAATGTGCTTTTTATTCCTTTTGAGAGAGGTGAAGGGTTGGAAAGGAGGCTAGGAAGAGGCTCCATCTCTCTGGTCCAGCAGTATCTTTTAATTGCAAATTGATGTGATTGTGACTTTTTACAGCCGGGGAAGGCGGCTGTTCAAGCGAGTGAAAAGTGAAAAAGAGCCAGGGGAGAGTGGAGAGCTTGTCACCGTGGGTCATCGCAGGCGAAGAATAAGTCGTAAATGATTCGGGGTTCAAAGGACATCTATATAGAACGATATAGCGGCTGGGCTCCCAGAGCCTCAGGGAATGACCTTGATGCTCCCCTCCTCTTGAGATGGCTTAACTCTTCTGGGCTCAGTGGGGATGGGACCTTCTTTCGGCTCCACCGCCGTGGCCTCTCTCCGTATGCGATCTCCACCTCTGGTGTGTTTTGGGGATTAGGGTTTATCCAGTCAGCAGGCCAACACTAGCAAGACTCCTCCAGATGTGTGTGTTATGTGTATGTCTGTGCATGCCTGCCTGCACAGTGTAGAAAGCTGATAGGACCAACTCACTTGAGCTGGGTGTGATGGAGAGGGTCTATGGATACAGCGGACTGTCACATAAACAGACCGATGGAGCCTAGCTCAGCCATGACACTCACTTAGTGGACTTGGGCAATTCACACTCTCTCAGCCTCAGGGGAGCCATGGCAAACCTCCTCTGAACAACCCTTGCCAAGAAAAAAAACCCCATGAAACAATTCACCTTGGGGGTCGCCTTAAACTCAGAAATGACTTGAACGACCACAACACTCATTATCTTTGGTCAGGACCTACCTGAACATGCTTGTGTCCAGTTCTGGGCACCGCAATTCAAAAAGGATGTGGCAGAAACTGGAGCCATGTGTCCAAAGGGGGTCACCAAAATGGTGAAGGGCTTTGGAAACCATGCCTTATGAGGAGCGACTTAGGGACCTGGTTATATTTATCCTAGAAGAGACGGTTAAGCGGCAATGCTGATGGCTCGTTTAAGTATTTGAATGGGGTTGTCCACTGAAGGTGGAGCAAGCTTGTTTTCTCTGCGCCCAGAGACTAGGACCCGGAAAACATGGAGCTCGCTACACAGAAAAGAGATCCCCACCACAAAACTTCGGAGGAACTCTTGGCACTAAGAACCGTTCGGCAGTGAAAATACTATCTTGGAAAAACTTATGCAGTCTTCTTCTTTGGAGGTCTTTAAACAGAGGCTGAATGGCCATCTGTCACGGTGCTTTGATGGTGAGTTTCTGCACGGCAGAATGGGGTTGGACTGGATGGCCCTTGTGGTTCCATTCCAAACTGTATATTCTATGAATGACTAAACTGAGACGTCTTCCCTTCCACTTCTTCCTCCTCTTCTCCTCCTCTTCTTCTCTTCCTATTCTCCTTCCTCTCCTCTTCCTTTACCGCCTTGCTCTGAGCTACGTTTCCCCAAGTGCCCCCACCTTGCTCCCTGGCACTTGACTCTTTCACCCTATCTCCACTTCATCAGCCGTCGAGGAGTTGAGTCTTTCCCCCTGATGATTGTCGCATGACTCCCGGTTGTCAGGGAAGTACTTACCCTGCGATTTCACTTCTAATCACTGATCTGCTATCGGCGCTGGCTGCCCATGGAAACGGTTCCATTTTCTAATTATAGGAAGCTCATCGGTCGCGTCCACAAACCAGCGTTGCCTTTGAAGGCGAACTAAGATTTGCGCGGCGTTAGGGAGACGGGGTCTCTCTTTCTCCCCCTGCCACCTCCGTCCCTCGCAAGCATACAGACCCAAACAGTGGCTCACGAGTTACTTTAGAGAGATTAAAGTGCCTCGACTTTTGGTGTTCCGGCAAACCCTGGCTGGTTTTGTGACCTTTGCCAAGATGATCAGTTGGCGTTTTCATTCCAGAGCCCTAGATTTGACTCACAACTTCATAACAGATATAGTCAAAGGCAAAGCCATGCCACGGTCTGGAAAACCCAATATGCAAAGGGATCTTGTAACAACATTGAGACCCACTGAAAGAGAATAAGTGGGAGCATGAGCTTTCTGTAGACTTGAGTCTTACTTTTTTTCAAAGATGCATTGATGGAGTGGAACGTCACAAAGACGGACCTATATAGCAATCTGGGTTGTCCATAGAACGAATGCAAACTTTGTGAGTGTGGAGATTCTTGAGTTTTTTAACTATGGTCTTCGGAGAACAAGGCAGGAAGAAGGCTATCTGCTGAAAGCCAAGGAGAGTCGCGATCACAATATGAATGTGGGTGTTTTCCAGGCTATGTGGCCCATGTTCTCACATAATGCATGAGATGAGTATTGGATATGCGTGTGGGGACCAAAGAAGATGCAATGGCCAGGGGCTCATTGTATGATGTGAACTAGTGTTATAATGCTACCAACTTCTCTGTTTCAGTTCCCCTCGAAGTGTGCCTGCTGCACAAAACCCTTTGCATAAACAGGTCGATCCAGGGATTCCCAAACTTTGCTCCATCAAGGGTTTTGAACTTCGGTTCCCAGAAGCCCCCAGCCAGCTTGGTCAGGGGATTCTGGGAGCTGAAGTCCAAAACATCTGACGTTTGGGGGTTATTGAGTAGATGATAAAGGAGGCCTTCCTCACCACCCAAGTGGAAACGAGGCTGAAAGATCTGTCTGTGGATCTTGGGATCAAGGCACGGTGGTGGCAATCTGTCCACACCGTCGAGGAGAGAATGTGATGGTGGAGATCTTGAACAATATGCATGGGAATATAACAAAGGACATCTTTACCATGTGGGGAAGGAGCAACCCCCCAAAACTCTGCATGCGCATCTTTGGTACATTTTATGTTACGGTGGTGGAACGGAACGGAACGGAATCGCAATACGACGAGGAGCCACCCCAAAAGGGTCCAGGTTTGCCCATCCTCCACGAAAGGGATGTGGTGGGTTACACAACCCTCCCCTGTTTGTGCAAGCCGGGCCCTGATGATGTATAGACTGACAAAAGCCATAATGCTTTGAATATATAAAAGGCACGGCTTAAGCACTGAAGGGTGACAGTTGCCCTTTAATGTTCTGCTTTTTAAAGATCAGGGTAGAGTTCAGGAGGCATAGTCATGAGGTTTAATGATTTAATGGGGACGACTGGGGAGCTGAAGTAGTTACTACACCCCGGGGAGACCGGGCTCCTTCATACATATTACTTTAGCCTAATGGCCTATGAACGCGTCTTCGGTGACACAGGGAGAGTGTCATGCAACATAGACTCTATAATATTGAATGGGTTGATTAAATGCATATTAAACAATACTAAATTGGAAAGAAAAAGGGGAGCGAGGGAAGGGGCCGCTGCGTGTGTTGATGCCGTTCTGGAGAAATGTTGTTACTCATTCCATTTCTCCCCTGTGAAGCGATGGCAATTTTCCTTCCCACCCACTCGTCCCAGTTTGGTTCTCTTTCTGGGCGACGGGATCCAATGGGAAGGTGATTTGGGGAGCCACTTGGGCGCAAAGTTGGATGCTGTGTAGATCCCAGGATGGGCAGCGCATGGGGAAGGTGGCATGCAGGAGACGAACTCTGCTCCGGGTTTCAGTGTGAACTTGAAAAGAGCTCTCCAAGGCGTGGAGCCTGTCTCTGGGGTTAGGCCTGGCTGCTCAGTTGGGGGCTTCAAATGTTGGACTGCACCCCAGAGCAGATTCACTGCCCCATGGATGATAAAAGAAGGAGAAAGAAGGGGTAGAAGAAGAGGAGGAGGAAGAGGAGGAGGTGGAGGAGGATAAAGAAGAGATAGAAGAAGAGGAGGAAGTAGGAGGAGGAAGAAGAATAAGAATGGAGGAGAAGGAGAAAGAACGAGAGATGGAGGAAGAGGAGGAGAAAGAAGAGGTAGAAGAAGGAGGGAAGGAGGAATAAGAATAAGAAAAGGAGGAGGCAGAAGAAGAGGAGGAGGAGGAGGAGAAAGAAGAGCTAGAAGAAGAGGAGGAAGAAGAATAAGAATGGAGAAGGAGAAAGAACAAGAGATGGAGGAAGAGGAGGAGAAAGAAGAGGTAGAAGAAGAAGCAGAGGAGAGGAAGAAGAATAAGAAGAGGAAGAAGAGGAGGAGGTGGAGGAGGAGGAAGAAGAGCTAGAAGAAGAGGAGGAAGTAGTAGGAGGAAGAAGAATAAGAATGGAGGAGAAGAGAAAGAACAAGAGATGGAGGAAGAAAAGGAGAAAGAAGAGGTAGAAGAAGAAGCAGAGGAGAGGAAAAAGATGATGATGACGAAGAAGAAGGAGGAGGAGGAATCTCATCATCAACAACAAAAAGGACAATTTATTCATCACTGGGACTCTAGGCAGCTGACATAGGATTCCTATGGAATCCTGGGACTTGTAGTTTGTACTGGCACTAAAGATGTCTAAACATCTCACAATAATACAGATACCAGGATTCGATAGGATGGAGCCATGGCAAAGTGTTGTCTAACTGCATTAATTCTGCAGTGAAGATGCCGCCTAGACAAGGAGAGCCAGTAAAGGGACCGATGCACATTGGGACCAATCCACAGTAGGACCAATATTGCACCAGCCCTAAGGCGCATTGGTCCCAATACATTTCGGCCTAGTTGTGCATCCAAACACCAGCTATGTCGGTATCTTGTTACACACCGTCGCAATTCAACAATGGGAAAAGGGTGGGATACAAATAAATATACTACTAATAATAATACCCACCCTCACCTTTGGCAGAAAGGGCATTGCTGTGGCGAGGGATTAAATTAAAAATGTGCCCACGCCCTTACCCTCCATTGGGTTGGTTCTGCCACATTATTGGATCCTTATGCAGCCCTTTCCACCTTGCCTTCCTAGCGTTTCCCTTCCCAATTGTCCCTCCTGCCATTTCGGTGTCACATTTAAAAACGCTAACAGTACAGAATGTCATTTACAGAATCGGGGCGTTTGCTGCGGAAAATTAATTTGACTTATTCCTTCTGCCTCTTCCTATCTCCAGGCCAATATTATGCTACTCATTCGACAAGAGTAATACTTAATGAATAGGACTATTAATAATGTCAAGGTCTAAAAGGGGGGGAGTGGGTCGTCTTATGGGGGAATGGGACGGCGTTGACGGTGGGGGACGGCGGGGAGACGTCGCCCGACTCGGGTTAATATACCATGGAAATATCAGGCCGTGCCAGTATAATTACGGTGCAGGGGAGAGTTTAAAAGAGCATCGAGACAGTCGTGCGCACATGCGCACCCACACATAGGCACCCTTTCCCCTGCCAATGCTTTCCACCGTCGGGACAAAATCGGATCCTGATAGCTTTTCAGGTTTATTATTCTTTGAAGGGTATCTCAGGTCCAGGGCTAGGTGAGAATGTCATTTTCAGGCTGGCTTTCAATGAGAATGTTCTCAGCTCTGCAAATCTCTCTGCAAAAAAGGCTGCGCATTGCATTGAGAGTCCTAGGGTTTGCGCACCAAGCTAACGCGATTTGCAGAGTTGATAAGCAATTGTGATTAGCAAAGACTTTTAATTTACTATTATTGTTATTAGTAGCAGTAGTAGTAATTTTCCTGTTGTTGTTGCATGCCTTCAAGTCGTTTCTAAACCTACTTTAAGTGCTGCTGCTCTGTCCTATGGAATCCTGGGATTTGTAGTGCATGCATTTATTCATTAAGCATCATCTTTACTTATTATTGCATACAGCCAGTACAAAGCTAGAATACAATCATGACCAAATAGCCATATAGACATGATACAATATTCATTAAGCCAGTGATGGTGACCCTTTTAGAGGCTGAGTGCCCAAACTGCAACCCAAAACCCACTTATTTATTACAAAGTGCCATGTCCCTCTGGCTTTCTAGTAACAAACTCTGGCAAACTCTGTGCCGGGGCGATGGCACATGTGCCCACAGAGAGGGCTCTGAGTGCCACCTCTGGCACGCGTGCCATAGGTTCGCCATCACTGCATTAAGCTGTACAATTTGTTCACTGTACGACCACAGTGTCCAATACTCCAAAAATTATAAATCCCACGCGGCAAACGTTGACTTCGCCATTTTATATAAGGGGACACCATTTTGTTATGCCGTTGTATTTAATGGGACTTGAGCATCCACGGATGTTGGTATCCACGGGGGGCCCCTGGAACCAAACCCCACCGGATAAGAAGGACCCACTGCATACGGTGCAAAACTGCAATGTGCAATGTATGATGTACCACTGCAATTGGAAAAGAGAGTCCACCTAAACGTTAGAAGAACCTCCTGACCATAAAAGCTGTTTAACAGTGGAAGACGCTGCCTCAAAGTCTGGTGGAGTCTCCTTCTTTGGAGGTTTTGAAACAGAGGCTGGATGGCCGTCTGTCAGGGATGCTTTGACTGAGAGTTCCTGCATGGCAGAATAGGGTTGGATTGGATGACCCCTTGAGATCTCTTCCAGCTCTATGAGTCTTAAGATACAATGAGCAACCTCATTGATGTCCAGCCACAATGCACAATATATATGATGGGTATCTATGATGCACAATTACAACACACAATGCACAACCGGAGAGGTAAAAGGGAAGAACGTGTTGTCTGTGCAATTCCACTTCTGGCACTATCAGAAGAATATGTCCATGTGCAATGGTGGCTTTTTGTCCCCAGATGCATAGCATAACTTGCGCCTGTGTACTTCTCTAAGCGACAGAAGTGAAGCCGCTGTATTGTTGTGTTGACTCCCAATCGTTCCTGCTCCTCTGTTGTTAATGTAATCATTTCTCCTTTCTTTCTTTCTTTCTTTCTTTCTTTCTCTCTCTCTCTCTCTCTCGCATGATGGCCATTTTCAGGCATTTAAAGACAAATTAATCTCCCAGTCCTGTTTGGATCAATACTTGAACTAATAGATCGGGTCACGGAGGGTGCCCCAGATATTTATTCCGCTGCCCCCGGCGAGGTCCGGTCCATAAAAATCCGGCCAAGAGAGCACTTGGGTCAAAAGATTGGAGCAATGCTTTAGCGCAATTGGAGCAAGGTTTGGTTTTAAATGGATTTGGTTCTAAAACTGGATTGTGCCCAGTTTTGGAGGGTTTGGTCTACCGATAGCATAGTGGTTGTTGGACAAGGCCTCCATTTTAAGGCACTCCTGAAAAGTCAGGGTGAAGGGTCCATTTTAAGGCTAGCTTCCCTGTCTCCTCTAATATGTTTGTGGTTGTGTGTATATGTGTGTGTGTGAAACAGAGATGGGGTGAATTTGGGTGCATATGTGTGTGAAATATTTACTACTTACATGAATAGTCTGCCTTCCCTTCACTTTTCTCTCCATCCGCACAACAATCTTGCAAAAGGTTCATTTGCACAACAGTCCTGCAGCCTCTCCAAGAGACAATGACTGGACCAAAGTCACTCAATGAGTTTCATGTCTCAGTGGGAGGACTAGAACCCAGAACCAGGGGTTAGGTGGGATAAGTCCTACATAGCCCAGCGTTCTGCTTCCACAGTGGGCAACCGGTGGCATTATTAGACCAAACCCAAAATCTTGCGTACTTTCAGTGTTGTGTAATATATTAGCCTCTGTACCCTGTGCCAACATAGCACCCCATGTGTGGGTCAATGCTCAAGGCACATGGTTGACAATGTGTAAGACACAAAAGCAATGCGCACAGGCAATGTGTGTTTTGCTGTGTGTACTTTAATGCGATATCACACACATAACGGTTCCAGATGCACAAGTCGACTTGTGCCACCACAAACTGGCTATGACCGTTGTTGGGTGTAACGCAGTTTCTGATGTTCTGGATTTCTTGGCTCACACATTGTCATGCTCTCCATTTTATTTGCAATGCAATGCAACTGGCTATTGGGAAATGCAGTCTAGGAGCGGATCTTTCATCTCATGTTCCTAAAGGCCTAGTTCACAACACATGGAAAACATATCCGGCGGTAACCATGTTGGCCATGTAGCAAAGCATATCATCCTTTGCATATCGTATAGCAACGTATATCATATATGTCATATATCATACAAACCCACAAAACAATGATGTCTTTATTGCGCCAACCAAAATGCGCACTATGCACGTTGCAAGCTTTCAAAGCTCCACTTCGAAAGCTTGCAAAATGTGGCATGTGCATTTTGGTTGGCCCCATAAAACCATCGCTGTTTTGTGGCTTTTGGATCGGATACAACGCATGGAAAAAGTTACTTTTGAGGACAACAGCCAGCATCCTAGCTAAGGGATCCTGGGAGCTGTAGTCCAAACCAAGCTCCTCTAGTTCTCCGTTTCAGACTAAAGGTATGTGCATCTATGCAAAGCAATCTCATTTTATGGCGCGAAGGCTCCATGAAACAAACCTCGCACTTAGAAAGGTAGCACCTCTAGGCTGGAATGTGAATTTTCTGCGTTCAGGGTCTCTATTTTTGTCAGCAAAGAAGATTTAAATTCGGTTCCTCTGCCCAAGAGTCGACACCTACGAAGGTGAAGAGCCCAATTTTATTGTTTTACTGCAACCCGTTTTCGCTCGCGCTTGTAATTTATTTGTTAATGCGCTCTCCAGCTCATGAATTTTGTGTTCAGAAGGTGGGGAAGGAGAGAAGGAGGAGGGGAGGAATGAAAGACACCGGGGCCCCTTTGGAAAGGTGAAGGACGAGATTCAAGGATGAAGGACTCGCCTCGGCGGCCTTCTATCATCCTTGGTCTATAAAAAAAGGAAAGAGAGACAAATATGAAGTCAGCAGGAAAAAAAAAAGGAGCGATAAAGCCGCCTCAATTAATAATTATTCTGATGGGTTCATCAGGAATCGGAGAGCCGCGGGTCAAAGAGGACAAAACCACAAGCCGCCTTAATTTCCGTACCTTCTCGACTCTCAGGTTCGGGTTCGGGCAACCTTTATTCATCGCCCAAAATAATAATTCCTCCTCCTCCTCTTCTTCTTCCTCCTCCTCCTCCTCCCTTCCTCGTTCTCCCTTTCTTCTTCTTTATGAGCATCCCGAGTGTGAAAAATATGTCTTCCCTTTATGGCCCTCCAACCTGAATGAAGCGATAAAATTATGAACACATTTTATGACGGCTATTCAAGAGATGCTCCTATATTGATGGTACACAGGCTGTATCCATCTTCCTCTTGCCCCCTCTTTCCCCCCTTTCTTCACCTTCTCCAAATCTTTCCTCTTCCCTCCTTCGCCCACTCCCTTGCCTTGTTTACATGGCGCGGAGAGGAGGAGGAGGAGGAAGGAGGAAGGAGGAAGGCGGCGTCGGCGATGGGAAAGGTGCGATCTGTGTAACTATTTTTCATGCATTTAATATATTAATTATGTAGTAAATGCTCCCCTGGCTGTACTTGGCTTGGCGGAGAATGACAGCTTGCGCACAGCCGTCCAACGGCCGCCCCATCAGCCGACAGTGTATTATATTGGAAAGGTCAGGCTGGGGTTAATGTAACTTTTTATTTGCTGATTTTTCATAGGCAGGAGCTGGGGCTGGGATAAGGGTTGGGGTGGGAGAAGGAGGGAAGGAAAGAAGGAAGGAAGGAAGGAGTCAAAGGAGGTGTTAATGAGAGCAGAGATAATGGCAAATGACAAACCCACCCAACCGGCTCTGCGTCGTTCTTCCATCATGATGCAAAAGGGAAGAGGGAGAAGAGGTGCGTGGAGTCGGTGCACAAGGGATGCCTCCATTTGCTTCATTTGGGGAGCATGGAGCTAAGTGTGGGGCAGTGGCCAAACAGGAAAGGGCCAGCCATATAGCCCCAAATGCCCATGTTGGGACAGAGCTTGGAGGCTGAAATCCTGGTCGTGCAAAAATGCCAAAATCCCGTCGCTAAAGTCGAAATCCTGCTGAGAACTGGCATCGTAACGTTGCGTTACACTGCCAGTGTTATGCCGCTGCAACGCATTGCAATGGCAGCGTAACACAATGTTACGATGGCACAAGGGGATGCCAAGCTGACGTATCATAACACTATTCTAGTGTAAAGAGAGCCAGCATCACATAGTGGCAAGGACTCTGGACACCAGAGTTCAAATTATTATTATTATTATTATTATTATTATTATTTTCTTATCTCCTGCCTTTCTTCCAATATAGGGACTCAAGGCGGAAACATAGGGCCATGTAAACATAAACCTCGGGCAAGTCACACTCTCTCAGCCTCTGACGATGGCAACGGCGAACCCCCTCCGAAGAAACCTAGCCAAGGAAACCCTGTGATAGGGTTGCCATACGTCAGAAATGACTTGAAGGCACACGACAACAAATAGTAGCGTCACTATGACGGTGTGATGCAATTCTATGCTGGTATGCTTAGTGGTATGTGGGACCTTGCAGGACAAATCCTGCCAAGAAAACCCCACGCCAGGTTCCCCATAAGTCAGAAATGACCGAGGAGCACATGAAGCCACAGCAAGGACTCTCAGCCCCAGTGCTATATATGAGAGCTTCCAGGGAGTTAGCTGGGCCCGCCGCAGCTTATGAAATGTTGCCGAGGTTTCTGTTCGTAATTATAATGACACAAGCACACAAGGGGGCAGAAGCATGACACACTCGAATCCCAGCCGGCGGATGGGCAGGACGGATCGGAGCAAGGGTCTGGAAAGGATCTCAGATGGAAAGGTGGCAGAGGTCTATTTGGTTAACACCCGGCGTGAAGGGGATTTTTGGAGAGCTTCCAAAGGTTGTCCCACACTGTATCTATCTATCTATCTATCCATGTGCCCATACAGTCGGACACACACACACCCCAACATCCTCGGGGAATACGCTCCCAGACTTATGTGGATAGCTAAAACCATAGGCAAACGCTCTATTTCTGGTCAGATATAGCCGTGTTAGTCTGCAGAATCAGTATGCAGAGGGACCTTGCAACACCTTTGAGGCTAGCTAAAGAGGCTAAAGAAAGACGTTGGCAGCATGAGCTTTCCTAGACTAAAGTCAACTTCCTCAGATGCATTTGGTGCAATGGACATTCTCTCACACCAGGGCATATATCAGACTGTCCCTGGCTTACCGTTCCTCCAAATGCATCCGAGGAAGCAGGCGATGAAAGGCCATGCTGCCAACTTCTTTCTTTGGTTAGCCTCAAAGGTGCTAGGCGCTATATTTCTGCTGGGTGTTGACCACAGAGTCACACTGGAGGACCTCCAGATGCCTAGAGAGACATTTATTCCCAGATGTGGGTCAATGAGACTGTTAAACTGCATGCCTTAAATGTGCCACCCCAAAATTGGTAGAGGGGACCCCACAAAAGGAAATGAAGCCAAACCAAACCAAGGAGTTGGGGAGAAAGCAAGAACGGAAGCCTTGTACCTAAAAGTCCTGTGTCCTTCCCTTTCCTCCCAACTGCAAATCATAATAATATAAAAGGATAACATTAAACCTGGTGAAATTGTTAATGGCTGCCAGGGAGTTCCAGCATGGGCCCATATTCATTTTTCCATCTAATGCGCACATTCGTATTAGCCAGGACAGAGGAGCCCAAGAGCCGTTGGAGCTGAGGAGCATCAGCGCTTAAGTATAACAAATGCTCCTTCATTCTCCATTGGGAAAGGAATGGAAAGGGGCCAACTCCAACCTGGGTGCAAAAACCCATCAGCGCTCAAAGGAGGATCCAAAGGTCACCTGCCGCCATTTCACATCATTGCGCCTTGTGGGTTGTGGACTGTCGCACATTGTGTGCTGACTTGCGCATAAAGGTATGCCATGTCTCTTTGATGCAGGATCCGGGATGTAGGTTTTTAAAATGTGAGCCCTCCTTTCCAGCCATGCCACAAAGTCGGACTCTCCAGACCACAGTTGTGGATTTTGCGGGTCGATCTGCCTCCGGTATCGCCAACAGAAAAAGGTACAAGTGCTCACTTCACTGCGGTCAGTGGCTGACCAGGTCTTGGTTGCGGGAAGTGGTCCAGACCAATGGCTCTGACCTCATAAAACTGAACTGAAAACGCAGGCATGATTAACTCTCCATAGATTTATGGGACCGGAGCATGGTTTTCAGCCAAAGGGTTGTAAATTCAGGGTGCCCCTTTGTTCATTCTCCTGGAGCCTCATCTGGAGAGTCCTTTCTGACAGCGTTCCACGTTTAAGGACAAATGCGGACAATCTGGAACAACCTCAGAGCTCAGGATGGGGATGGTGGTCTGGTAACCCAATTCATCCTTGACCATCCCACTTTCCCAACTGTTTTTAATGCGTCCCGGTTTCTCCCTCCTCCTCCCACCCATCCCTCTTGTCCTCAGCTTTCTCCGATTGCTGCAAACTGGATTCAAAGTGCAAATGAAGTTTGTATTTAGTTAACTCACGGGGAAGGAGAAGAGTCCAAACCTTATCCTTCCCGGTAGCTTCAGGCAAAAGCAAATTGTTTCAGCCACTCCTAGCTTGTATGTTCTTCTCCATCAGTAACATTAGACTGCACTTCGGTGTTGCTTGGCCACACATCTACTGCAAAGTGTTGGAGGGGATGGTACCCAAAGAATCGTAGAGTTGGAAGAGACACCAAGGGCCATCCAGTCCAGCCCCGTCCTGCCATGCAGGAACTCTCAATCAAAGCATCCCCGACAGATAGCCATCCAGCCTCTGTTTAAAGACCTCTAAGGAAAGAGACTCCATTAAACTCTGAGGAAGGAGTGTGTTCCCTGTCAAACAGCCCTTACTCTCAGGAAGTTCCTCCTAATGTTGAGCTGGAATCTCTTTTCCTGCAGCTTGCATCCATTGCTCCATTGGGTCCTATTCTCTGGAGCAGCAGAAAACAAGCTTGCTCCCTCTTCCTCAATATGGCATCCCTTCAAGTATTTAAACAGGGCTATCATATCACCTCTTAACCTTCTCTTCTCCAGGCTAAACATCCCCAGCTCCCTAAGTCCTTCCTCATAGGACATGGTTTCCAGACCCTTCACCATTTTAGTCGCCCTCCTTTGGACACATGGCTCCAGTTTCTCAATGTCCTTTTTGAATTGTGGTGCCCAAAACTGGATGCAATATTCCAGGTGGGGCCTGACCAAAGCAGGATAGAGTGGCACTATTACTTCCCTTGATCTAGACATTATACTTCTATTGATGCAGCCTAAAATCGCATTGGCCTTTTTAGCTGCTGCATCGCACTGTTGACTCATGTTCAACTTGTGCTCCACTTGGACTCCTAGATCCCTTTCAAACGTATAAGTCTTGTTCATCCAGGTGTCGCCCATCCTATATCTGTGCATTTCATTTTTCCACCTTGCATTTCTCAGTGTTGAAATTCATTTCATTAGCTCCGTCCAGGTCATTTTCAATTTTGATCCCGATATGCATAACCTGAGTTACGTTGCATATATACCAGAATAAGGCTGTTGACGGAGCCATTGAAGGAGGACTTCTTCTTCTTCTTTTAAAACGTAATGCTGTGGGATTTAAACTGGGCACAGTGGGTTTGGAGGATGCTTTGGTTGAATGCAAAGGCTCCATTCTGCTCAGCTCTGGGCAGCTGTTTCTCTGCAAACCGAGGCAGGACAAAGCCTCAACGGTGGGAGAGAGGCGAGAGGAGGGGGGGGGATGCTGGTAAAAGGAAAGGTTAATAGGAAAGCTGGGGAAGAGGCAGGCGGAGGCCTCATCAGCATGTACGGCACGTCAACAGCCGCGCCACTAGGTGATGGGTTCGAACTGGGAGCTGACATGAGCTATAGAAGTGCTCATTGAAAATAATTCAGAGCGACGTTCGCATTGGCCTGAAAATGGAGGCAGGCTGGGATCACCCAGCACCTGCCAAAGAGGCGTGCGTCGGGCGGCGGGGCCCTTTCGGCGATCCCAAGGAACCAGGACGGGCTTTGGATGTTCACGGTTGCAGCGTTTAAATAATAATAATAATAATAATAATAATAATAATAATAATAATGAGACACAGTTTTTATTGGTATCCCTAGTGAGCTCAGGAGGAAAGGGCAACACAGTTTGGGCACAAGAAGCATCCCACTCTTGTAGGACGGAGATGGAAATGGAAAACCCAGTTCGACGGACGAATCATCCTTGCAGAATTCTAGATTTCCTTCTGGATCTGGGAAATTGCTGGTCCTGTCGGTTCTTAACTCTCAGCTTTGGCACAGAGCGCCGAGCATGTTGTCGTCGTCAACTGGCATCGTGTTGACTTCCACATATGGCAGCCGTATGGATGAGAGGTCTCCAGGTCTCCCTGGCATTGACAGCCCTTCTCAAGTCTTGCAAACTCAAGGGTTGAGTCTACCCATCTGGAATGCAGTCTTCCTCTTTTCCTACTACATTTGTTGCTTTGTTGTTAACTGCCGTTGAGTCAACCTAGACCCATAGCGACCCTATGAACGAGAGACTTCCAAGTCATGCTATCCTTAACCACCTTGCTCAGGTCTTGGAGGTTCATGGCCATGGCTTCTCTGGTTGCATCTATCCATCCGATTGATTTCCCCCCATCAGGTTTCTTCACTGTCCAGCTTTCAGGACCATCCATAGAAATGGGAAACATGATGGCAAGGACAAGCCGAACTTTGCTATTCAATGATATATCTTCACGCTTCAGGATCCTGTCCAGTTCTTGCACAGTTGCCCTTCCAAGTCCAAGGCTTCTTCTGATTTCTTGGCTGCAGTCTTCATTCTGATTAATGATTGGAAAATCTTGAAGCAATTCAAAGTCTCCGTCGTGGTAGAATTCAAAGATATAGCTGTGTTAGTCTGTGGAATCAGTACGTAGAGAGAGCTTGTCGCACCTTTGAGACTCATTGAAAGAAAGACATTGGCAGCCTGAGCTTTCCTAGACTTCAGTCTACTTCCGCAGATGCTCTTAAAAGAAGTTGGCAGCACGAGCTTTCCTAGACTTTAATCTACTTCCTCAGATGCATTTGGGGGGTCCAAGTAAGTCTTAAGTAGACCCTAGATGCATCTGAGGAAGTAGATTAAAGTCTAGGAAAGCTCATGCTGCCAACTTACTTTCAGTGAGTCTCAAAGGTGCACCAAGATCTCTCTGCATATTAATGTCTTCACCACCTGCTTTAAAATAATGCAGATTATCTGTGGTCATACTGATAATAAAGGCCAAAATAAAGCTGCTTTGGGTCACTTTGGAGGTATGCTGTTTAAATGATGCATGCGTCCTAAGAGTCCGGAAGCCACGCCAAAACCATGATCCAGGCCTAAGGACCGGAATGCAGCTTTGGTGCAGCTTCTGGCCTCTTAAGATGCATGCGTCATTTAAACAGCATACCTCCAAAGTGACCCGAAGCACCTTTATTTTGGCCTGTCTCTATGGGCCCGCTGTTTGTTTTCTTGATGTTCAGCTCTAAACCTGCCTTGACCAAGCATCATCGTCCTTCGCAGTGCATCCTGCCTTCTCGCGACGGCCAAAGCACTACAGTCTCCATGTACCACCGCGCCGCCTCTTCCATGCGCACGCCTTGCAATTCTGGCAAGGGTCCCGAGCGAAGAATAGGTGGGCTCGGTTGTCATAGAAATCCGAAGCGCCACGTCCTTGAGGCCTTTGTGGCTTTCAGATTTACTTATCCTTGCGCTAAGAAAAGGAGCCCTCTCCAGCCTACGCCACCCACTCCTCTTGGGCTAATGGTTTCGGTTGCAAAGTTCCCGCTAAGGCCCGGCGAAGACAACTACGTCTCTCCCCTGGGCCCTTTCTGAAGAGGCACTTAGCCTTTGAGCCAAACCTCTTGCGCGGTTTGCATGCCTGCATTGGATACAGAGAGGGAGGGAAACGACCCTGTTCCTAGACCCTGTCTCTGAAGATGCCAAAGCCACAGATGCTGGCGAAACGTCAGGGATAAACTCTTCCAGAACATGGCCATGCTCACAGCCCCGAAAAACCCACAATAAACTACAGATGCCGGCCACGAAAGCCTTCGCTTTCTTCTGCATCCTCCATGTTGCAAGTAGCTGCGGGAAGAGCCCGTCTCCAACAGATGCAAAATGCCAATCTCTATAAAGAAAAGCTTTCCTCCTCCGTTTCCAAAAATTCATTCGAGAGAAGAAAAGGCAGATCCAAATGCAACCGGGGAGGGAATGGGATACACCTGTAATAACAAGACATCTTCCACGCTAAGTGCATATTGAAGATGCAATTAAAGTGGTTGTGGAAGATGGTCCTTTTTGACTCGGAGGCCGGGCGGCGAAGGCCGTTGCAATTAGGAGGGTTCAAAGAAATATTAAATGGATGTCGCTCCTCGCGCACATGCACCCCTTTCCCCCATATATATATGAAATAAACAGGGCGCCCAGCCACAATCTCTCGGCTTTGTAAAGGGGAAATTGCTCCGGCGCGGCGTGTTTACATGGCAGAAAGCGGGAGGGGGAAATTACGCTGTCATACTGACATCTGTAGGAGGAGGACAATTTTAAAATTACACTGTTCAACACCTTTAATGATTTGTAACACAAGAGGTGTGGCTACTCCTATTAAATGTGTTGCCAAATCAATAAAAGGCATAATTGGAGTTGTTAGAGCAAATTATAGCGCCGCCGTTATGTTGCAATACAATGTTCCCTTGTAAACTGCCATTACGGGCAAAGCGGTGTTTTCTCTCTTATTTGGCTGTTTTGTAATGAGTTGGCATTTTGCTCCGTAATAGTTGCCCACTTTCTTTTATGGAGCGCTCACTTTTTTCCCCCTTCTCTCTCTCTTTTCACTTTTGTGCAGCCTGTAATTTCCCCCTTTCCCTTCAAAACCGCCTCCGACGCTTGGTTTTTCTAAAGTCTTGACGGTCCGAAGTTATCAACTATATTATTTCACATCATCTGCCAACCTCTCCGACACTCAACCCCTGCGCATCGCGGCGAGAAAAGGTTGGGAAAGGGGTCGATCCATCGAGACCCAAGGCAGGCTATCAGAGGGAGACAAAAGGAGGACGCTGGTCCTCCAAATGAGAACCTTGGCCTCCGAAATGAAATCTCCCCTCCGTTCCAATATATAGACCAGTGATGGTGAAACCTTTGCAGACCGAGTGCCCAAACTGCAACCCAAACCCCATTCATTTATTGCAAAGTGCCACGTCCCTCTGGCTTTCTAGGAATGAACTCTGGCAAACCCTGTGCCCACATAGAGGGCTATGAGTGCCACCTGTGGCACACGTGCCATAGGTTCGCCACCGCTGATATAGACCTTTGCACCAAGAGTTAAGGCCAAGGGAATGAGAGAGCACCACAAACAGATCTAGGCATGAATGGATTTCAGGATCTTACTCTCTGTCGTGGTTGTTGTTTGCCATCAAGTCAATGAGAAATGCTCCGCTCAGGTCTTGCAAATGCAGGTCTTGCAAGCTCAGGGCAGCCTTGCCTTCCTCGATGGAGTCCATCCATCTGTAACGCAGGCCTTTCTTCTTTGCTATTGCCTCTACTTTATGAAGACATGCATGAAAAATGCCAATAGGGTCTTTTCCAAAGTTCCTTTCCAAAGAGCTTTTCCCCTTGCAGCTGACAAAGGTTTCTATGGGATGACACCATCCAGGAGTTTGTAGTTTGGGGAGGCGCTAAAAGTCTTGGGATGAGAACCATAAATGCTCCTCCTTAAAAGTACAAATCACAAGAAGAAGAGGAGAAAGGAGGAGGAGGAAGGAGAAGCAAAAGGAGGAGGAAGAAAAAGGATAAGAGAAACAAGAAAGAGGAGGAGAAAAAAAGAGGAGGAAGTAGAAGAAAAAGGAGGAGGAAGAAAAGGGATAAGAGAAACAAGAAAGAGGAGGAGAAAAAAGAGGAGGAGGAGGTAGAAGAAAAAGGAGGAAGAAAAGGGATTCGAGAAACAAGAAAGAGGAGGAGAAAAAAGAGGTGGAGGAAGAAGAAAAAGAAAGAAGAGGGAGAGGGAGAAAAGGGAGGAGGAGGAGAAAGAAGAAGAGGATAAAAAGAAGGAGAAGAGGAGGAGGAGGAGGAGAAAGAAAAAGAGGAAAAGGGAGAAGAAAAAGTAGAAGAGGAAAAAGAGGAACAAGAAGAGGAGAAGGGAGATGAAAACGAAAGAGGAGGAGGAGGAGAAGGGAAAGAAAAAGAGGAGAAGGAGAAGATAAAAAAGCAGAGGAGGAGGAGGAGGAAAAAGAAGGACAAGGAGAAAGAAGAGAAAGAGGAAGAAGGAAAAGGAGGAAAATATGCGAGGAAGGAACAAGAAGAGGAGAAGGAGGAAGAAGAAAAAGAAAGAGAAAGAAAAGAGGATGAGGAGGTGAAAGAAGAGGACAAGAAGAAGCTAAAGAAGGTGAATAGGAGGAGAAGGGAAAGAGAGGAGGAAACAGAATAATAGAAAGGAGAAGAAGAGGAGGAAGAAGAAGAAGAATAAAAAGAAGTAGGAGGAGAAGAGGAGGAGGAAACCTCAGAGGTGCTTTGGCCAGCTCACAACACCTGGTCTTCATTGGTGGTCTCCCCTCCAGGTACTAACTGGGGCTGACCCTGCTTGGCTTCCAAGATCAGACCAGGTGCCTTGAGAATATTTAGGCCCTAACATTGGAGTCCTCAAATGTAAACAGAAGGTTGCTGGCCGAGATTTGAGCAGGCTAATGGTGTATATATCCCACATGAGACTGGAGCTCTGAACCGAAGCGCTTCCGTATCAGAGTCACTTCGAATCCAAGGCAATTTACGTGATGAACTATCTCATATGAAGAACCAAATTGTGGTAATTACTGGGTCAAAGCAGAGTGAGCGCACATTGTATTACCACACCAGTACATACCATGCAGATCCAGTGATTTGAATTGGGACCCTTGCGCATGCTCAGTGGGGTCTGAATGCGTCGTGAACCTTTGCGCTTCCGGGGTGAAGAAGGGGGCTAGCATTCAGTTTCACGTGAATGCTAGCCTCACGTGAATGACAGCTTCACGTTTCCTCTTCCCTTCTATTTTATTGCCCCTGAAACATCCGAATGTGCCATCCTTGCCAGCCTCCAAACCCTGCCAGCATTATCCAAACATGCTCCTTCACAGTCCTCCATTCCTCCCTGAAACATCCGAATGTGCCATCCTTGCCAGCCCCCAAACCCTGCTGGCATCATCCAAACATGCCCTCCTTGACAGTTCTCAATTCCTCCCTGAAACATCCGAATATGCCATCCTTGCCAGCCCCCCAAACCCTGCCAGCATCATCCAAACGTGCTCCTTCACAGTCCTCCATTCCTCCATGAAACATCCGAATGTGGCATCCTTGCCATCCCCCCAAACCCTGCCACATCATCCAAACGTGTCCTCCTTCACAGTCCTCCATTCCTCCATGAAACATCCAGCACTCTTTCTATGGGGTCTGGGGTTGGTTTTTGCATTCAAACCAGCACCCACTGCCCACCCTCAGCTCTGTCCATGT
Source organism: Sceloporus undulatus (assembly GCF_019175285.1). Classification (NCBI taxonomy): domain Eukaryota; kingdom Metazoa; phylum Chordata; class Lepidosauria; order Squamata; family Phrynosomatidae; genus Sceloporus; species Sceloporus undulatus. The sequence continues at coordinate 7,914,277 of NC_056532.1, read as the reverse complement.
TAAAACATGAATGCATTCATTCCCCAGTATGCTGCCCTCTCCCCAGTGGCATTTCCCCCTTGGCAGCAATGGAAGCAGATGGAGTACCGGAAGCGCAAAACTGCAGTGCTGCATCATGGGAAATGTGGGACCTTGGAGGTTTTGGGGGGTGTACCGGGACGGAAGCAAAGTTGCATTCCACACCAGACCAATTTGGAGTGACATCGAAATGGGCTTAGAAGCAATTTGTCCGAGTTCACTAAAATGGGGAGTCGCTTTGGAATCACTGCGGAAGCGCCTTGGAACGACACTCCATAAAAAGCAAATACGTGTGATAATACATCACGTTTTAGTGTGAATTCGCATCGTTGGACTCGCAGTCGCGTCGGAACAGAGCTGCAAAAAAACCCATGTGATAAACACTATAGTGACGCGATGTGCGGTGGATCCGAGTTTTGTGTTCCTTGCCCAACAACAACCCCGCACACAGCCCTGGGCCAGCTAATGCTCCCTTCTGCACATGTCCAGGAGGAAAGCAGACATGTGTCACCTTCATTAACAGCTGTAAAGGAAAAGGAAAATCGCAACAAGGGTGTGATTTTTCACACCAAACTGATTAAGCAGAGGAGAGGATTTGCGGCTGCCCAGGAGGCAAGATAGGATGTTTTGCATCCAAAGGCAGACACACAGCACCAGCCTTGTCCCAGAGCAATGCCAGTCTTATTTTAGACTGGCATCCAATTGGCCCTTGGGTGATGCAGGTTGGCGAACCTACGATCTACATAGAACATTTAAGGGCTTACCAAGGCCTGGGTCCAACCCGTTGCTGTTGATACTATGAGTTGCCATCAAGTCAACTTTCATTTATGAATGAAGGACCTCCAAAAGCTCCAGTCCTGGAACCAAACCCCAGCGGATACCAAGGGCCCACTGCGTCTCACAAAACTACCAATCCCAAAAGCCCATAGCATGGAGCCATGGCAGTTAAAGCGGCGTCAAACTGGATTATTTCTCCAGTGTGGATGCAACCTATATTAGGGTGTCTCTTCAGATTCTGGTTTGTCAGAGCGAGAGACAGAAATGCATTTCTTTCCCTAGATAAAGTTGGAGCATCTTCTAAATTGGAGAGGAGGACCGTCCCCTTTGGAAACTTCATTCCAGACTGTTGCAAAGACAAAATGATGACAATTACTTTCCCCTTCCCAAACAATCTTTTCACTAAATTAAACATCAAGCCAAAGAAGAAGAAGGAAAAGGAGTAGCAGGCGATGCAAAGAAGGGAAAACCGGGCGCCTTGCGCAACCCCTGCTGATATTCATCCCGACTGATCTTTGCAATCAAGTCGGATTTAAACGGCAAAGCCAGCTCAAATATATACATCACGCATGCAGATTTGGCCAAAGCCTAAGCATCCTCTGATGCCGGGCTTCTCCCTAGGTGGAAACCAGAAGTAATTTTGCTCCAGCTGTTTTCGCAGATGAGCTGGGATGAAAGTTAGGCTCTCTTGGAGACACGTACCTCGGTGGTGAGGCCCTGTTTGTCCTTGGAAGAAGGGGAGATATGGTCCGAATCGGACCAAATCATGGCTCGGTTTCCTGGATTTCAGGTTCCTGCAGGTCTCTTTTTGGAGATGAAGCAATTGAACAGACTGAGAACTTGGTCTTGATTGATTGATTGATTGATTGATTGATAGCATAGGTCTCTATGTACATAGTTGGCCCTCCATATTCACTGGTTCGATAAGGAAAAGCTAAATCTAGGGTCTTTCTCATGTTGCATGAGCTACAACTACTTTTGGAGACCTTGGATCTGTGATTTAAGTTACTTGGAAAGTATGGTACCAAGCTCTGGTTCTCTTGAAACTTCAGGGATTGTTGCTTGGAAAAGTTACATTCAGAAACTTTATTGTTGTTGTTGTGTGCCTTCAAGTTGTCATTGTTATGGTTGTGTGCCAATTCTGGTTTAATTTTGCTGCTGTCGTGTGCCTTTTATGTCCTTTGCAACTTATGGTGACCCTAAAGTATAGTGGTTTGAGTGTTGGACTACAACTTTGGAGACCAAGGTTCGATGCCCAGTTTGGCCATGAAACCCACTGGGTGACTTTGGGCAAGTCACACTCTCTCAGCCTCAGGGGAAGGCAATGGCAAAGGCCCACCGAACAAACCTTGCAAGAAAGCCCCATGATAGATTTGCCTTAGGGTCACCATAAGTTGCAAATGACGACAACAGCAAAATTAAACCCGAATCGGACTGAAACCCGGCGAAACGTTGGCAACTAAACCCTCCAAAGTGGCCATTCAGCTCTGGCACCTGCCAGCCGCCCGCATTTATTTGACCTCAACGTTTGCAGCATTGACATTCGCAACCACCCAGAAAGAAATACAACATCTTCCATGTCTGGGATCTTAATTCAGCTCCGTCTCCTTCTTCCTTTGCCCTCTTCTGCGTCTTTCTAAATATTTCCCCATAACTTCCTGATGGCAATCAGTTTTTCCATTAGGAGAGATCAGGCGCATAAGTAAGACGGAGGAACCCGCCTGAATACCAAGTTTCTTATTAGTGGCAGCGCCAAGGCAATGAACGCAGGAGTGGAAAGAGCACCAAAAATTAACCGTTATCATCGCTTCTGTCCCCGATTCCGATCACCGACCGTTTTGGGGGCTCAACCTTTGACGCTTAAATGGGGGACTCCTTGTCCCTTAATCTGAAACGTATTAGCATGATTAACTTATTCCCCCTTTCATTACAAGTGGGATGAGATGAACAGCAGGGAAAAGGGACAGTCTACGTCTCCCTCTTGCCAAAGCCGCCTCTTCCTTCTCCAACACCCGCCTCTCTCTTTTTTAATGATGTCAAAAATTGGGATATTTCCCCTTGTTTCTCTTATGGTTATACTCTGTGTGCATTCCCCACATTGAGCATGGCTCCATGCTTTGGAGTCCTGGGATCTGTAGTTTGTTGGGGCGCTGTTTATGAGGATCCCATAGCATCCAGCCATGGAAGCCGCGCAAAAAGGAATCAATTGCAAGCAACCCTTTCTTGAGAGCCATTGTGGGATGGCTGTTTGAGCGCTGGACTGGGACTCCGGGTTCAAATCCTGCCTTGGCCATGGACCTTGGGCAAGCCACACTCTCACAGTGCACAGGAGAGCCCCATGATAGGTTTGCCTTAGGTTCGCCATAAGTCGGAAAGGACTCGAAGGCGCACAACGACAAAACCCTTTCTTAGGCTGGAACCGCACTGCGGAAATGCTCCAGTTTGACACTGCTTTAACTGCCGTGTCAAGAGTGACACCAAAGGTTTGGGTTGTGTCAAGAGCGGCAGAATGCATGGAGACTGGGGAGGAGAGATAAGCAATTCCTTTTGGCCCTTTATGAAACAACCACACGCACAACAGTTTAAGCAGATGCGGACGCTTTCCTGGAGGAGATGTCAGAGTCATCTCAGCATCTGTAAGGTCATGCGCTGAATGGCCCCTGTGCAAAATGTTCCTTTCGGGCAGCCCGCCTTTTGTCCGGCGGAGGCCTTCATTGTCGAGCGCGCAAAATGGCTGCCGCGTCGCCCTCCCTGGAGCCTTCCCGGGGCGTTGGGAAACCGTGACAAAACCGAAACCAGGTGGCTTGGGCTGATAACGCCGTGCTCTTGTCCCCAAGGGCAGGCTATAATGGATATCTCTTATTTCAGAACAACTCGGCTCCATAGAAATGTGTACATCTGACATCACATCTCCACTATGACCTTTTGTTTTTTCGGAATCCGAATGAGGCGAACGTCCCTTCCTTCCTTTCCTCCGGGGCGCATTGCGAAACGGGGCGCCACGTCCGAGAGACGGAGTGGCAAAAGGGACAGGACTCGGAAGCAAAGGCGGCCACGGCCTCAGGATGCACCTTGTAGTAGTTCTTCCAAGGCGAAGAAACCTTGGAGAAGGGGTACAGGGGATCCCAGTATCCACAGCAACTTTATTGAAACTTGTCCAGCAACTGGAAATGGGGTACAGCGGTCCCTCCACATTAACCTAACAGAACACCTCTCTAGGGATTTCCAGGTCCTCCAGTGCAATTTTATGGTCAAACATCTCCCAGAGGTTGATTATAGAATCATGCATTAAAACCTACAAATGCCCAGAGAAGTGTTTTCTTTAGGAACGTCTAGGTTCTCCAGTACAACTCTATGGTCAACTTCATTGCGCTGGAGGACCTAGAGATTCCCATTAGTCAAAACCGCAAATAATCTAATCTGCAAAAATCCAAATTGCAAATGTAGAGGGACAACTGTATAATATTTGTGTCTCACACACGCGCACACACCACACACTGAGGTTGCATCTCCCTTATCAGAAATGTTTGGGAATTTCAGGGACCAGCAATGTTTGGGGTTTCAGAATACCTGTATTTGCACATAAAGCCCATAAAGGTACCCAAGCCTAAACACAAAACGGATTCACAATTTCTAGCTTACGGGTTCTTAACTTCCAGGTTATGGATCCATCATGTTTAGGTTACAGATCTGTAACATCTGGATTACGGATCCATAATATCTTGGTTACAGATCCATAATTTCTTGGTGACAGATCTGTAACTTCTAGGCCACGGATTCATAATTTCTGGGTTACAGCTCTGTAATTTCCAGGTTATGGATTCATAATTTCTAGGCTATAGATCTGTAATTTTGAGGTTATGGCTTCATAATTTCTAGATTACTGACTCCAGGGCAACTTTGTGGTCAATGTCGAAGGAACACCCTAGATACATAGACCTGCGTGGAGGCGCTACAAAGGCCTAGTAGAGTATCATCTCTAGGAATCTCTAGGTCTTTCAATGCACATTTTTAGTTAAAGTTTTGACCATAGAGTTGCATGGAGAGAGCTACAAAGGGTACTAGTATAGTATCCTCTCTAGGAATGCTCTAGGTCTTTTCAATTGATTACTTGTAGTTAAAGTGTGACCATAGAGTTGCATTGGAGGAGCTACAAGGCCTGAGTAGAGTATCCTCTCTAGGAATCTCTAGTCTTTCAATGCACAAACTATTATGTTAAAGTTGACCATAGAGTTGCACTGGAGGACTACAAAAGGCCTAGTATAGTAATCCTCATAGGAATCTCTAGGTCTTTCAAGTGCATCTTTAGGTTAAATGTTGACATAGAAGTTAGAGTTCTCTGCTGTTGCCCCTCAAACTTGGGAACGTACCTCCGGATGAGATCCCTGTCAGATAATCATTAGACAGCTTTAAAAAATCGGTCATGACGGATCTCTTCCGGCAGGTCCTTCCAGATTAATCCATCCCGGCACCAGGTTTCCCATAGGTTCACCTGATTCTCCTCATTCCTCCTGGCCCCATCTCTTAGAGATGGTTGAGGATCAAAGAGGGATATCAGGTTTTTTTTTTATTTTACCTGCTTGGTTTTATGCTTGTATTGTTGTTTTTAATATGTTTATTGTTTAATAGTGCTTAGGTCGGTGGCAAGGGATTATTAAAGTGTTTTTAATTGTCATATTTTACATATTTTACTGGTTGTTATTTAAACGCCCGGATTGGTTTTGCCAGAGGGCGGTTTTTATTTTATTATACAAATAAATATTATTCTTATTTATTTATTATTGCACTGGCGGAGCTACAAAGGCTAGTGGTATCCTCTCTGGAACTCTCTGTCTTTCAATGCACCTTTAGTTAAAGTTGACCATAGAGTTGCACCAGGAAGCAGCTACAAAGGCCTAGTAGAGTGTCCTCTCCTAGGAATCTCTAGGTTACTTCGGTTGTGCCACTTTTAGTTAAATGTTGACATAGAGTTGCCACGGAGGAGCTACCAAGCCTACGTAGAGTATCCTCTCTAGGAATCTCTAGGTTTTTCTGTGCAACTTTTAGTTAATGTTCACCATAGAGTTGCGCTGGAGGGCTACAAAGGCCTAGTCTTCTCTCTAGGAATCTCTAGGTCTTTTGGCAACTTTTACGAGTTGCACTGGGGGACCTAGATATCCTATGAGACCCATATTAATCAAATCCGAATAATCAAATGCGCAAATATCAAAGTCCAAATTGGAGGGATAAGTGTATTTTGGACCATATATTAGAAGTGGAGGCAAATTTTTCTGCTCTTGCTTGGCCTTCTCTTCTTCTTTGCCCATCTTTGGCACTAGAAAAAAAGGGCCCGCCATATTTACTGGTTCTATAGTAAGAAAAACCGTAAATAAAACCCACTAATTTGTTTTAACCTGAGAGAGCACTTCTCTAGGAATCTCTAGCGCAACTATAATGTCAAACGTCTGCTGGGAATGTTGACCTAGAAATTGCACCGGAGGACCTCAACTAAAAGGCCTAGAAATTGTTCTCTCTAGGAATTTCTTGGTCTATCGCACAACTCTAGGTCAATGTCTGCCGGAGGTTGACCCTAGAATTGCACGGGGGACTTACAAAGGCCTAGAGAATTTTCTCTCTAGGAATTTCTTGGTCATCGCACAACTCTATGGTTCAATGTCTGCGGAGGTTGACCCTAGAACTTGCAACCGGAGACTTACAAAGGCCTAGAGAATTGTTCTCTCTAGGAATTTCTTGGTCATCGCACAACTCTATGGTCAATGTCTGCGGAGGTTGACCCTAGAATTTGACCGGAGGACTTACAAGGCTGAGAATTGTTCTCTCTAGGATTTCTGGTCATCGCACAACTCTATGGTCAATGTCTGCCGGAGTTGACCTAGAACTGCACCGGGGACTTACAAGGCCTAGAGGATTGTTCTCTCTCAGGAATTTCTAGGTCATCACACAACTCTATGGTCAACATCTGCTGGAAGTTGACCATAGAATTGCAGTGGAGGACCTACAAATGCCTAGAGGTTGTTCTCTCTAGGATTTCTAGGTATTGCACACACTCTATGGTCAAAGTCTGCCAGAAGTGATGCCGGAAGACCTAGAATTCCAAGCAAAGAACAATTTTTAGTTCATTTGTGGGTCCTCCAATGCAATTCTATGGTCATCTTCCAGCAAACATTGACCATAGAGTTGTGTTGGGGATGTTCCTGGAGAGAACAAATGAACCAAATCCATGAATAACCAAATCCGCCAAAACTGCAAATATGGCGGGATGAGTGTACTTTCCTCTCTAGTATCCATCGGGTGGCATTGTGGGTCAACCTCTTGATGCTTGTTGGGGTCTTGGTGAAATAGCCCTTGCCATATCTGTAGGAGGGTCATCCCAAAAGCTGGCGAATTTGTGCACTAGCATTTAGGTGGATTTGGAGCTGGTCGTGGACTCAATCCAAAAGCGCATCACCATGGTTAATCCTCATCCTGGAAAGAAGTAACTAGTTGGGCACC
>NC_056532.1:7883851-7899600 GCF_019175285.1 Sceloporus undulatus | reverse complement strand
GCACCATGAAGTTCTCTCCTGGTCCTGATGTTCTTCAACATCATTAGGCAATGAATTGGAGTTTGGTTCCAGGACCTCCTATGGATACCAAAACCCATGGATGCTCAAATGGTGTCTGTTATATAAAATAGCAATAAATAAAATAAAATCAAGGCTTGCTTTTTGAATTTGTATATTTTTTAGGAATATTTTCAAGCTGTGGATGCTTGAATCCATGGATAAAGAAGCCGTAGATACAGAGGGCCAACTATAAATGACTTGGACGCAAATATTTGTTGGTACGGATAGTAAGGGAACCTTGGACTTGGACTTGTTTCATTTTTCAAAAGGGTCAATTCCAGTTAATTAAAAATAGCCGACAACCTGAATTTTATTATCGTTCACAAGGTTGAAGACTTTCTTGAACTTCCCCCAAACAGGTCTTATATATTTATTTCTCCAGAGGATCTCGATTTATATCCTTTGCCACTTCTCTTCTGCAGGGCTCTCCAAACTCTTTTGTGCAACCGAGAGACTCAGTACCATGAAAGCATATATGTCTTTTCAGCATCTTTGTCTTGATGAAGGAGCTGGTGAAGCTTCGAAAGCTCGCATCGCGTATTTTACGCTTCGGAGTTGGCCTGATACAGGTATCATCGCTTTGTAGATTTTGGGTTTCGTTGCATCCATAACCAAGTTTGGGCTCTGTAGGTTCCTTGGTCTTGGAGCGGCAGCAGAGACAGACGCATACATTACTTTTATTATTGCTATTTTAATTGCAGAAGCTATAAACACCTCCATATCAACCATTTCGGAGAGGTGTTTGGTCAATTTAAACAACACAATCCTTTGGGCGCATCTAGACTGTGGGAATAATGCAGTTTAATAGGCATAATCCACTTGAAGCGACGTAGCTCCATCCTTGAGTATCTAGTTTTGCAAGGTCTCTGGCCTTCTCTGCCAAAGAATACCGGTGCCACACAAAACTACAGATCCCAGCATCCCATAGGATGGAGCCATGGAAGTTAAAGGGGTATCAAACTGCATTATTTCTACAGTGTAGATCCAGACAGCCTTCCAAGGGAGTTCGGATTGCTAGTTATGGGTCCGAGTCGCCGAATGGATTTAAGCGGTCGCCGAGATGAAACATTCAAATTTCACATCATCATCCTTCCGTCTCTTTCCCCCCCCCCTTCCTTCCCAAGCCATCTTGTTCTTTAAAGTTTTATTTTGCAGGCAGATAAGGAATTAATTTATGAGGACGGTTTTAATGGACACTTAATGCAAGTTTTATGGAAATGGTGCGCCATGCTCCGGCGAGAGGATTTCAAAGGGAGATTCTAATGAGAAATTGTCAAATTAGAATTTATCAGTAAATTTGATCCTTTTGGTCGGGATTTAATTGGAACGCTGGTATTTTCTTTTCCCTTCCTCCTCCGCTAAATTAGCATAGCTATGTTTGCTTATTTCTTTACCCCCCCCCCCCCCCCCCCCCGTTTCCATATTGCCTTTTAATGCGGGTTTTTCCAAAGGTGCGGATGAAACGACAGCATTGCAGAAATAATGCAGTTTGGTACCGCTTTGACTGCCATGGCTCAATGCTATGGAATTCAGAGACCTGTAGTTTTGTAGCTGTCGAACTACAAATCCCACAATTCCATAGCACAGAGCCACGGCAGATAAAGCAGTGTCAATCTGCATTGTTTCTGCAGTGCAAATGCAGCCTAGGATTCCCAGTCTTGGTCACCAAACCGTCCTGCGGCTCAAAGCTCAGGAGTGAAATATGTTTATATTGGTGTGGCTGTACCACAAATCCCATCCTCCCTGGACATTATGAGCATGGGGAAGATGGGAGTTGGAGTACTACTGGTTCTCCACTGCAACAGACATAGTGGTAAACTTTGCCCAATGCATGCATGGGTTGCAAGCCATTTGTCTATCGCCTCCCCGATACACACAATTTTGTTCCTTTCCCCTGATATATATATATATATATATATATATATATGTGTGTGTGTGTGTGTGTGTGTGTGTGTGTGTGTGTGTGTGTGTGTATGTGTGTGTGTGTGTTTCAGTATGCATTCTACGGACTGCGCTGCACAATCTGAAGAAGTGTAAATACCGATGGGTAATTGCATTTGGTGCGCATGTGGGTTTCGGAGGTGCAAATGAGCCCAAATGAAAATGGATCCCCCTCATCCCCATGATCCTTACCCTTCAACAGACATGAATACAAATGGGATGCAAGGGATGGAAAATGCGATGCACTCAGCCCTCGAAACAGTTTTCTCCAACCCAGATGTTTCGGACTTCTGATCCCATCAGCCTGAGCTGATGGTCAGGAATTGGAGATCCGCAATTCGATTCAGTCCCAGTGCATTTATGCACCAGTGATGTGTCAGGTAGCATTGCAGAAGCCATCACAGGTAATTCGGATGGTCATTCCATGTTGTCAGGAGGACCACGCATTGGGTCAGCCTTTAAGCTAGCCTATGGATAAATAGGAAATTGCTTGTGTGTACTTCCAGTGGCAAACACATACAAACTTCAACAACTGGCATTGCTGTGCTGTGTGTCTGCAGGCTGACTTTGGGCGACCTTCTTGTTGGGTTTTCTCCAGTCAGGTACAAGCTTTCTGCCCCTCAAATAGGGGACAATCCCTTATCATAAGGGACACCTGCCAGCCCTATTTAATGGGCAAGCTTTCTGGCTTGCAAGTAAGGGACATCCCTTAGAATAAAGGATATTTGCCAGCCCTATAAAGGAGAAGCTTTCTGGCTTGCAAACAAGGGACATCTCTTAGACTAAGGGACAAGCTTTCTGGCTTGCAAATAAGGGACAACCATTAGAATAAGGGACCCTTGTCAGCCCTATAAGGGACAAGCTTTCTGGCTTGCAAATAAGGGACATCCCTATAGGGCTGACAGGAGTCCCTTGTTCTAAGGGACAAGCTTTCTGGCTTGCAAATAAGAGACATCCCTATAGGGCTGACAGGAGTCCCTTATTTTAAGGGACAAGCTTTCTGGCTTGCAAATAAGGGGCAACCATTAGAATAAGGGACCCATGTCAGCCCTATAAGGGACAAGCTTTGTGGCTTGCAAATAAGGGACATCCCTTAGAATAAAGGATATTTGCCAGCCCTATAAGGGACAAGCTTTCTGGCTTGCAAATAAAGGACATCCTTTATCATAAGGGACCCATGTCAGCCCTATAAGGGACACGCTTTCTAGCTTGCAAATAAGGGACATCCCTATAGGGCTGACAGGGGTCCCTTATTCTGAGGGACAAGCTTTCTGGCTTGCAAATATGGGACGTTCCTTATCATAAGGGCAAACTTTCTGGCTTGCAAATAAGGGGCATCATCATAAGGGACAAGGTTTCTGGCTTGCAAATAAGGGACATCCTTTATCATAAGGGACCCATGTCAGCCCTATAAGGGACAAGCTTTCTAGCTTGCAAATAAGGGACATCCCTATAGGGCTGACAGGGGTCCCTTATTCTGAGGGACAAGCTTTCTGGCTTGCAAATATGGGATGTTCCTTATCATAAGGGCAAGCTTTCTGGCTTGCAAATAAGGGACAGCCATTAGAATAAGGGACCCTTTTCAGCCCTATAAGGGACAAGATTTCTGGCTTGCAAATAAGGGGCATCCCTATAGGGCTGACAGGAGTCCCTTGTTCTAAGGGACAAGCTTTCTGGCTTGCAAATATGGGACGTTCCTTATCATAAGGGCAAGCTTTCTGGCTTGCAAATAAGGGGCATCATCATAAGGGACAAGGTTTCTGGCTTGCAAATAAGGGACATCCCTATAGAGCTGACAGGGGTCCCTTATTCTAAGGGACAAGGCTTGTGGCGTGCAGATAAGGGACATTCCTTATCACCAGGGACATCTGCCAGCCCTATAAGGGACAAGCTTTGTGGCTTGCAAATAAGGGGCAGAGTAAGGGGGTCCTGGGCAACCGGAGGCCCCAGGAGAGAAGAAGCTGGAAACACGGTGCCCTTATAGTGTGAACAGGAGGGATCTGCTGGCAATGATGGCATGCATACAGGAGCCTCCTTGATAAACTGGTGCTCTTTCATGCAATTTACAATCCGACCGAATTCATTTGCATGACAAAATTGGCTCGAGTATTCAAGTGTGGCACTAAGACAAGTGTAATATTACAGAGAACAAGTAACCATGGGGAAGGTTAATGTAGACAATAAGGAAAGACAATGACATGGAGTGGGTTTCTTCTCTTTTGCTATAGCCCTTTCCTCTCTCCATCCCTCTCTATTAAACAGGGACACGGAGACGGTGCAAGCCTGGGCATGTCTACTCAGGAGTAGGGATGAAAATGAAATAGTTAACCTTTTAAGGAATATAATTGAAAATATGGGTTGTTGTTTTTAATACTAAGAAATGATGGATTGAAGAGGATCCTTGCCGTTTGGGACCGATTTTGCACAAAAGGATTGGATGTGCACCGAAAGCAGCACCGTTTGCACAGGAAGCCAAAGCTCTTTCCTCCGAAAACAACCGCAAACCCTCCTATTAAGAATTAATTCGTGTAATTAATTAAATTAAGAAACTTTTCAAGTGATAGGGTTGCCTTAGGGCAGTGATGGTGAACCTTTTAGAAGCCGAGTGCCCAAATTGCAACCCCAAACCCACTTACTTATTGCAAAGTGCCATGTCCCTCTGGCTTTCCAGTAACAAACTCTGGCAAACTCTGTGCTGGGGCAATGGCACATGTGCCCACAGAGAAGGCTTTGAGTGCCACCTCTGGCACGTGTGCCATAGGTTCGCCATCACTGCCTTAGGGTCACCGTAAGTCGGAAACGATTCGAAGGCAAAGAAGAACGACGACGATTTTGGGGCTTCTCGGCAAAATAAATGGTGCTCCGCCAAATCCCACGAATCTGTCGGACGGAGCCCTGGATGTCAAAATGGTGTCAAACTGGATTATTTCGACAGTGTAGACACACCTTTAGATGCATCCGTCACGAAGGTGTCAACTGTTGCCAAGTAGCCAGTTTCTTTGGTGCTTTCCCATAGGGAAAGGAGGGTTTCCCCATCTTCCTCTATGCCTCTCTGGGTGAGGCGATATCAACAGCGGTGGGAGCATTCGCACTCGCTCCCCTCCCCTGAATATTGAGGGGAGAGAATAATTGCCTTCCATTCCCCCCCCTTTATATATTTTTAGGCTTAATTCGAACCCCAGGGTGCTGGCACTTGAGAACGGGAGGGAAGAGGGCCGCCAACGGTCCCCGTCGCTTTCATTGCTGATGAGAACGGCCCCATCATGATGACTTTTACACTATTAATTAATTAGAGAGAGAAAGAGAGAGGGAACGAAGGAAGGAAGGATGAGCTATGGATCCCTTCGCCCTCCCCTTCCCCATCATTTGGGGTAATTATCAGCGCACACATTTGTAACTGTAATGAACACTGGGGCTATGATCCGTGGCCAGAGATGAAGCAAGGCTCAGAATGGGAAAGAGAAATGCCCTCCCCAATTGCGCGCCCGCAGTGCCCTCCAAAGTTGGGCCACGGTCTCCAAAGCTGGGTTTCGTGGTGATGTCCGGACGTCCGCTTACTTCCGCTGGACACCAGAGCCCACCTTCTTGCAGCCTGTCGGACCAACAAAATGAATTTCAATGGGGAAATGTAAGTTGTTATTACACTTAGGCAGAAAAAATAATGAAATGCATAGATCTCGGATCATGGAAGACACCTGGCTTGTCAGCAGTCCATGCAAAAAGGATCTAGGAGTCCTAGCAGGCCACAAGTTGAACATGAGTCAATGGTGTGATGCGGCAGCTTAAAAATCCAATGCGATTCTAGGCTGCATCAATAGAAGTATAGTGTCTATACTGAGGGAAGTAATCGTACCAGTCAATTCCTCACCTGGAATATTGTGTCCAGTTTTGGCACCACAAATCAAAAAGGATGTTGAGAAGCTGGAGCATGTCCAGAGGAGAGTGACCAAAATGGTGAATGGTCTGGAAACCATAATGCCCTGAGACAGTGGTGGTGAACCTATGGCGCGCGTGCCAGAGGTGGCACTCAGAGCCTTCTCTGTGGGCACGCATGCTGTTTACCACATTCAACAACTAGATAACCAAAGAAACATGGCCCGAGACAAGAAAAAGGTCGGGTCAGGGTTGCAGTTTGGGCACTCGGTCTGCAAAAGGTTCACCATCACTGCCCTAAGAGAAGCAGCTTAAGGAGCTGGGGATGTTTAGCCTGGAGAAGAGAAGACTAAGAGGTGATATGATAGCCCTGTTTAAATATCTGAAGGGATGCAATATTGAGGGGGGAGTAAGCTTGTTTTCTGCATCTCCAACTCAGTGACTCTATGAATAGTGACTCTATGAATGGGTGGCAACGGAGGTTGCAATGCTGGTGTTACAACCTACAGCATGCTTCCTAGAAAACAAGAGCAAAATCTTATCACACCTAAAGACACGGTCCTAAACTGTCGGAGCGGAGCATACCTCCCATCCTCCAAGAGATGCCTTCCAAGTGCCAAAGCATGATGCCATGGGCATTCACTGGTTTCGAGAAGGCAACCAACCAGTCCCTGGGCAATTGTGACGGAGCTGAGGTTGCCTTCCGAATCCTAGATCTCACTAGCAAAGGCCTGTTACAGACTGCCAAAATAAAGCTGCTTCGGGTCTCTTTGGAGGTATGCTGTTTCAATGACGCATGGGTCCTAAGAGTCCGGAGGTTGCGCCAAAGCCACACTCCATTCTTAAGCATAGGAGTGCAGCTTTGGTGCAGCTTCCGGATTCTTAGGATGCATGCATCATTTAAACCGCATACCTCCAAAGAGACCCGAAGCAGCTTTATTTCGGCAGTCTGTAACAGGCCAAAGTGTGCTTTCTTCTGCTAGTCCTCCAAGTGTTTTGGACTTCAACTCCCAGAAGCCCCTGCCAGCTTGGTCAACAGTCAGGAATTCTGGGATCTGAAGTCTGGGAATCACTATGCTGGGTGATGCTTGGTTGTTCGTCTCTTTATTCTCCCTAGCATTTAGAATGATCCAAAGCAAGCTGGAATCCTGTTGGCTGGTCCCAAACTAGAATAGATCTATTGAATAATAAATCAAGACATTGATAAATCCATTTGATTCAATGGCATTTTTGCAAATCGCTCGCAGGGTTTCTTAGCGCCTCTGCGACTTAGCTAAGTATATTTGAAGTTCCGTTAAGTTCGCCGAAGTCAACATGGTGCATTGCAGCGATTCCCAGCTTCTTGTCCTCCGGATGCTTTGGACTTCAGATCCCATAACTCCCGGCTGATGGCCAAGTCGGCTGGGGTTTCTGGGACCTGAAGTCCAAAATAAATGGTTTTGAGGGTTGGAAAACCAGGGACACTGGTTCAAATTCCCACTCAGCCATGGAAATCTATTCGGTGAACATGGGCAAGTCCCACTCTCTCAGCCTGCAAACAAATCTGGCCAAGAAAACTTTAGGATATGTTCGCTTTAGGATCGCAATAAGTTGGAAAGCAACTTGGAGGCCCACAACAACAATAACAGGAGTCATGCCAAAGTTGCTCCGGCATTTCCCATATATATATATATATATATATATATATATATATGGAGGGAGAAAGAAGGGGAAGGACCCTCCCCGGCCCACGCTCACGCCCCTTTCTAAAGAGATTTTCCCCAGATTAGATTTGTAAATCAAAAACCAATATATAACATGCAAGAATTGATCTGTTTTATATTCCTCAGTTACATTTTTGTAAAGCACATTTAGAAGATTTAGAACGTATTTGCGCCTGCTGCTTCAGCCATTATATGCTTGAGCTGAGACATCTATTTGTGAGGCCATAAAACAGGCTCCGACTACCCATGTAAATTGTGTTCTCCACAATAAATTAGATGCATACTTGCAAAAATACATAACCGCCGTTGGTCGGCCGACGGCGGCGGAATACTAATGAGGTTTAAAGTTGCATTGTCCCTCTTCTCAGGCCCAATTTAGCCTTTACATCAAAAATTACGAAGGGAAAAAACACTTTATCCCCTCGCCAAGAAATAAAACGGCACTTACGGGTAAGCTGCACCGCTCACTCGGAGACATATATACATGGAGCGCCACCATCTTCATGCTAATTTTAGACCCATCCAGGTTCATGGAGAAGTCTACCTCGACCAAGGCTCTTGGGAAGGACTTTGTCATCTTTCCGCTAATGGATCCTTGGAGGAAAAGGGGAAAGAGGTGGCCAGAGATGGATACGGAAGACACACTTCATACCTATCCGAGAGCCAAAGTGCGCATCGACAGGCTAGAAGGAAATGGAGACAATGTCAGCCGGAATTCAATGTGTGACTTACGTCTTTGTACATTGACACCCATGCATGGAAAATAGGATTAGAATGGTTTTGCAGTGGCCGCATTCACCTAGTGGCATTGCTACACATGGGTGGCCATTTTGTAATGGTAACCATAGTCCAGTGATGGCGAACCTCTGGCACGCGTGTGGGCACATCTCTGTGGGCACATGTGTCCATTGCCCCAGCACAGAGTTTGTTACTAGAAAGTCAGAGGGACATGGCACTTTGCAATAAATAAGTGGGTTTTGGATTGCAGTTTGGGCACTCGGCCTCTAAAAGGTTCACCATCACTGGTGCGCATGAAGGATGCTCTCTGATATACAACAAGGCAACAGTTGTGAAGTTTTGGAGCACATATACTACATTTGATCTTGGAGCGCAATAGGAGAGCCCAACGTGCCCAGCGCACATTGGAGCACTCTTGTGTGCATCTTCACAATTCACTAGCAGGATTTCACTGCGTTTCTATCACGGAGCTACAAATTTGTAAAGTTAGGCCTGTTACAGACTGCCAAAATAAAGCTGCTTCTGGTCTCTTTGGAGGTATGCTATTCAAATGACGCATGGGTCCTAAGAGTCCAGAGGTCATGCCAAAGCCACACTCCAGTCCTAAGCACTGGAGGGCAGCTTTGGTGCAGCTTCCGGATTCTTAGGATGCATGCATCATTTAAACAGCATGCCTCCAAAGAAACCCGAAGCAGCTTTATTTTGGCAGTCTGTAACAGGCCAGAGTAAAGTAAGGCATCAACTGTTTTGTTGGCTTTGCATGTGATACCTAACCAGTCTCACTGATGCATCTTCATTTTCCTCCTGGACTTTCCAAACACTGTAACCTGGACTTCTCCCAATTTGACGGAGCAATTCTTGGTTCCCTTATTGTGCAAAAAGGGTTCCTCATAAGTTAGGGAAATTCATATACAAAATATGTGCAGTCAGTCTTCAGTGTCCATGATTCTTCATTTAGGGATTCAATCATTCAATCATGGCTTGAAAATATGCACACACATATATATTTAATCCCTGAAAGCAAACCTTGACTATTGCCATCTTAGATTAGGGATACCATTTTACTACGGCATTGAATATAATGGGACTTGAGCATCCATGGATTTTGGTATCCACAGAGGATCTTGGATCCCTTTTGTATGGACTGCCGTCAAGCCAGATATCTCCCGTCCTATATCTGTGCATTTCTTTTGCACTACTGTGTAGCATCCTACATTTCTTCTGTTGAAATTTGGGTTTCCGGTCGAGTTTGGGCCCAGTTTTCGAATCTGCTAAGGTCGGATGCCGGCCATGGGTGGCATGGCCATGGGTCGGATGCCGGGTATGGATGCCGGCCATGAAAGCCTCCGACTTTACACTGCTAAAGTCGCTTTGAATTTTGATCCCGTCTTCTGGGTGTGAGCATTGTGGTTGTCATGTGCCTTCAAGTCATATCCGACTTATGGCGACCCTAAGGGAAACCTATCATGGCACATTTCTCGGCAAGGTTTGGCATGAGGCTGAGAGGATGCGACTTGCTTCGGGTCACTCAATGGGTTGCATGGCCGAACTGGGAATCGAACCCCGGTCTCCGGAGTTGTAGTCCAACACTCAAACCACCAGCTGTCTGGGTATTATCTGCACATTTGATAAACATGCCATCTAATCCATCATCCAAGTGATCGATAAAGGTATTGAATAGTGACTCTTTTGTTGCTTTTGCACTCTTGTTGTCGCTTTCTTGTTGTAGTTCTTCCCCAAAGGCTTGTCCTGTACGTAGTCGCCCCTTCCGATGGGGAAAAGAGTCCTATCCCGAATTGGGACGGAGGCCTTGGGGTGGGCGGCTGGGAGGAGAGTCCCAACGCAATGGAGGATTTACAGCCTTCGGAGGCAAACAGTGGCGGCTGTAATTAGGAGGGAAATTTGTCATGCTCTCGACTCTGGGAGAGAAGGAACGGGTCGGAATAGCAATCTCCCGAGTGTTTACCCAACACGAGCGCACACAAGATGGAAAGCGCATTTCCGACCACGGACAGATTAATATTTGATGCCAGACAGAGAAATGCACGCTGTTCATGTTTATTTAGGATATTGTGAAATACAGTGAAATTTGCAATTTTATTGGATTTGGGGGGTTTGCCGGGAGGGTGCAGGTTTGCGTGTGTGCATGTGCTTGTGTGTGTGTGTGTATGCAAGTCTTAAGTCCTAAGCCACTGTACAGAGGTAGTTTTGGTGTCAAAATATCGATAGGTTTTGTTGTTGTGTGCCTTCAAGTCGTTTCCGACTTACGGAGACCCTAAGGCCAACCTATTGTGAAGTTTTCTGGGGCTGAGAGAGTACCACCCAATGGGTTTCCGTGGCCGAGTAAGGATTCAAACCCTGATCCCTAAAGTCCAGTACGCTGACCATTATGCCACAGCTGGAATACTAACTGTGTCTGGCTGCAGGGATCACACAACTCCCATGTTGCAGCAGCTTCACTGGCTATTGGTCTGTTTCCAAAGTGATGATTATAGCCTTTAAAGCTCTATATGTCTCAGGTCCAGGTTAATTGGAAGGCCATGTTCTCCCTTACAAGGCAACCCCTGCTTTCAGATCTGCTGGGGAGCTCTTCTCTCTGTCCCATCATCCACACAGTTAGATCTAGTGGGAACACTGGAGACAGGGCCTTCTCAATGGTTGCCCCTATGCTCTGTGACTCCATTTCCAGGGAAGTTAGACCGGCACCCTCCTTCCTTTCTTTTAACTACATGTGGCACCCCATGCTATCAGGAAGCCTATGGCAGTGTGACGTAGTGGTTGGAGTGTAGGGCTACAACCCTAGAGACCAGACTCGGACCCTGGGCAAGTCACACTCTCTAAGCCTCAGAAAAAGCCAACGACAAACCTCTTCTGAACAAGTGAATGGGGCTCGTGCATGTAATGGTGTGCACTACGGGCGTGCGCCCCATTCGTCCAAATGGGATGCGCCGCCCCTTGCACCCCACGTGCGGCTTTCAGCATGTGCTGAAAGCCATGTATAGTGCGCCCAAGTATAACGCGCCCGAGTATAACGTGGGCGCACTGTACTTTGTTCAGTAAGCAACTGGATCAACACTGTCGAGGGCCGTTTTGCACAACTGTGTAGCGCATCGAGGCAAAAAGGAAATAGTGCACTAAAACACAGGGGTCTTGGGAGCCACTGGGTATCATTTAGGCTCACAAAAGTAGGGTCTACATTTCCTTTGATAAAATGAAGGCGTGAATTCATCACTACTCCGCTTGGTAACCAACCAGAGCGGCATTTTGAGCCATCATATAAAGCACCGAGGCAAACATTTAAAAACCCACTAAAACACAGAGGTGTTTGGGGGCATCACATTGGCAAAAAACAGGTCTTTTTGCTCGCCCGCCCAAAAGAAAACAGCGAATGGTTGCTTGTTGTCGCAAAGGCCAGGGGAAAGAAGTGTCAATCTAGTTTCCCGGCGGCAGTTTCAAGCAACCCTTCCGACACGAGGACGGGAACTCAATTGCCTTTGGGGGCATCCGTGGAGTGACCCCGAGTAGGCAGTGAACAAACAGGCCTCTCGGCCCAGTCTTCCCGGCCGCAGCGGGAGAGCCGAGAAAGGGAAACAGTGGGGAGACCGGAGAGCTGACCCAGAGAAAGAGACAATGGGGAGGTTTTCCTCTTGGGCTTTCCAGAGTCAGTTCTGACTTTGACCGTGCCGCACAGCCACGCGCGGCAACCCGAGGAACCCCACAAAGCCAGGTTTCTCTCCATTTCGTCTTGCCACAGCTAATCAACACATCCGACAGCTCCTGCTGAGCACATTGGTGCCCACTGCCCTCCTCCTCCTCCTCCTCCTCTTCTTCTTCTGCCTCCTGGAAAACTGAATTTCTTCTGACTGCACTAAGCATGGCTGAGAGAGGATTGAGGGAAGTCATAGTACTATTCTATCCTGCTTTGGTCAGGCCTCACCTGGAATACTGCGTCCGGCTCTGGCTTGATCTAGGGATCTAGGAGTCCTAGTAGACCACAAGTTGAACATGAGTGCACAGTGCGATGCGTCAGCTATAAAAACCCAATGCTCTATCAATAGAGGTATAGCATCTAGATCGAGGGAGGTAACAGTACCCCTCTATTCTGCTTTGGTCAGGCCTCACCTGGAATATTGTGTCCAGTGTGACTGTAATGAACACTGTGGTTGTGATCCATGGCCAGAACTGAAGCAAGACTCCGAAGGGGAAAGAGAAATTAGTTCCCCAATTGTGTACTCACAATGCCCTCCAAATTTGGATCCCAGCATCTGTGGTGCCGCTTTCCAAAGCTGGGTTTCATCATGATGGCCAGATGTGACGGGTTGAACATGAGTCAATAGTGTGATGCGGCAGCTAAAAAAATCCAATGCCATTCTATGCTGCATCAATAGAGGTATAGTGTCTAGATCGGATGTAATGGCGTAACTCTATTCTGCTTTGGTCAGGCTTCACCTGGAACATTGCGCACAATTTTGGCACCACAATTCAAAAAGGATATTGAGAAGCTGGAGCGTGTCCAGAAGAGGGAGGCCAAAATGTTCTTAATGAGTTTGGCTCTGAAACCCATCGAGGCAAGTCACACTCTCTCAGCCTCAGAGGATGGCAATGGCAAGCCCCCTGTGAACAAACATGCCAAGAAAACCTTATGATAGATTTGCCTTAGGGTCGCCATAAGTCGGAAACGACTTAAAGGCACACAACAACAACAACGCTTGGCAGACTATGATAACCGAAATAGAGATCTGCATCCCAAAGACCTTACAGGTGCAATGAAAAGACCATGCAAATGCATGTGTGTGTGTATATATATGTGTGTGTACACACACACACACTCCTAAGCTGTCTCTAGACTCATTGAAAAAGGTTGTTTCCATAGATTGTGTTTTGAAGCCTGGCTCTCAAGTGGAGAAGCGATTGGATGGAAGGCCATTATGCGCCCACTGTAATTTATTCGACAGGGAACTCAAAGCACCCATTATCCGCCGTGAATGACACCACTTCTCCGGCTTTTGCAGCACAAAGGTGCCCGGTATCTATTTTCCGGGATCTAATGTGGGTCTATGTTTAAATTAATACGACCGCGGCGACACCGGTAGCGGGGAGCCTGTGCCCGCTGAAAGAAAGGCAGCCATCCAAAACAGCAGGAGTCGGACCAATGTTTTGCAACCGTGTGTCCAAACAGTGCGCTCAAGTGCTTCCACTCATCATGCCCTGCGATGTATTGAAAGGTTTTGTTTTTCACATTATAAACAGCCTCGCGTTTCTGTTTGAAGGAGAAGTTCCTCCATTCGGGACTGGTTCCCCATCCCAGGCATTGGTTTGAAATGGGATTGACTGGTTTTCAGAAGCTGGTGATTGTTTCCATGTCGGTGGGATGGTGAAGCCACACTAGGTTTTAGTACAGTGGGCCCTTGGTATCCATTGGGGTTTGGATCCCGGACCCCCCACATAGATATCAAAATCCATGAGTGCTCAAGTCCCATTAATGTCTCAGAAAACTACAGCTCCCAGAATTTCCTAGCATTGAGCCAGGGCAGTTAAAGCGGCCTCAAAGTGGATTATTTCTACAGTGCGTTTTGGACCTACGCATTAAGTATTGTGAGGTATGGGAGGAGGTCAATTGGGCAAGTGATGCCATGAGTTGCCAAACTGGTTGGCGCCAACCCTAGTGGTGCCATTGTGCCCAAAGAAAACAGTTCAGGGGTAAACACAGCCATAAACCACCTTCGAGATGACCATTGGTTGTTTGGAGGGGGAAGGACAGGGTGCATGCTGTATTTGTCCCAATCCAAAGGAACAAAACCTCTCCGTCGTTCCATAGGATGCGTTCAAGGGCGATGGTTTAATGAAGTGGTTCTCAAACTCTGGCGCTCCAGGCACTTTGGACTTCGACTCCCAGAAGCCCCAGCCACCTCAGGGATTCTGGGAGCCGAAGTCCCAAACATCTGGAGGGACTGAGTTTGGGAACCACTGGTTCAATGCGAAGAGCATTCGGAGACTTTGCCCACTCCCCAACCGACGAAGATGCCTTTGCTTCTCCCCTCTGTGGCAAGATCACAGAAGGCGATGCCAGTCCAGCTGTCCAGTTATCTCAGCAGCTAATTAGTCCAATTAATTAAGAAATTGTGCCACGTTTCCCGCTGGCACCCGGGGTCTTGAAAGAGCAAGGAAGGGGTCAGGCGGAAAGCTGTGTTTCTTCTGGAGGAGAAGGGTAATAAGTGCAGAACAGGAGAAAGGGACGTTTGGGTTTTCCGGATCTGCTCATTTCAAACAACATCGACAACAACACACAAACTTCTTTCTTCGTCGGCCATAGAGATGTTGCCAGGACATTATTAAGTAGATATTTAAAAACAGCAGATGGGTGGTGATATTGAAATGCATTTGAATTTATTATTGGGTCCAAGGGTGGGCAAAAGGTGGTCTGCAGACCATTTGACTTGAGATTTCAGGCTTGTAGTTCAGTGGCTTTCACTTTTTCTCATCCAAAGCCCACTACGCCTGGTAAAAGTTTAATATTTAATGCAATTTTGGGACAATTTTGGGACGATTTTGGGACGATTTTCAATAGGGAAGAGGAATGTAATGGTATACTGTGCAAAGAGGGCATGCGCTGAATGCAACTTTTCCTTGCTGGTCTCCCTTTTATAAAAGTGGTTCGAGACCAAATCAAATCCGAACGGTCCCCTCTTCTTCCATTTTAGAAAGGCCACCAGTGCTTTCGGCATCAAGGCCTCCTTTTCCCTTGGACAAAATAAAGCCTTTGCTCTGAAAAAACAAATCCCGACCTATCAAGGATCACATAGCGAACGGGGTAATGTCACAACAATTTGTCACCCATCAGATCAGGCTGTGCGCTGATGGCATGGAGGACAAAATAATAGCTATTTATGCTATTGTTGTGTGTCTTCAAGTTGTGTCTGACTTAAGACAACTGTAAAGCGAACCTATCATGTGGTTTTCTTGGCAAGGTTTGTTCAGAGGAGGTTTGCCATTGCCTTCCCCTGAGGCTGAGAGTGTGCGACTTGCCCAAGGTTGCCCAGTAGGTTTCATGGCCGAGTTGGGACTCAGACCCAGCTCTCCAGAGTCACAGTCCAACACTCAAACCATTATGCTACATGGACTTACCACTTTGCTAACACAGGTTAACCATTGAATGTAGTGTATTTGGTGTGCAGAGGGGGAGAATGGGCCTAGCAAGCCATCTAGAAGAAAAGAAGAAGACGACGCTGATGGTATTCTGGAAGATGTAGTGCAAACATATTCCCAAAGTACTAAGGCCAAAAATCACTGCCTGGTCAGGGCTTCCTTACAGGAGGACAGTGAGAGGTAGGTAGGTAGGTAGGTAGGTAGGTAGGTAGGTAGGTAGGTAGGTCAACTGACTGACCGACCGACCGACCATCCATCCATCCATCCATCCATCCATCCATCCATCCA
>NC_056532.1:7848033-7880851 GCF_019175285.1 Sceloporus undulatus | reverse complement strand
CCATCCATCCATCCATCCATCCAACCAACTAACTGACCAACTGACTGACCAACCATCCATCCAACTGTCCAACCATCCCATTTAAGATGTTAAGAGTACCAAGGAAACACACAACCTTCTCCATCAAGAGATGTCACCCAAATGACCCCTTTTATACCTCCTGGGGCTGACCCACTCAAGCTCCGCCCCAACCACGATGACCAAAGTATACAGCGCCCCCATGTGGCAGACTATTGAACTGCAGGTAGCAATCCCTTCTTCCTGAAGTACCTTCAGGCCCGAAGGTGGTGGATCCCATACTTTGGTCCTCTGGGTGTTTTGGACTTCAACTCCCAGAAGTCCCAGCCTGCTCTGGGAGCTACAGTCCAAAACATCCAGAAGACGAAAGTTTGAGAACCACTGCCATCAGATCTGTAGTTCAGTGGTCCACCACATGGGGGAGCTCTATACTTTGGTCCACACTTGAGTGGGTTAACCAGCCCCAGGTGGGGCAAAAGGGGTCATTTGGGCAATATCTCTTAATGGAGAAGGTTGTGTGCTTCCTTGGCTCTCTTTAGTATCCTAAATGAAATGGAGTTCCCTTCCTAGGATCATTGATTCTTGGCCATCCTGGCTGGGGTTTCTGGGAGTTGAAATCCCAAACGCCTAGAGGACCAAAATTTGGGAACCATTGCCCCAAGGAATAGAGAAGGCCCAGATTAAAAGGACAGTCCTATGATCTATTGCAGATGCTTACATCCATGCTCTTGCAGTGATGAGCACATGAGATTTCAAAGGAGCGATGCAAAGTCTTGAAGGGAGCCAAATTACTTCAATTCTGCATTGCAGAAGCAGCCCTGATCTCAATGGCGTAACAAGTAACTTGTCTACCAGTGACTACCAGTAACTAGTTACTGCCCAATTTCTGCATCCCAGGAGCATGGAAACGGACCCAAGCGACGGCGAAGGCGACAGGGCCTTGTAATGAAGGATGTCAATAAAAAAAAACCCGGCACCCTCCAACCTTTCCGGACTCGGTAATCTTGTCAGGACCTGTAAATGTCAAATTTAAATTCATACTTTGTAACCCCTTTGATTTTGAAAGAGGATTACACCTCTCGTGAAAGGCAGGCGACACCAAACGCGCCACCGAAATGGAATTAACCACTACTTAGGCCCCTCTCCTTTTCTCTCGCCCGCTTTTCCGATTGCCTCTTTGCATTGTTAACTCCTTCCCCATCATGCCTCCTAATCCCGATTAGGCTAAGTAACACACATCTGAATAGACAGCGCTGGACACAGGAGCATATGTGCCTATTGTATCCCTCCTTGGTTAATCCTTCGCCTGGGGCGAGGAGCTGCGGAGGGGGAAGCCTTGCGGCAAGCGGACGGCCTAAAAGCTCGGGAGGCAGGGATCCCGGCAGGTGGGCCGGGAGAAGACCTGCCTTTGTTCCTCTCCTTGCTGGAAGAAGTCCGGCCAAGAAGAGGACTTCTTCTCTTGTTGGATAAATACAGCCCGCGAAGCGCATAGCTGGAGGCAGGTCCCTCACCTAAGCAGACGTCTCTCAATGGCAAAACTCCTCTGAACCAATCTTGCCAAGAAAACCCCAGGATAGGTTCGCCTTAGAGTCGCTATAAGTTGGAAAGGACTTGAAGGCACACAACGACTGCAAGAAAGCCGCTCTGAGACCCTTTGTGGCCAAAGAGCAAGGTGTACATACTCTAAATGTCATGAAAAATGAAATGGAGATGTATTTATTGTGAGGTTGCTCAGCCTGTTGGATGAAACTTAGTGAAGCTGGCTTCTCAGGAGGGCTTATTCTAGCCCTGCTTTCTTTACTTCTCTCTTCCTTAGAGGGAGCTATAGATAGATCCATTTGGTTTGGGGGAGTAGACCATACCCTTAGTGCCATCCTTTGCCTGAATCCACACATCAGCGCATTCCCCCTTCCTAGGTTCTTTAAGGCTGAAGACCCCCCTCTCAAATTCAGGTGCCATTTTAGAAATGTGCCCATCTGCCATCCCTGAACATCTCCACCATGAATGGTCTTCTCATGGAAGCTTCTGGGAGATCCTTCTTGTTGTTGCTGCTGTGCGTCTTCAAGCCATTTCTGACTTATAGTTAGCCTATCATGGGGTTTTCTTGGCAAATAGTTCTTCAAAGGGGCCTTCCTTTGAGGCTGAGAGAGTATGCCTTTCCCAAAGTCACCCAGAGGCTTTCCATGGCTGAGTAGGGATCTGAACCCTAGTCTCCAGAGTCATCATCAATGGAAGATATAGTGTGTCCTCTATACGATTGCTTGAAATGCCACTGCGGGGAAACGGCAAGCCACGATCGATAATGAAGAGGGCCACTTTCCCCGCCACTCTTTCATTCTCCGCCTTCAATCTCAGACATATTTTTTCCTTCTCTCTCTCTTGCTTCCCCCTTCCCCCTTTTCTTCTTATTTGTCTTCCTTCTGTCCAGAAGACAGGCAGACGCGGTCTGTTCCGAGGTGTCATTTGCTACCTGTCCCTTCCCGCCATTGATTTTTAAGCCGTTCATTAACGGGAGGTGTCACTCCGCAAGATGGATTCTGGCTCGGCCCTCTTTCTCCCGGCTGGCCCTCTTTCCCATCTCCCGCCCTCGCCTTTCTCTCCATCCTCCCTTTTGTTTTTGGACTGTAAACGCTATAGATCTCCCTGCGATGGACGGAGCAGAGGTCAGAGGTCACAGGAGCATCTTTGAATCTGGGATGGGGGCAGACTTGGAGTAGCAAAGCCTTGAATTGAGGGTGGAAATAGGTGCAAAGCCCTGCAGTGAGGCAGGTGGGGATGGAGAAGGTGGGGATGATGGGGATGATGATCCTCACCCAAATGGCCATTAAAAGAACGGGGAGGAGAGGTCGCATCAAAGCATGAGAGATCAGTTTGCTTGTCTCTTGTCATTCATAACAGTGGTTTGGTCCATATGCCTCCCAAAATAGTGAGCAGCATGTTCGAACATCGTTCTTAAATGGTCCAACAAAGTTACGGTGAGCATTGAAAGGACTGGAGAGATGCACTGAGCACATTTTCCCAGTCTTACCTCCTGCAACCTGCTGTTGTTCCCTTTGCGCCATAAATCAATGGACAGGTCATAGGTCCTGCGTTTCCTTCTCCAAGGTTTAAGAGGAGGCCTTCAAACCTTTCAAACCTTCATCACTCAGGGTCAAGGCAATGGCTTCTCACCCCAAGCTTAGGATTTGATGTTAAGAAAAACCTTTGACCAGCCTTCCAAGATATTTGCGTTCAGGTTTTGCAATCAACCGTCGACTTGTCTTCTTTTCTTTTCCTTTTCCCTATTCCAGGTGAAGCTGAAGCTATAAAACATCCACAAGGCGCCCTTTCATCCTACACAACGATTCCACTTTAGCCGCTGTGGGATCTGTAGTTTGCAAATCGCATTCCCAGCTAAGAAGAATCACAACCGCCAGACCGTTGCATATTTGGAAGCTGCCCTGGATGCCATCCAAGGAGAAAGGTAGGCCATAAAATAAAGAACACGTTGATGTAGATGGTCCAATCTGAAACATATGGCCCCATACAGACAGGCCAAAATAAAGCTGCTTCGGGTCACTTTGGAGGTATGCTGTTTCAATGATGCATGCGTCCTAAGAGTCCGGAAGCTGCGCCAAAGCTACACTCCAGTCCTTAGGACTGGATCATGGCTTTGGCACGGCTTCCAGACTCTTATTTCACATGCACCATTTAAATAGCATACCTCCAAAGTGACCCGAAGCAGCTTTATTTTGGCCTGTCTGTATGGGGCCATATCTCTCCTTAAGCCACAGAGGCTTTGATTGATATTCGCCACGCGGTCCCTTTTCCTCGCGCCCTCCCCTTTCCTATTACATCCCTTTACATGTGTTTGTTGTGTTTTAAAATGTATGTTTAACCGGATTAAGTCACGTGAGCAAATACGGCACATCTTCTGTCAACGCTGCTTTGCAAAGAGAAACGGGTTTGCATGTTAATTCGCCTCCTGATCTTCCTCCGAAACAAGGCAAGCTCACCTCTGGGATTCTCCTCCGGTCGGGAACTAAATAAATAGTGAGCTGCTCCTAAAATGACTCCGAAAGGGGGAAATTGTGTTGTGCGGAGGGTTACTCCTGAGCGATATATGCATCCATCCCGGAAACGTTGGATTAGGAATGGATTTCGGTTGGGTCCGTCTTTTTCCACGAACCAGCCATACTTTCCGTCGCGTGGATCAGTTGGGAATATTGCGTTCCAAATTAACTACTACTAATAATAATAACATTACTCTCAGTTTAAAATAAATTGAACCGTTAAAACAGTTCGAAACCCATGGTTTCAGACCAGAGTTCGAGTCACGGCCTGGCCAAGGAACCTATTGGGTGACCCTGGGCAAGCAACACTCTCTCAGCCTCAGAGGAAGGCAATGGCAAACCTCCTCCGAGCAAATCTAGCCTTAGAAAACCCCATGAAAGCTTCTCAAACTCATAACGGTCATGACTTTGGGCATTCAGTACCTGAAGATGTCTTGGGTTGGTTGGGAATTGCAACCACTTCCAGCTTGGAACAGATCATTCTGGGAGTTATAGTCCAAAAAGTATTTCCCCTTATGGAAACCAAGGTTTCCATAAAATTTATAGACATCCATAGCATGGCTGCATCCCTAAAGCGAACCAGATACATCTCTCTTGCTGGAGAAATAATGCAGTTTGACACCACTTTGGATGCAATTGCTCCATTCCTAGGATTTGTAGTCTTGCAAGGTCTTTCGTCTTCTCTGCCAAAGTGTGCTGGTGCCTTGCAAAACTACATATCCCGGGATTATGTGCGATGGACGGATGACATTGAAACGGGTGTCAAACTGCATTGTTTCTCTAGTGCACCCTTAGTTGAGAATCATGGTTTTGAGCCAACAAACTGAAAGGGAGAAAGGATAAATGGAGCCATCACACACACACACACATAACACACACAAAGAATCGTGTCCCAGGTTTCTGGCCTTTGTTTTCCTTGGTCTTGTTTCAGTGTCAGGCTTTCATCTGTTTGCAATAATCCGGCTGCACCGGCTCTAATGAACTGCGCCTCCCAAACGTCCCGGGAGAAGTTTATTTTCAGAAGCCCGGGAAATAATCCACCCCTTAAGCCCGCTTTTTCCCCTTCGATTCTCCAATTGCAACCCATGGGTTGTGGGCAAGCCCTTAAACCTGACACTTTTGCCTAATCCGCTTCAGATGGCTCCTCCGATAACAAGCCCAGATAACCCAGGATTGTGGCTTTGGGTCAGAAGTTGTGTCTCCAGTACCCACTCCCCTTCTTTCCTTATGCATTTAGGAAACAAAGAAGCAAGATATTTTGGTCTGATTCGGGTTGATTTTACTCATGCGTTGTTGTCGTTGTTGCTGGATTTCTTTGCATGTTGCTTTTCTTCCAGAATTGGGACTCAAAAAGCAGCTTATAATTCGCACGAACCATACATGCGCAGCCATGAAAACCCTTTGGCAAGGCACAGTCTCTCAGCTTCAGGGGAAGCAAATGTCCATTGAACAAATCTTGCCAAGGAAACCTCCATGATAGTTTTGTAGTTTGTTGTGGCACCAACGCTCTCAGATGGAGAAGGCTCACTGTCATGCGGAACTACCAATCCCAACACTGTGGCGCATTGAGCCATGGCAGTTCAAGTGGCACCAAGCTGCATGATTTCCGCAGTGGAGATGCAGCCGAATGGCCATTGCAAAAGTAGAACGCACTGCATTTTTATTAAGTTGCATCTAAAGTGTTTTGAATTAATGCTTTTAATAGTTGCATCAGATGCATCAGATGAGGAGACTTTGTTTAGGAAAACTTAAGCAACCAAGATCCCTTTGCATATGGATCCAGACCAACACGGCTACGTCTTTGAGGCCATCCACACTGTTGAAACAATCCACTTTGGCACCACTTTAACTTCCATGGCTCAAGGCTACGGGATTTTGGGAACCATAGTTTTGTGAGACATTGAGTCTTCTCTGTCGGAGACCTTTGTGGCCACAACAGTTCCATAGCATTGAACCATGTCAAGTTAAAGTGGTGCCAAACTGGATTAGTTCTGCAGTGTGGATTCAGCCCTAAAGCGATGTTGGGGATCTCTGGACTCTGGGGTCTCCAAAAAAGAGGCTCGAAACCTCCCCGCCAGGGATACTTTAGCTAGAGATTCAACACCGAGCGGAGAATCGGACTCAATGGCCCATGAGGCACCTTCCAGATCTGTGCCTCTCTGGATCTAAACCCAAATATCTTCGCTTTGGAGGCTCCAGGTATTCATCTTACATTCCCAAGGGTTCACTGTGATCCCTTCTTTATTTAAAAGGAAGAGGAGGAGGAGGAGGAGAAGAAAGTGAAAAGTAACTCGGGTCACTGACCAGCCTTGCTTGACCTGTTCTTAACCCCGGAGGAAAGTTACACAAACTCTTTTTCCGCTTGGCCAAGACGGCTGCGGAGGAGACAGGGGGGCCCAAACAATACTGTCCCTTGTGTTTGCCCACCTTATTAAATATCAATTAATATTTATGGGAGTTTATAAACAGCGGGGCTTGGGTTTCAAAGGTGCTTAGAAATCAGATCCCCTGCCTTTCCCTCGACCCTTCCTCCTCTCCGCACTTTCCCTTCTATCTTTCACTCCCTACATATCCTCTCCGAGCGGAGGATCCCGATTTGGCTGTTGCAAGGGAAACTCACGCCACCGAGTTATATTTAGACGGAAAGGACCGTCTCCCCATAGCAAAGTCCTTTTAAGGCCCTCGTCCGTGTAAACTATGTGCATGCAAATACATTTAGATCTCGCCTAGGATATTGTGATTGAACAGTCTAATTTTGTCGTTCTTGTGTGCCGCCAAGTCGTTTCCTAGTCCAGGTAAGCCATAGTGTCACCCAACCACCATTGACTTCCCCCTATACTTTATCACACTAAGTAATGCCTTTTATCCTTATGTTTTGTTATGGTTTGCACTTCTGTTACTCATCAGTCATAATGCCCACATATCGCCGAAGGCAATGGCAACCGTTGTGACATAAAACAACTAGCAAAATTAAAATCGGGAGCCAACACGGCGTTGTGATTTGAGCGTTGGACTACGACTCTGGAGACCTGGACTCGATGCCTAGCTCGGGCATGAAACCATGAGAACGGACTCACTTGAATAGATTATAATGCTTGGTAAAGTTGAGCATAGCGTAGTGGTTTGAGCATTGGGCTGTGACTCTGGAGATGTGGGTTTGATTCCCAGCTCGGCCATGAAGCCATGAGTTTGAATACTGGCTCGACTATGGGAACTCACTGGCTGACGTTGGGCGAGGCACACTCTCTCAGCCTCAGGGGAAGGCAATGGCAACCCTCCTCTGAACAAACCTTGCCAAGTGAAGCCCATGATAGCATCGCACCATACATTGGAAACGACAACAACCAAGCTTTCCATTGCCTTCCTGCGAATATAACCTACAGCACTTGGTCTTCCCTAGTGGTCCCTCTTCCAAGTACTAGCCAGGCTTGATTGTGCTTAGCATCTGAGATCAGTTGGGATGTGCATGAAGCCAGGCCATAATCTAGTAATGCCACACAGCATGAATCGAATTGCAGCCCTAAAGCCTCCATACATGGAGCAACGATGCGCAAAATGTTCCTGGTTCTCTCCTGGGTAGCTTCCAACATGGTGGCAGTATTCGACCTTCTTTGGAGGTCTTTAAACAGAGGTTGGGTGGCCATGCTTTGATTGTGAGTTCCTGCATGGCAGAATGGGGTTGGACTGGATGGCCTTTGGGGGTCTCTTCCAACCCTATGATTTTATGAACCCTACATCGATCCCCCAATTTAGATGACACCATCGAGAATGCAAGGATGGTTGGTTTAAATGCAATGCTCCACAGTGCAGCTATATTTAAGCTTTGGGGAAAGTGGGAAGCCGTGGAATCTGAGTGTTGAGTGTCATTTGGTCCCTTAGCTTGGCTACTCCTTAATACGCTTCTAGGTTTCGCTGCCCATGAGTCAATGGAAATTATTTCTTCCTCCTGCCGAGGGGAAGAGAATGAGAGAGGGAGGGAGGGAGGAGGTTGCCTTCAGCAAACCTTTGGGGCGAATGGCATGAAATGAGCACCTCTTGGCTCTCGGGCAGCTGGATTAAAGCTTGAAAGCGGGTGACTGTTTGGTCAGATGGGAAGTATGATTGGGATAAGCACAGCGGTTAATTGATATGCCTTCCCACATAACATGGCGGTTCAAACAGGTGGCGGAAAAAGCCTCCTATTAATTGACTTTGCTCCCGCTGCCCGACACTCATCCGGGGTGACATTTCCCAGGCCGAACCACCGAGGCACCAAATGAAGTTGTACAGCTGTGTGTGCGTGTGTGCGCGCGCGCATACTCTGCTCATACACCAGTGCTCCATTTCGAGAACAGTGTCTTAAATGATGGCGCTAGTTATAGAAGTGAACATACAATCGACACTTGTAAGAATCAAGAAGTTCATAGAAGAAGGTGGAACACAAGAAGGTCCTTGTTGAATGAAACCAAAGGCCAATCTAAACTGGTATTTGGCCTGCAGTAGCCAATCATAGTAACTGACTGCAAGAAAGCGCTCTGCGGCCCTTTGTGGCCCAATAAGAGCAAGGTGTTGTACATACTCTAAATGTCATGAAAAATGAAATAGAGATGTATTTATTGTGAGGTTGCTCAGCCTGTGGATGAAACTTAGTGAAGCTGGCTTCTCAGGAGGGCTTATTCTAGCTGCTTTTTTACTTCTCTCTTCCTTAGAGGAGCTATGATAGATCATTTGGTTTGGGGGAGTGACCATACCCTTAGTGCCATCCTTTGCCCGAATCCACACATCAGCGCATTCCCCTTCCTAGGTTCTTTGAGGCTGAAGAACCCCCTCTCCCATTCTGGTGCCACTTTAGAGGGAAATTTGCCCATCCGCCACCCCTGAACATCTCCACCATGAATGGTCTTCTCATGGAAGCTTCTGGGAGATCCTTCTTGTTTGTGCTTCTGTGCGTCTTCAAGCCATTTCTGAACTTTTAGTTAGCCTTCATCAGGGGTTTTCTTGGAAATAGTTCTTCAAAGGGGCCTTCTTTGAGGCTGAGAGAGTATGAGCTTTCCAAAGTCACCAGAGGCTTTCCACGGCTGTATGGATCTGAACCCTAGTCTCCCAGGTCATCATCCATGGAAGATCATAGTGGTCCTCTATACCATGATTGAAATCACTGTGGGAAACGGCAAGCCACCATCTATATGAAGAGGCCACTTTCCCCGCACTCTTTCATCTCCGCCTTCAATCTCAGACCATTTTTTTCCTTCTCTCTCTCTCGCTTCCCCCTTCCCCTTTTCTTCTTATTTGTCTTCCTTCTGTCCAGAAGACACGCAGACGCGGTCTTTTCCGAGGTGTCATTTTCTACCTGTCCCTTCCCGCCATGTTTTTAATCCGTTCATTAACCGGGAGGTGTCCACTCCGCAAATGGATTCGGCTCGGGCCTCTTTCTCCCAGCTGGCCCTCTTTCCCATCTCCCGCCCTCGCCTTTCTCTCCATCCTCCCTTTTGTTTGTGGACTGTAACGCTATAGCTCCCCCTCAATGGACGGAGCAGAGGTCAGAGGTCACAGGAGCATCTTTGAATCTGGGATGGGGGCCGACTTGGAGTAGCAAAGCCTTGAATGAGGTGGAAATAGGTGCAAAGCCTGCAGTGAGGCAGGTGGGGATGGAGAAGGTTGGGATGATGGGGTGATGAATCCTCACCCAAATGGCCATTAAAAGAACGGGGAGGAAGAGGTCGCCATCAAAGCATGAGAGATCAGTTTTGCTTGTCTCTTGTCATTCATAACAGGTGGTTTGGTCCATATGCCTCCCAAAATAGTGAGCAGCATGTTCGAACATCGTTCTTAAATGGTCCAACAAGTTACGGTGAGCTGAAGGACTGGAGATGACACTGAGCACATTTTCCCAGTCTTACCTCCTGCAACCTGCTGTTGTTCTTTGGCCATAAATCAATGGCAGGTCATGGTCCTGCGTTTCCTTCTCCAAGGTTTAGAGGAGGCCTTCAAACCTTTCAAACCTTCATCACTCAGGGTCAAGGCAAGGCTTCTCACCCCAAGCCTAGGATTTGTGTTAAGAAAAACCTTTGACCGCCTTCCAGATATTTGCGTCAGGTTTGCAATCAACCGTGACTTGTCTTCTTTTCTTTTCCTTTTCCTTATTCCAGGTGATGATGAAGCTGAAGCTATAAAACATCCACAAAGCGCCCTTTCATCCTACACAACGATTCCACTTTAGCCGCTGTGGGATCTGTAGTTTGCAAATCGCATTCCCAGCTAAGAAGAATCACAACCGCCAGACCGTTGCATATTTGGAAGCTGCCCTGGCGCCATCCAAGGAGAAAGGTAGCCTAAAATAAAGAACACGTTGATGTAGATGGTCCATTCTGAAACATATGGCCCCATACAGACAGCCAAAATAAAGCTGCTTCGGGTCACTTTGGGTATGCTGTTCAATGATGCATGCGTCCTAAGATCCGAAGCGCCGCACAAAGCTACACTCCAGTCTTAGGACTGGATCATGGCTTTGGCAACGCTCCAGGACTCTTATTTCCACATGCATCATTTAAATAGCATACCTCCAAAGTGACCCGAAGCAGCTTTATTTGGCCTGTCTGTATGGGGCCATATCTCTCCTAACGCACAGAGGCTTTGATTGATATTCGCCACATGTCCCTTTTCCCACGCCCTCCCCTTTCCTATTACATCCCTTTACAGTGTTTGTTGTGTTTTAAAATGTATGTTTAACCGGATTAAGTCACCGTGAGCAAATACGGCACATCTTCTGTCAACGCTGCTTTGCAAAGAGAAACGGGTTTGCATGTTAATTCGCCTCCTGATCTTCCTCCAAACAAGGCAAGCTCACCTCTGGGATTCTCCTCCGGCGGGAACTAAATAAATAGTGAGCTGCTCCTAAATGACTCCGAAAGGGGGAAATTGTGTTTGCGGAGGGTTACTCCTGAGCGATATATGCATCCATCCCGGAAACGTTGGATTAGGAATGGATTTCGGTTGGGTCCGTCTTTTCCACGAACCAGCCATACTTTCCGTCGCCGTGGATCGGTTGGGAATATTGCGTTCAATTAACTACTACAAGAATAATAACTACTCTCAGTTAAAATAAATGAACCATTAAAACGTTCGAAACCCTGGTTTCAGACCAGGGTTCGAGTCACGGCCTGGCCAAGGAACCTATTGGGTGACCCTGGGCAAGCAACACTCTCTCAGCCTCAGAGGAAGGCAATGGCAAACCTCCTCCGAGCAAATCCGCCTTAGAAACCCCATGAAAGCTTCTCAAACTCATTAACGGTCATGACTTGGGCCTTCAGTACCTGAAGATGTCTTGGTTGGTTGGGAATTGCAACCACTCCAGCTTGGAACAGATCATTCTGGGAGTTATAGTCCAAAATATTTCCCCTTATGGAAACCAAGGTTTCCATAAAATTATAGCATCCATAGCATGGCTGCATCCCTAAAGCGAACCAGATATCTCTCTTGTGAGAAATAATGCAGTTTGACACCACTTTGGATGCAATTGCTCCATTCTAGGATTTGTAGTCTTGCAAGGTCTTTTGTCTTCTCTGCAAAGTGTGCTGGTGCCTTGCAAAACTACATATCCCGGGATTATGTGCGATGGACGGATGACATTGAACGGGTGTCAACTGCATGTTCTCTAGTGCACCCTTAGTTGAGAATCATGGTTTTGAGCCAACAACTGAAAGGGAAGAAAGGATAAATTGAGCCATCACCACAACACACCACCATAACACACACAAAGAATCGTGTCCCGTTTCTGGCCCCTGTTTCCTTGGTCTTGTTTCCGTGTCAGGCTTTCATCTGTTTGCCAATAATCCGGCTGCACCGGCTCTAATGAACTGCGCCTCCCAACGTCCCGGGAGAAGTTATTTTCAGAAGCCCGGAAATAATCCACCCCTTAAGCCCGCTTTTTCCCCTTCGATTCTCCAATTGCAACCCATGGGTTGTGGGCAAGCCCTTAAACCTGACCTTTTGCCTAATCCGCTTCGATGGCTCCTCCGATAACAGCCCAGATAACCCAGGATTGTGGCTTTGGGTCAGAAGTTGTGTCTCAGTACCACTCCCCTTCTTTCCTTATGCATTTAGGGAAACAAAGAGCAGATATTTTTGTCTGTTCGGGTTATTTACTCATGCGTTGTTGTTGCGTTGTTGTTGATTTCTTTGATGTTGCTTTTCTTCCAGATTGGGACTCAAAAAGCAGCTTATAATTCGCACGAACCATACATGCGCAGCCATGAAAACCCTTGGCAAGGCACGTCTCTCAGCTCAGGGGAAGCAATGTCCATTGAACAAATCTTGCCAAGGAAACCTCCATGAGTTTTGTAGTTTTTTGTGGCACCACGCTCTCAGATGGAGAAGGCTCACTGTCATGCGGAACTACCAATCCAACACTGTGGCGCATTGAGCCATGGCAGTTCAAGTGGCCAAGCTGCATGTTTCGCAGTGGAGATGCAGCCGAATGGCCATTGCAAAAGTAGAACGCACTGCATTTTTATTAAGTTGCATCTAAGTGTTTGAATTATGCTTTTAATGTTGCTCAGATGCATCAGATGAGGAGACTTTGTTAGGGAAAACTTAAGCAACCAAGATCCCTTTGCTATGGATCCAGACCAACACGGTACGTCTTTGAGGCCATCCACACTGTTGAACAATCCACTTTGGCACCACCTTACTTCCATGGCTCAAGGCTAGGGATTTTGGGAACCATAGTTTTGTGAGACATTGAGTCTTCTCTGTCGGAGGACCTTTGTGGCCACAACAGTTCCATAGCATTGAACCATGTCAAGGTTAAGTGGCCAAACTGGATTAGTTCTGCAGTCTCTGAACAAAGCGTGCCAAGAATACCCATGATAGGTTCACCTTGCAGTCGCTGTTAAGTCAGATATGATCTAAAGGCACACCATGATGACAACAACAACAATGCAAAGCAAACAGCAGATGTGCTATATTGGGAGCAGAAGCACCGAGTCATGTGGCAATCCCTGCCTCAACAGGGCACATGGCAATCTCCACTTCGGTGCAGCTGGAGAGTGCATTTAGATGGAGGAAGCGATCCACAGGACACCATTTCCAAATGCACATGAATGTGAATGGTCACCAGTTAAAAATCAAATGGATTATTGAAGCGATAGGGGATTTTCCTTTGCGGTCACAGTCTTGGCTAGATGGGAGAACAGAGGATCGGGCAACCAACATCCTTGGCTGCGTCTCATGCAATAAATGGATTGGCGGTTTTTCATTTTAAAAAATCTGCAACTTGCTGCATGAGAAGGGAGCATGAAAG
Organism: Sceloporus undulatus; assembly: GCF_019175285.1. Taxonomy (NCBI): domain Eukaryota; kingdom Metazoa; phylum Chordata; class Lepidosauria; order Squamata; family Phrynosomatidae; genus Sceloporus; species Sceloporus undulatus. The sequence goes on along the minus strand of NC_056532.1, from coordinate 7,867,501 downwards.
GATGCGCACCAGTGGGTTTGCTTCACATCGCAGCCCTGTAGCCGCCTGCCAGAAAGAATGATGGATAGCTTCCAAAAGTCTTGCAAGGTGCGTTTCCGAAGAGGCATCTCACCTTCGGGGTGTCCTTCATGGGCACCTCCCTACCAAACGCACACAAACACACAAAGAGACAAATCACATGGCAACCCCCATCTCAGCCCAGCTGAAGCAGAAGCACCAAATCTCATGCTAATCCCCATCTCACCCTAGTTGAAACAGAAGCGCCGGATCACATGGCAATCCGCCTCTCAGCCCAGCTGAAACAGAAGCACCAAATCTCATGGCAATCCCCATTTCGGCTCAATGAAGAATAAATCTAGGTGGCAAATTTTGCACATAGCCTATATTGCACAGATGACCTATTGGAGGTATTTGTGAATGCTCACCCATGAAAAATTGAGGGGCCTGTTGGAGGAATAATGGGAATAGGAGCCACATTTCCGCTCCTCCTTACTCTTCTGTTCTTCCAGTTGTACTGTCTGTGTCATATAAAATATGTGGATAGAGAGAGAGAGAGACTGAAAGAGGGAGGGAAGGAAGGAGGGAAATGAGAGAGAGCGAGTGAGCACTGTGCAACCAGCTGGATGTTAAATGTTGCAGGCGAGTCTTTACAAGAATTCGGAGCGGCTCTTCTCCCTCGCGCATGGTGTGCCAAGAATGAACGGTATGGGGGTGGTGGCGGCACAGAGAGAGAGAGAGACCGGTGGTTAATAAGCCCACAAGTGAACTGTTAGTAATGAGAAAAGAAGAACGGCAATCAGTCGGAGCCAAACACAGTCCCCCGCTGGTCCGGAGTCGGCATGTGCCAACGGCAGGGTGGTAATGAGGGAGGAGGCTTGGTATGGAATTGGAAGTGTAATTATGAAAAACCGTTAGATGTGTGATAGTCGCGTTGCCTTTAGTGCTTTGGCGGCTACCAGGGCCCTGGCCAACCTCCTCCTTCCAGGACTACACATATGCAAGCTCCTCCAAACACACACTCGCATGCGTATCCACACACACCGCACTCCTCTTCCCTTGGATTGAGTGCCACCCGTCTCAGAGTTTGCAGAGAGAAAGAAAAAGGGGGGTTGGAAGAATCCAGGGGTGCATCTGCACTGTAGAAGCAATGCTGTTCGATGCCACTTTAACTGCCACAGCTTCATTGGCACAATCCTAGGATTTGTGAAGTTGAAGGCTTTCATGGCCGGCATCCATAGTTTTTTGTGGGTTTTTCGGGCGATGTGGCCATGTTCTAGAAGGGTTTCTTTCTGACGTTTCGCCAGCATCTGTGGCTGGCATCCTAGGATTTGTTCTACAAACCGCAAGGTTGTGAGTTCAGTGCCAGCCAGGGGCTCCAAGTCGACTCAGCTTGGCATCCTTGCTAAAATGACTACCCAGCTTCTTGGGGCAATTGGCTTACACTTCGTAAGCTGCTTAGTACATCGGTGAGCAGTATAGAAATAGAAATGTACTTGCAGATGCTATTTGTAGTCTGGTGAGGCACCGCCACTCTTTGGGCACAGAGGCCCGAAGGCCTTGTGAAATTCAGCACTTCTAAAGCGGCGTCAAACCGCATTATCTCCGCAATGTAGATGCACCCCGAAATGATCTTGCTGGCACTCCGTTTCCATTTTGCAAAGTCAAGAACTGAAACTGAGCCGGGCAAAATGGGGGTGTTGGGTAACAAGAAAGGAAACAGATCCTCTAGGACTTGACAAGATGGTTTGATTCAAAGACATAGCCATGTTCGTCTGTGATCCCCAAAGTGGCACAGTGATCCCCAAACTGGTCCTTGGGATGTTTTGGAACCCCCAAAATGTACTTTTCCATGAAGTATGACCTTCCTAAGCCATGCTGGGATCACAAGATCTTTTAGTGCTTCCTCTGTAGAACAGTAGCTTGCTGGGATCCTGGTCTTGACCTCTGAACCAGCGATAGTTTTTTCTAGGGAGAAAAGCAGTCAAGTCCACTCAGCCAATCAATTCTTTTATTACTTTTCCCACAGCCAATCCAATGCTGATTTATTACCACCTTCACCCTGTATTGACCTAAGGGTCCGAGTTCAAGACCCTTTCCCCAAGGTGTGGGCTGGCCTTCTCTAGAAAGCAAGGATTTTCGATGGAAGGCCTTGCAGAAAAAAACATACCGGTTCCATCTTCTGCATGGCATCCCTTCCGATAGCAGTCATGTCCTGGTCTTCTCTGTGCCACACTAAACATGCCCAACTCCTTCAGTCCTTCATTTCTCATAAGGTTTGGTTTCTAGACCTTTGACCATCTTGGTTGCACTTCTCTAGACATGTTCTGGCTTGTCCATATCCTTCTTGACATACGGTGCCCAAAACTGGGCACAGAATTCCAGGTGACGTCTGACCAAAGCAGAACAAAGTGTTCAAAATACTATTTTTACAAGGAAAAAAGTACTTGACAAATTCTGAAAGGACCCACAGGTTTCACTATGCGCACCCGAACCTGGCGATGTTCTTCAGGAGTCCTTCTATGTTCACAAGTTTTACCCACCTACTTGGAATAGGAGCCTCTTTTCCCCAGAGTTTACCTCCACTTAACAGAAAGATTCAGCGTCCTACTCACTGGAGTAAACCTCACCTTCCGTTGGTGACATTGCCGTTCCGTCCCCGGCCTCCATCTCACCCAGGGATCTCCATGCCATGGCTGCCCGCCTCGCCTTTTCCAATTTTTCACTACACCGGCCATGAATAAATCACCGAAACATATCAGATCGCTGGAAATGGAATGGCTGGCGCTAGGTGCCACTTCAGCGGTCAAGGCGTAGATCGGAGCATCTCCACAATGGCCGTCATCTGTACCTTCGGTTGTAAACCGAAGACCTTCGGTGCCTCCGCACATCCAGGATTCATGTTTAAAATCTTCCTTCTCTGGGAGAAGGAGAATGCCTTTGGACTCCGGAGGAAACAACTCTGACCTGGGGATAAGCTTTCCAAGGGTGCATCTACACTGCGGAAGTGATGCACCTTGACACCGCTTTGTGTGCCATAGCTCCATCCTTCTTCAGTCTTCCTCAGCCTTCTCTTCCAAAGAGTGTTGGTGCCGCACAAAATGACAAATCCCAGGATTTTTAGGATGGAGCCATAGCAGTTAAAGTGGTGTCAAATTGCATTATTTCTGCAGTGTAGTGGCACCCCAAGAAAGAAAGATATTAAACCATTCCGTGGACGGCCTTCGTTCCTTTGGCAACATTAGTGCATGCTGCATTCTTCATCTTGTGCAAAGGTTCAGGGAGGAGAAACTTTGAGCTAGGGACTTTAAAAATGTATCCGATATCCCAAGAACTTGTTTTTGTTGACTGCTCTGAATTATTCCTCCATTGCACTGGAATATTATATATTATATATCAATGAAGCCCCCTGAGGAGCTGGCAAACCCCTTTAAAGTTCAGATGAAAATCCAGGATGAATTCATTGATACAGGATCCTCCAGATGCCACTGGGTTCCAGGGATTTCATTGATACAGGATCCTCCAGATGCCACTGGGTTTCAGGGATTCCATTGATACAGGATCCTCCGGATGCCACTGGGTTCCAAGGATTTCATTGATACAGGATCCTCCAGATGCCACTGGGTTCCAGGGATTTGCCAATGGATTCAAATGGACTTTCTAATTCATCATCCACTGAGAAGGCTGGCTCAGTGGATGATGGTGGTGGGTCCAAGAGAAAGAAAAGCATACTCCGGACTGCTCTGTCTACAACTCCGTACTTTAAGAAAGTAACTTTCCAAGCTCTGTCGACAAGGTTCCCATTGGAATCGAGCAGATTTTGATTTGAGCAGACCATGCCATACATTGTATTTTTCTTTCCTTTAAGGCAAACACCCAGCGCCCCCCCCGCGCCACCAGAGAAAACCTTGCGCCCGAAATGTGAAAATGCGCTTGTCGATAAGGTAATTCCCCTGCAATCAGGCGAAATTAATTGTGTGAACATCAACTGATCAAATCCACTTAATAGGAGGGGATATGGAGAAAGCCAGAATGTAATTTCATTAGCAATCTGTTCCGTCCTAATGAAATTTTCTAATAACGCTCTAATTTTGATTTCTGTTGAGGGGAGAACGATGGCGGGGATTTTTCTCCCCTTTTAGTCTTTCTTGTCTGATTTTTTCATTTTAAAAAATTAACACTATTCCACTGGCTTCTGAAAACGCTCAGAGGTTCTTTTCTCCCTCGGTCGCTTTGGATCTATTAAGAGAAGTTTTGGTCAATGTCGAGGTTCGTAACTACTGATAGTTAATAAAAACCTCATGCCAGCATGGTTTAAATGTTGGAGTATGACTCTGGAGACCAGGCTTCGATTCCCTGCTCAGCTGTGGGCAAGTCACACTCTCTCAGCTTCATGGGAAGCCAATGGCAAACCTCTTCTGAACAAACCTTGCCAAGAAAAACCCATGATAGGATCGCCTTAGGGTCACCAGAAGTCGGAAACGACTTGAAGGCACACAAGACACACCATATGGAGTGGGATCCTGTTGGAGATTTATGTCTTTGTGAGTGGATTTTAGTGTCGGACTAGGACTCCGGAGACCAGGGTTCGATTCCCAGCCCGGCGTTTTCTTGGCAAGGCTTGTCCAGAGAGATTTTGTCTTTGCAAACTCTGAGGCTGAGAGGATGTAACCCACCTAAAGTCACCCTTTGGGTTTCCGTCATCGAGCCAGGATTTGAATCCTGGTCTCCGGAGTCCTAGTCCAATGCTCAAACCACTTCGCCACACTGACTTTAGGAAGTCGCAAGTCTAGCTTATGCATATGTAACGCCAACAGAATACCAGCTGAATTTTTAAAAGAATACAAAGCTGTGACCCTCGGTTTTCTTCTGCAAACCCAAATGTGCCCCCTGGCACCACTACGGCTTAAAGGGCACATCCATACCATTGCTTTGTCGCTGTTGTTACTGTTGTTGTTGTTGTTGTTGTTGTTGTTAGCTGCCCTCGAGTTGCTTCGGGCTCACGGTGATCCTATGGATGAGACATCTCCAAGAATCTCTATCTGCCATTGCAGTCTTGCCCAGATCCTGCCAGCCCTTGCCCATAGCCCTCCTGATCGAGTCTATCCATTTGTGGTCTTCCTCTATTTCTTCTACCTTCTGCCTTTCCTAGCATTGTTTTTTCTCTGTGCCTTCTCATGATGCAGCATAAGGTGCCATTGCTTACCCCCGGCTTAAAGGGTACACAAATACACTGGCACAACCAGAGAGTGAATTGAGATAGAGAGCGCACCAAGGCCCTAGCATGGCTGATTCCAATGAGAGAAGAAAACCATGCCCAAGGACATTGCCTGTCCCCACATCACCCCCAGCAATTGTCCCCCGCCCCACAGCGTGCTTTGGAGTGCTGACATGGACAGGTTTGACGGTGAGGAGTCCGTGCCGGGCACCTTTGCTTTCAAGGGAGATGTGCTGACGCGAACAAGAACCAATTCAGAGGGGCAATGCAAGGCGGAGAGTCCTTGCCTCTTTCCACAGAGTGATTGGCAGGATGCCGGTTTTCACCATCTCAAGCCGTTCTGATAGACGCCGTAAGAGATTTGCTTATACGCATGCACGCATATATATATGTGCACGCATTGTAGCACGGGCCAAACCAAGAGTGCGTTCCCTCCCTTGGTCTCTTCCAATATGCATTTTCGTTTCCTCCGGTTAGTTATGCAAAGGGGTGCTGCCGCACCTTTGAGACTGAACTGTGCCAAAGAATTCAAAGATGCCGGCGAAACGTCAGGAATAAACCCTTCCAGAGCATGGCCGCATCGCCCAAAAAAAAAAGACTTGAGGGTAGTTTCTCTGAGGCTTTGTTAGCTCCAACAAGAACTTTTTGACACTTCCCTCCTTCCCAAGCCCTGGTGCTAATCTCTCCTTGCTCAAATGGAGCTAATCCATAATGCCTCCAAAGTGTCGAGACAGAAAACCAGGGGTATCAGATTAACCCCCAAAGCAAACACCTTTCCTGGGACCTTTGGACGGCGAGTGGCCGCAGAGGCCAAAGTTCATCCTTTTCCAAGAACGGTGGACAACGTCTCCCAGTCTCCCCAGCAGACGACATGCCGGCAAAGGACAAACCCAGCCCTTCTCGACTGGAGGCCATCAATCTTCTCCTCCATGGTTTCACTTGAGTAGAGTCCCTTTGTGGGAGAGGGATGGAGGGCGGGTTGTGCGTCTTGTTTTCCCAACACCAGGGCCTTTCCACTTTGTCTCCCCTTGTGTTGTTTGTGCGAGAAAGTGTGAATCAAGCTGGGAGGGATCAAAAAGGTCGTGATCCATCAACCTTGCCGGGATTCACTGCGCTCAGATCTAAAGGAGCAGGGTTGCTTTTATTATACCATCCTCTCCGACTTTCGGCAAATCTTATCATGGGGTTTTCTTGCCAAGGTTTGCACAGAGAGGGGTTGCCTTTGCTTTCTTCTGAGGCTGAGATAGTGGGACTTACCCAAGGTTACCCAATGGGTCTCCAAGGCTGCAATTCGAACCCCAGCCTCCAATGGTCAACTATGCTCCTTAAGAGAGCCAGCAAGGTATAGCAGTTTACTATGCCATGCTGGCTCTCTTAAATAGCATGGCACTAGAAGATGTAGAAATCTTGGCTGAGCTCAGAGAGAGTCCTTTTTGGCACCACAATTCCCATACAGTCCATGCAGCTTAGGGGATACTGGGATTTGTGATCCAAAGAAGTAAACATTCCATGTTTGGAAAGACTGTAGGTCCTGGAGTCTTGAATCCCAGATGGGGAACTCAATGGATTTGGTGGAAGTCACTTTTTTAAGGCCCACAGCTCTGAGAATCCGCCCCTTCGCCCCGCTGTGGGGGATTCTGGGAGTCGTCCTTCCAAAGCATCTCCCGCATGTTCTGATCTCGTCTAGCGGGGTCCGTCTTATATCTTAATTCAATTAATTTTGAAGACTCAACAACCCCCCGCCAAGCGTTGTCAGTCGGGCCACAATGCCCTTGTCCGCTTCAATGGGAGCCCAGCGTGCCGATCCTTCCTTGTCCATCAAACCGTGTCGGCTAGGAAAGTAACGGCGGGGAACTCGACGGAGGCTTTGGCGAGGACTTCATGGAGGTCTCTCTCTTGCCTGGGTCTGCTCATTTACGTATTTCCCAGGATGCCTTGAGGTTTTGGAGGTCACCATGACCCAACGCCGCCGCGTCCGCTACAGTCGGGGCTGACAGTGGAGGCAAAGTGTGAAAAATGGCCTTTGCCTCGCCTCCTTGTTATCTGTTGTGGTCCGCTATGATCGGAGAGCTTTTCCCAAACCTGTAGTAAGGTGCATTTCCCCTTCAGAAAAGACACAGACCTAGTGCAAGAAGTATCTTCCCCCCAATAATTCACATTGAAATAATAATAATAATAATAATAATAATAATAATAATAATAATAAATATCAATTTTATTTTTACCCCACCATTCCATCTGGATCTGGTAATACATACGATGCAATACAATATAGACCTCTACATCCCCTCCCTCCTTCCCTCTCCCTCAACAAACAATATCAATATAATAATAATTAACATAATTAAAGATACCATACAATCATTAAAATCAGTATTAAAACACATTAGAGACCGGAGTGAAATAAATAAAAATTCTAATATCTGGACCGATCAGTCCTATAAGGAGATTGAACTACCTACCTACCTATCTATCTATCCATCCATCCATCCATCCACCCATCCATCCATCTATCTATCTATCCTTCCATCTATCTATCTATCTATCTATCTATCTATCTATCTATCTATCTATCCATCCATCTATCTATCCCAGGGGTGGCCAAAATGTGACCCATGGGTCAAGGGGAAAAAATGGAAACACAATGCAAACACACATACATACAGTCGGCCCTCTGTATCCACTGATTCTTTTTCCGTGGATTCAATCATCCACGGTTTGAAAATCCTTTTTAAAGGATATAAATTCCCAAACCAGCAAACCTTGTTTGTGGGTTTTTGGGCCAACGTGGCCATGTCCGAGAAGAGTTATTCCCGACGCTTCGCCAGGGAACGTGCCACATAGTCCGAAAAACTCACAAAGAGCTGTGAATGCCGGCCACGGAAGCCTTCGACTTTGCAAGCAAACCTTGATTTTGCCATTTTGTATAAGGAACACCATCATGCTGTGCCATTATATATAATGGTACTTGAGCATCCACGGATTTTGCTATAATATATTTGGTATTCCAAATGTATTATAGCATGGCAGATCAGAGGCAGAAGCGATTATTATTGCGAGGGGGCGGTGGAATTAATTTGCTTTGCTTTGTTTTCCTTTGCAGGCAAAAACAGAGTTAGCGTTTCCCCCTTTCTGCCTTTGAAGCCTTCTTTGTTCTGCTTTCAGATGTATTTTCCCCACCTCAGTGGCTTCCTTTTATCTCCCTTGGAGGAGTATCTGCTTTGCCCTCTGCTCCCCTGAAAAGCTTGATTCACGTGAACCGTGCACCTTGGAGTAGTCTAGGTCCGGTCCATATTGACCCGTTCCCATGTTGTCCGTTGTGGTTTTATAAATCTCTTTTATAAATCATAGCATCATAGAGTTGCAACAGAACCCAAGGGTCACCCAATTCAACCCCAATCTGCCATGCAGGAACTCACAATCAAAACACAGATGGCCTCCAAAGAAGGAAACGCCACCGAATTGCAAAGCAGCATCTTCCATTGTTGAACAGTCCTTACTCTCAGGACCTTCCTCCTAATGTTCAGTTGGGATCTCTTTTCCTATTGTTCGCATCCATTGCTCCATTGTGTCCTATTCTCTGGAGCAGCAGAAAACAAGCTTGCTGCATCCTCAATATGACTCCTCTTCAAATATTTAAACAGGGCTTATTTATCACCTCTTAACTGTCTCTTCTCCAAGCTGAACATACTCAGCTCCCTAGGTCTCTCCTTATAGGGTTTCCAGACCCTTCGCCATTTTGGTTGCCCTCCTTTGGACACGCTACAGCTTCTCACCATCCTTTTTGAATTGTGGTGCCCAGAACTGGACAAAGCATTATTCCAGGTGAGGCCTGACCAATGCAGAATAGAGTGGCACTTTTATATGTCCGTGGGGTTGGCTACCCATGAGTTGAAATAGGCCTTTGGTCCGTCTGAGCGCACCTCTCTTAGTATCCTTATAGTCTTTATGATACTACGGATCAATTTGGGTCGCTCTCATGCCCGCCGTTCTGCCCCGGCTTGGTTCCCCTTCCTGGCATCCTCCAAAGGAACCAGGAGCAACGGAGGAGAAGAGAGAGTTTGCAAACAAAATTTCCGCAACCATCCAAGGAGAACCTATTTTCTCTCCCCGGCGCAATTAACCGCGCCAACATTTACAAAAAAATATGATCCCCGGCGCTTTCGGGTAAGTAGAGGCGAGTATATTAGATAGCAGCGAGGGGTTCGTCTTAATGTGCTTCTTTTTATTTTCCCAAGCCAGAAAGAGAGAGAGAAAGATAGACAGAAAAGGAGAGAGAGAGAAGAAAGTCTAGCATTTTCTTTGTGCAAACAGAGAGGCCCTAAATTCTCCGAAGGCAATAAAATCAATGCCGTGGAACCATGATAACAAACACAAGCCACAGCGCTCTTGCTCCCTCTCTCTCTCTCTCTTTCTCATTCCCTCTCTTTTTTCTCTCCCTCTCTCTCTCTCTCTCTCTCTTTCTCTCCCTCTTTTGCAACATTCCCCCCAATTAATTAAGCCTTTCACGGGCATGTAATTAGGAACATTAGCAAGTCATAAAATTGCCGGGAGTCTCTAAATTATGTGCTGGCCCAAAGCAATTTGTTTTTAATTCCTTTTGAAGACAATAGCACTGTAGGGCCCAATACATCTTCATAGCGGCCGACTGTTTACTTCTTTACGACTCTGCCGAGATCGTGCCGGTTTTTCTATGGCTCCCCGGCGCACCCAAAGGGGTTCTCCTCTTGCATTGTGGGTTTTCAGCACCGGAGGTTGGTTTCAAAGGGAGACAGTCCTTTCCGAATGCGGACAACCGGCACCTTCTTCTCAAGCTTGCTGGCTCATTTCTGACATCGTGCCAAACCATGGTTTAGGAGGCTTAACCATGGTTTGGTGCGATCTGGGAGTGGACAAACTATGGTTTAGCCAATGGTGGTCTGAAGGGACCGCCATGGTTGGGTGGGACGCCTGAATAGATAAGCCATAGTTAACGGTCACTGTTCCAACTTTGGAAGTCGTGGGTTTTTCGGGCGACGTGGCCATGCTCTAGAAGAGTTTATTCCTGACGTTCCGCCAGAGTCGGCACCAGAACGTGGCCATGCAAAACCCACAAAAATCTATGGACGCCGGGCATGAAAGCCTCCGACTTCACATCCAGGAGTTGCGTTGCACCAAAATGAGGGTGAAAATGTCCATCTAAATTAGGGGTGAGCAACAACAGTGGAAGGCAAGGAGAATATGAAAGGCTGCACGTGCCCTTACCACTCCTAGGCCACAAAAACAGATCCCCAAAGACCCTCTAAAGTAGTATCTGCAGCGTTATATAAATAAAGCATGATCATAATAATAATACTTCCCAACCTTTGGGCTTCCATTTGTTTTGGACGCCAGCTCCCAGAAACCCCAGTCTTGGCCCGCAGTCAGGAATGATGGGAGCTGGAGTTCAAAGCCTCTGGAGGCCCAAAGGTTGGGAACCACTGCTCTAAAGGGCATGGAGGACATCTTTAGGCCTCTCACTTTAGGCCTCCATTCCATCGAATCCTGGGATTTGTAGCCTTGCAAGGTCTTGAGCCTTCTCCGCCAAAGAGTGCTGGCACTGCACCAAAGTGCAAATCCTAGGATTCAGTAGGTTGGCGCCACAACGTTTAAAGTGGTGCCAAGCTGCATTGTTTGTATGGTGTAGATGCAACACCTCTTTGGCGAGCTTGGACTCTTCACCAATGGTCTTTTCCTATACAAGTCTCTGCCGCCAGACCCACGAAACCCACGATCTGGTTTGCGCCTCGTATTTTTCAGTTGCAAACAGGGTTTGAGTCTCCTGGGCTCTTTCAACCAGCAATTAGCTGCCACGAGAATTTATGAACTTTGGAAACGTAGACTTTTGCGCAAGCGAGAAGGGAGGCAGAAGGAGACAATGCAAAGAAGAAATGGGGGGCGAGCATTGCTGTCGGGAAGTTTATTCCTCTCTTAGGGTGAGTTATGCGCTCTTGATAAGGACATCTCTCTTTTGCGATGAAACATCACGTCGGCTCGGGGTCAGGAGCAGGAACGAAGACTGAACAGCAAAAAGTATATACATATAGTCTTCATCCGGAGGCCTGGCAGCGTAACATTAGAAGGGGCTCTTATAAAGGACCGTATTTCCCAAGCTGAAATGTATGCGCTGTATTGATTTCCCGCTTCTTCGCCGGACGTGAAACCCGAGTCGTAACGTTATGCTATAAAACGAGAAAAAGAGCTAGCTATCATACTATAGTCGCAAGATGCCCAAACTGCAAACCAAAGTCCTGCCTCTATCACCGACTTTATTGCATGAGGTTGAAAACCAGAACTCCATGCTGGCACATGGGACTAGCCACACGAATCCGACCCTACAACCAGTAACTGGCTACTTTTGGGGGAACTTGCAATTATAACTGTAACTGGAAAAGTAACTTCTCCAAGCCAAAGAAGGTTATGGGCGCCCCGTGTCACTAGGACTGTCCTAGCAATACCAGGCCACAACCCCAGTTCAGAATTGCGTCATGCTTTCTCCCGTACTTTCCAGGATCCTTTGCAAAGAGTTTGTGCCGATCCGTCAACACCGAACGCAATTCCCCGAGTCTAGAAAGTTCCGAAAAAGCATTGCCTTCACGAAGCGGAGACCGAAAATCCATACCGCTCTTCTCTTTCCAAAACAAATCATTTCACTTTGTTGTTTTAGAAGGAAGGCAGGGGAGAGGGAAATAAAAAGGACTTGGGGAAGCAGAAGTGTCTGGGTTTGAGTAAGTGTTTTCTTCTTGTCGTCTCCCGATCTTGAGCCAAAGTCTAGGGAGAATACATTGCCGCCACATACATTAAGGCTCCCTGCGTTTTATCTCGCTCACGTGACGCTTTCCCATCATGAACTGTACATTTTTATTCTCACGAGCGGGGATAAAACTACATCCCAGAGCAGCATATATCAAGGAAAGAGGAGCATCGGCTCTCCTTTGCATTAATACAAATAGCTGTTTAGAGCTGGCTGCTCGGCCAAGTGCTCCCTTCTCACCTGTCCCTCATCGCCTTGGCTTGGCCTGTCGCTTGCCATTCGGCTCCCTTGTAGCCCAGATCCATCAGCTCTTACATATTCAAGGTGGGGTGGCTCTGTTTGTTAGAAAGAAAGAAAGAAGAAAGGAAGAAAGGGCAGGCGGGAGGGAGGGAAGGAGGGAGGGAGGGAGGGAAGAAAGAGTAAGAAGATAGAAAGGAAGGAAAGGGTGAGGAAGAAGGAAAGAAAGGGAGAGAGAGAGGGAGGGAGGGGTAAGAAGTTAGAAAGGAAGGAAGGGGTGAGGAAGAAGGAAGGAAAGAAAGAAAGAAAGAAAGAAAGAAAGAAAGAAAGAAAGAAAGGACACATGGAAAGAGGGAAGGAAGGAAAGAAGGAAAGAAAAAGTGGGAGGGAAGGAAGGGGTGAGAAGGTAGAAAGGGAGGGAGGGAAGAAAGAAGGAAGGAAAAGAAAAGAAAGAGGAAAGAAAGAAGAGAGAGAAGGAGGGAAGGAAGAAGGGGTTGAGAAGGTAGAAAAGAAGGAAGGGGAGAAGGAGGGAAGGAAGGAAAGGGAGGGAAAGAGGGAAGGAAGGAAGGAAGGAAGGAAGGAAGGAAGGAAGGAAGGAAAGGAAGGTTGAGAGGTTAAGAAAGGGAAGGAAGGAAGGAAGGAAGGAAGGAAGGAAGGAAGGAAGGAAGGGTGAGAAGGTAGAAAGGAAGGAAGGGGAGGAAGGAAGGAAGGAAACAAAACACAATACAACATTTTTATTTCCTATCTGGAGAAAACAACCACCCTCATTATAGTTTCTATAAACTATAGTTTCTGAAACTGGAGAAAATGTTGGCAATCTGATTTGAAATGCTCTTCTTTGGCCCTCCTGCCACCAGCCTGAAATGGCACCAGTCCCAAATCGGGTAAGCTTGGCCCTTAGAATGCAAATAACAAGAGATGGATGGATGTATCTTTAAAAAGATCCATTTTCTCCTTTTCTCTCTTCATTTTTTGGGGCTTTTTTCTTTCTTTTCAGAGGCACAGCCTGGGAAAGACAGTGTGTGCCGAGCGCGAAGGGGAGATGGGCCATAGATCATTTTTACAGGTGCAAAATCAATCTTCGGAGACAATGTGCATGACTTTTTCGCTCTCTTTTTCTTAGCCGGAACGCATGTGCAGAGGTGCAAATAGGCCTTGGTCTCAGGGCTGATGTTTTCTGGAGTCCTTGTTAACATCATGCTCCAAAAGTTGTTTAGTAGAGGAGACATATAGCAGGAAAAGAACCCCATTCTCCATCAGCCACTATGGGCCTATAGTAGCTCAAGTGTAAGTGTCAGGCTGTAGTAGCTCAAGTGTAAGTCCTAAGGGGGGCTTTGGTTTGCTGTGGAGGGAGGGAGAGAAGATCAACCTTTGCAGGCACCAAAAAATAGACTTATTACATAGGCCCTTATCACACGCAACTCCAATCCGAAGCCCCAACCATGCAAATTCACGTTATAATGTGATAGATTGTCACACGCGATTGCTGTCTATGGGGAGTCATTCCAAGCCAGATCCAAAGTCAATCCAGATGTAGGTGAATTCGGTGAACTAGCGAATTCACAAATCTTTTTCCAAAGTCAATACGAATCCGATTCAGATCGGTCTTGGTGTGGCATGCAACTTTGCTTCGGTCCTGGTACGCCGCCCCACAACCTCCAAGGTGCCACATTTCCCATGATGCGGCACTGCAATTTTGCTCCACTTGCTTCCTTCCGGCACTCCTTCGAGAACGGAGTTCCCATTTGGATGTGGCGGGGAGGGACGACTGACACGGAGGACACCTTTGGATGTATGTATGCTCAAGACCACACATGGCGGGAGTTGCGGGCGTTGCTAAAATTGTTGAAATAGAGTAAATAGAGTCAAAAATAGAATAAAATCGAAGGGAAGAAGAAACATGAAGCTATCATTTACGTGAGGCTAACATTCATGTGAAACTGGAATTAGGAAGTGGCGCCCTTCTTCACCCTGGAAGCACAAAGGTTCACAATGCGTTCAGAGCCCCATTGAGCATGTGCAAGTGTGCCACTTCGAATCGTTGAATCCGCATGGTATGTACCGCTGTGATAATTTAAAGTGCACTCGCTCCGCTTTGACTCAGGAATGACCACAATTTCGCTCTTCACGTGGCATCATTCTGCCTTGGATCCGAATTGACTCTGCTTCCCCTTCTCTTCGGAATGGCTTTGGATTGGAGTTCCAGTTTCACGTGTGATAAACTCCATAGGCGCAAGGTTAATTTAGGCTGCTGCCACGCTGCAGAATTAATGCAGTTTGACACCACTTTGATTTGGGATTTGCAGTTCATTGCGGCACCGGAGCTCTCCGACGGAGAAGCTCTCACAAAACAGCCAAACCCAACATCCCAGGGCTGTTAAAGCAGTGTCAAACTGCATTACTTCTATGTATGGCACTAATAGGGTGCCAGATAGATGGAGGTGAGTTCTCCAGGGAGATGGTTCTCCCATGCTACCCTTTCCCTCCTATTCTCCAATATCTGGTGATAAGAAGAGCATTTCTCTGTGATGAATTTGCTGGGAGAAACAACATCCCCGAAAGTTTCATTCGTTCACTCTATCTAAAGGAGGCTCTTCAGAGCATCGCTTTCCTTGTCTGCGGTTGTTTGTCCTTTCCAGACGGAGGAAGATTAAAGAGTCCACTGGGTCCCCTCCTTCAAACTCTTTTTACAGTTCAGTTTTCCCTTCCTCTCTTCCTCTTTCGCTCCCCGGCTCCTTCGTTTCCCCGCTTCGTCAAAAGCAAGCAAATAATTAACCAGTGGGGAGATCATCTTCATACATTCTCTTAATGGTTCATTTCCCCACATCTAAGCCCAGCCCTCATTGCCACAGGAAGCTTTTTACTCACAAGGTACTAGAGGGAGGAGATGATCAATGAGGTTGTAACTAGAGATCACAATAGGGCAGGGAAGGGGGGAAATGATCCCAATTTCATTTCCCCAAAAAAGGAGATCAAAAGATTTGGGCTTTCTAGTGTTTGGAAAGGATACAGGTCCATCCGAAACAGAAAGTTCGCATGACAAAATGGAGTAGAAGTGTGTGTTTAAGAGTGTGCACCTTGCCTCTTTCTCCCTTGATGTCAACCAAAGTTTCTAGCTTTCTCTTTATCCAATGTCTAAATTTCCATAGGACCACATCAAAGGTGGCCCATGGAGAGCCAAATGATGCACGGCAGAATTAATGCCGTTCGACCCACCGCTTGAACTGCCATGGCTCAATGCTGTGGAGTCCTGGGATTTGTAGTTTGTGGTAGAGTCCTCCGACACGGAAGGCTAAGTATCGCGCAAAGCTACCAATCCCAGGATTCCATAGCATGGAGCCATGGCAGTGTCAAAGTGCAGATCTACGTTACCTATTTTATGTATACTTAGCCACAAAGTAGAGGGTCTAAGACACCTGGTTCGTAAATTGCAAAGATGCATAAGAGGCCATTGTCAAGAGTGTCCCGACTGAGCATTGGGCTCTACTAATGTACATCGACCCTTCCTGGCTGGTGTCCCAATGCGCAAGGGGACCATTGTGTCTCCGTCTCAGTGTGCATCGGTTACTTTGTCGTCTCCTCTGCACAGTAACATAAGAGCAACCTTTTACTGGGTACAAATGTTACCGAACTTTGAAGAGGTTCAGGGACCACACTTTGGGGGTCCCAAGGGATGCAGTCCAATTTTACCCATCCCAACGTAGGATTTTGGTTATTGTCTTCTCCATGGTTCCACGCATCAATATCTATGGAAGCTAGACCCACCTTGAAAGGTGAGCATCATCCCTGGCCTGCGTTGCCATTGGCATTATGCTCAGATTTTCTCAAAATGCTCAGAGATGCATGCCAAGCGACATTACTTTGAGGCTCCTGGTCCTTAAAACAAGCCCAGGATTTGTTTCCTTCCTCATTACCGCGATGCTGGATTTGTTATTACAGTTTTATAACCCCCTCTTCGCACCGGTTTTAAAGGTTTCATCTTTACCGGCGCCCCAGCCTTCATAAGTCTGTGCCAAGAAGGACATTTTCATTTACAAGGTTTGATGAGAACGCTGAAATTTTAATCACTCCAGTTTTTTCTCTATATGGGATCATTTTTCCCACATCCATTTGTTGGGGGGAGGAAAAAGCAGGAGGAAGCCTTGGGTTTTCATGCGCCGCATGCGGCTGAGTGAAAAGTAGAACTAGATTTTACAATGCGTTTAGCACGGAGGTAACCTAATGTAAGTTTCTTAAGACGCTGCGTCTGCGATGCTGCAATGTCATTTTAACTATAAGGATAGAGATCTGTCATCCGTCCCAAACCTAGTTTTGCATCTGCGGCATGCGCAGGATGACCAGATGTGATAACTGCAAAGGAGGACACGCTGCTGTAAAATGTAGGACATTCAAGATGGTAAACTGGTAAACAGGATTCCACCATTCATTTACTGTAGTGACCAAAGTTTTCTCATCCCCAAAAAAGGCACCGCTAAGTCCAGAACATTGTGAAAAGGATGCAAAAAAGAGGGGGTCCAGACAGCCATGCGCTTGTCAGAACTGGCCAACGACATTTTGCTACGCAAGTTGGTTCCCTTCGTTCCATATAGAAAAGGTAACCGCCCCTCCTCAGGGTTTATTCACACTACAAAATAACCCAATTTGGAAACTGGGTTATTTCCCCTGTTGTTCAGACTTGCACCGATTGTACTATACACCGATGATAGTGCATTCACACTATCAGAGATGTGGATCATTGTGGCTCTTTAAAAAAGAACCGCTAAGGGATCTGGTGCCAAATGCTTTTCGGTGGTGCACTTGGCACCAGATCCCTAAGGGTTCTTTTTTTAAGGACCACAATGATCCGGATCAAAACGGAGGCACCTCCGTTTCCTGAACAGCGTCGTCGTGATACGAATCGATCCGATAGCGCATTCGCGCTATCGGATCAATTCAGATCATGCCGCCACCATTTAGGAAACGGAGGTGCCTCCGTTTTGATCTGGAACGACGACGCATGGGAACTTCAAACCAGATTTAAACACCACGGAGAGACTCGCTGCCTTCAAACGTAGTGGGAATAGTGAATCGATTTTGGATTAGTAGAGCAAAAAACGTAAGTGCGACTGACCCCTCAGACCGTTGCACACAAAACCTCTTTTGCGCTTTGAACTCATTTCGCAGCAATCGAAGCGCACTGGGGACAAAGAACGGAAGCGGAAGGAGGAGAGCAAAACCGGGACATTTTAAAAGCATTTAAAAAGTGGGAAGGCAGAGGGTTAACCAGGACTTTCCATGCCAAGTCCGGACGGTTGGAGGGTATGTGCTTTGCGGCCCCGTCGTAAGAGCTAATCTTTCCAAAATACCAAATTCCTCTGTTCTGGTTCAGAAAAGTGCTCTTTCCTTCCACTAAAATCCCTTCTTTCTTTTCCTTTTTGTCAAAATAAGAAGACATAGCTGGGAGAGCGCAAGTCCGTCAGCCTTGTAGAAAAGACTCTTTCATTAGAGCCGGCATGCGCCCTGGCCCCCCCTTTGACTGAACGAGGCAGAGAGAGACACTCTATTTTGTTGAGTTGTGCCATGCTCTGTGTGTGTGCGCCTGTGTGCGCGCCTGTGTGTGTGTATTAGAAAGGCCTCAATTTCACACGTGCTTACTCCTGCGTGCGCTTCGACATAAAAGGATTAAGGGGAGAGGAAGCGCCGAGGAAATGGGATGTTGGACATCTTGTTAAACGGCCTGTCAGGGGTTTCGTGGAGCATTCGTTTAAACTCTATTTCATTCTACATAGAGGGCATGCCATTACCCGAGAGATCAGAGATAGACTTCTCTCGCCGTGCCGGGAGCCAAGTATCAATTTAAAAAAATTACACATACACACACATATACGCAGACACACACACATATACAACAAGTTGTGCCAGGACTGATGACGATAAGGCCATTTTATGACATGACGTCCCTGGTCCATGCGCAGTTATCTATGTCAGGGACGCACAGACAATGTGGACAGGAGGCATAAGCACATCCCAGACTGGTTTCAAAGGCCAGGAAGAACCAGATTTGGTTCCTGCTCTTTCTGATCCACACACCTTTTTTTGTTCATCTCAGAATATATTCTATGATCAGAGAATTGTTAATCCAGCTCCCCGAGTTGGGTTTCTCTTCTTCTTCTTTAGCCCCTTTTTTTAAAATTGGAAGGAACCACAAAATCTAGGGCTTTTTGCATCAGTCTGGATGGAGACGGCAGGGAAGGAGGCTTTCTTCCAAAGATCCCAGAACTAGGACATTCCCTCCCTTTTTCTTCTTTTTTCTCTCATCACCGCTTTCTGAATTCTTCTTCCCTCCTCTATTTTTCTTCACTTCTCCTCCTCCCCCTTCTCTTTCTCTTCTTCCCATATCCGCTCTCTCCTCCTCCTCTCACTTTCTGCTTCTTCCCTCGTCTTCCTCATCATCTTCCTCTTCTTCTTCCTCGTCTTCTTCCTCCGCATTGTCTTCCTCTTCCTCATGTCTCCACCTTTTTCTTCCTCATCTCGCCCTCTCCTCTTCTTTCTTTACCTCTTCATCCATTTTCATTTTTCTTCTTCAGTCCTCTTCCTCCTTTTCCTCTTCTTTTCCCTTCCTCTCTTCCTCTTCCTCTCGTCTCTCTTCCTCTCCTTCATATTGCGCCTCTCCTCCTCTCCTCTCTCTTCCTCTCTCTTTCCTTTTCCATTTCTTGTCTTCATATTCCTCTTCGTCCTCCGCTTTCTCTCCTCTTTATCTCTTCCTTTGCTTCGTCTTCTTCCTTCTCCCCTATTCCTGCTCCTTCTTCATTCCCCCTTCCCTTTTTCTTCTTCCCTCCTCTTCCTTTTCCATTCTCTCAATTCCTCTTCCCCTCTCTCTCATTCTCCTTATCTTCTCCGCTGCTTCTCTCCTTTCTTCTCCCCTGTTTGCTCTTCCCTCTTCTTCTTCTTCTCTCTTTCCCTTCCTTATCTTCTTTCTCCTCTTCTCTCCTCCTCTTCCTCTTCCTTTTTCCATTTCTTCGTCATATGCCTCTTCCTCCTCTCTTCTCATCATCTTTACTTCTTCCTCTTGCTTCTCTTCCTTCTCCTCCCTGTTCTTCTCCCTCCTTCTCATTCCCCTCTTCCTCTTTTTCTTCTTTCTCCTCTTCTTCCTCCTCTCCCCTTCCTTTTCCATTTTCTTCTTCAATATCCTATCGTTCCTCCTCTTCTCTTCCGCTTTATCTTCTTCCTCTGCTGCTTCTTCCTTCTCTTCTCTCTCCTATTCC
>NC_056532.1:7797596-7844173 GCF_019175285.1 Sceloporus undulatus | reverse complement strand
CCATGCTGGCTAGATGATACCCAAGAATTGATTTTTGCCGGCTCTGGGTCAGCCATGAGCACAAAGGCCTTTAGAGAAAGGAAGCTGGAGGGAAAGAGGAGTCCAATAGATCATGCAGGCTAAATTTAGAATAAACCCATCGGAGTGAATTATTTTGGCGAGGCTTCTCGGGCTTTTGATTCATAGAGTAAAAGAAAATGCCATTTTCCTGAAGTGACACTTCATTCTATTTAAGCCCCATAAATGTCGTTTCAGTGCATGTAAGTCTCCAAACCCTGTCAAAGACAAACTCAGTACATGTGTTGGAACTGCACTTTGCGCATATGCACGCAGGGGGATTACCTGATAATTGCATTTAATAGCTCCGCAGAAAAAAGCCATTCTCCCTTTGCAATATTGCAAAGGAATCGCGTTCCATTCAGGGAAAGGCTTTGCAATGACGTCAGAAATGGTTTTGCAATGAGATCCGACGGAGGGGAGAAGAGCAACAGGCTTAGTTGCGATCTGTGTTTTGTAACAGCGGAGGTGGGTTGCTACCTTTTTCTTTAAACATTGCTCCTGTGCAGAAATCTAGCTGATAAATCTATCACAGTCTACATTATGTAGACCATACATTAACTCAGAAACCCTGTTTGTGAGTTGCAAAGATATGTAACGGATGCCGGCAAGAGTGTCTCAATGTGCATCAGGATCTACCAATGTGTATAACCATTGCACATGTGGTTTTTTCTGAGCATGGACATGGAGCACTTTCCCCAGCGTGGGATGCCTTGTTGAGTCCCGCAAATGCGCCCACTTGAGGAGCGGCGATGGTATTCAAGTCAAGTTCGTAAGTAATGTGGTTCCACATCAGGTCATTTCCTGTCAGTCGGATCCGTTTTAAATGCGCTGATGGAAGAGGGAAAGGTTTTGGAAGCCACTCTATGAACATCCAAATTAAAAGCTAAATAGGATGTAGCTTTCAGTTTGGCTGTATCTTCATATGTCAACATTCATTATCTTCATATGTCAGCACTCAGGGCTTTCTCCGGCGTTCCAGCCTCAATAACGCCGGTGCGCAAGCGTTCACGGTTTTCTCCATTAGAATAAGGCTTCCAGTTGTTTCACTTTGGCTGAAGGACTCCATCTCTATCTCTATCTCTCCTCTGATTATTTCCCGACAAGGGCAACCACGCTTTTCCTTTCCGTGTAAATCTCCAGATTAACAAGGCCATGCGCTCCTTCTTCCAAAGAGAGACTTGGTACCCGGGACAAAATGGCTGCCATTCTGTTACCGAAGAGCGCAGGTGCAATTGCAATAGGGTTTTACACTTCATAGTGAGTTCATAGCATATGCTCAACTATAAGTCAACCTCATGTATAAGTCGAGGGCACATTATCGAGCCAAAATGATGGATTTTGCTATGACCTGTGCATAAGTCGAGGGTAAAACTTAGGGGCATATAGCAAAGGATCTAAAGGACGAAGCAAAGCAAAGCAATGTCAAAGAACTTGCAAAATCCCAGCAGACATAACTCTTTGTGCTCACTCTTTACTAACAGGCAGATGAGAGAGTAAAGGGAGTCAGTGCTTCACATGTTTTACTCTTGCTTTTCACCAGGAGATGGTTCCTAAGAGTTAAGATGCAGTACTTACATTGACCCCTGGATAAGTCGACTCAGGGTTTTGGGGTCCTACATTTCGAGACTTACATATTAGTATATGCAGTAAGCACACTCTAAGCAGTTTACAATGTGCTTGCGGTATAGAAGTGTACTTGCTGTTGCTATTGCTGTTATGTTATTAGCCCCAACAAACTGGGTACCTGCGAAAGGATGGAAAGCTAAGTCAACCTGGATCCCTCTGGGATTGAAGGACAACAAGGCTGGGTTCAAGCCTAGTGAAAATTCAGATCCTTTCTCTTCTCCTCTCTCTGTGCTGAATTAATTGAACACAACCTGGTTTTTCCACTTGGAAACTCAATTTGCAGCAATGGAAGTAAGCTGAGGACAAAGGCGGAGGGAGAAGGAGTAGGAAAGAGAAACCGGGACGCTTGAAAAGCAGATGCAAAACTGGGACGGCGGAGCATTAATCAGGACTATCCCTGCCAAAGGCAAGTAAGAAATGAATATTAGCATCATCATCAACACCACCACCATCGTCATAATCATTATATTAGCCTGGATCCAAATGCGCCTCTCACAACTCAGAGGAAATCTGTGGTCCTTGAAGCTTTATTCTTTGTGGTTAAGCAAAAAAAGGAAAGGGAGGAGGAGGAAATCCCAATAGGATTTCATAAGTCGCTGCTCCTTCTTGTGCAAACAGTGCGATGCAGCTTGCGGAGCAAACTCGGCCCAGAATAGCTTTGGGGTGATTAGCCGTTTCTGTGGTTCCTTGAAGATTTCCATAGGCTTATAATCAATCCATCTGGGACGAGGCAAGATAAATATTGTGAAAGACACCCTTGCTTTTGTAAACCGGGCCGAAAGGACTCTCCGCTGCGTTTCGTTTTCCCTATGTTTGCCAGTCCGATTCCGCAGGGAGAGAAGCCAAAGGTGGAGGGGAAGTGTGCCTTGCACACTTGTTTTAAAATTAGGTTTATTCCTTTCTCTATCTTTGTGTGTATGTGTATATATGTATGCGCGTGCGCACACACATATATATGGACTTCATCCAGCTCTCCTTCCTTGGAGGTCTTTAAGCAGAGGCTGGATGGCCATCTGTCAATGGGGATGCTTTGATGGAGAGTTCCTGCATGGCAGAATAAAGGGGTTGGACTGGATCAGGGCCCTTGCAGTCTCTTCCAACGCTAGGATTCTATGATTCTGTAACGATGGGCACTTTTGGACTGATTGAAAAGTCCCAAATTTTGTTCCTGAGCTTTCTGATGTTATATCAGGTTAAAGTAAACCAACCAGAAGATCATAGAATCATAGAGCTGGAAGAGACCCCAAAGGCCATCCAGCCCAACCCCATTCTGACATGCAGGAACTCACAATCAAAGCATCCCCTTTGACAGATGTCCATCCAGTCTCTGTTTAAAGACCTCCAAGGAAGGAGACTCCATCACTCTCCAAGCGAGCATCATCCACTGTCCAACAGCCCTTACTCTCAGGAAGTTCCTCCTAATGTTGAGGTGGAATCTCTTTTCCTGGAGCTTGCATCCATTGTTCCGGAGTCCTATTCTCTGGAGCATCAGAAAACAAGCTTGCTCCATCCTCAATATGACGTCCCTTCAAGTATTTAAACAAGGCTTGGTGAGTGGTGCCAAGGCCTCCAAATAGCCTGTTTACATTCTAGCATGGCTACTTGGGCAAACAGCCATGCCAGACTCTAAATGGAAGGTCTTGACTCCCAGCAAGGGCTGCTACTGGGGGGATACTGAGACCTCCAGATGGGGTCTTAGATGGTGACACCTTTTCTTGCTCTACCAGCAGCTGCGCTACTCCCCCCAAGTGTGGTCCGCACCCCTCACACTCCTCTAGTGACGCCCCTGATCTGAGATCGGAATGAGGTGCCCAGCCATGGCATCATCACTGAATCATAATAGAGTTGGAAGAGACCTCAAGGGCCATCCAGTCCAACCCCATTCTCAATGCAGGAACTCTCAATCAAAGCACCCTGAGAGATAGCCATCCAGCCTCTGTTTAAAGACCTCCAGGTAAAGAGGCCTTATAGTCGAGTATATATGGTATGTTAATGGTGGATGTCCCAGGCAGCTCAGAGGGATGCATGTGCAAACAGCCACCCATATGATGGGACGGAAAGCCAGGTAATGTTGGTCCATGCAAAGAAGCCCTTTATCAGGCTCATATGGGGAGATACACTCAGATAGTCTGCCCTTAAGCTGTATAGGGCTTTATAGGGCACAACCAGTGCACTGAATTGTGTCCTCTTGTGTCGAGTTGCGCTGGGGAGTGGAGAGAAAATTAAAGGACTGTTTTGATGGCTTCGGAGCCGAGAGATGCCAGAGCTGAGGGGCAGCCGTTTGTTTGGCGGGTAAACAGGCTTGGTGGCGACACTCTGGATACGTGTGCGTTGTTGAGTAATTTCCTTCGCTTGGGCCGCGCATCCTCTGAGGACTCTCTGAAAGTTTCATTCGGGAAGGAACGTGTTCGGGTCATTGGTTGCAGTTTGCCACAGGTCTGAGAGCCCCCCTCTCGTTTGGTGTGCGCCTGTGTCGCTGTTGCAAAAGTCAAACTTAACCCGTCGCCATCCGTTTCACTTTTTCGACCCACAGGTAGCTCATTTTGCCTTTTCGAAAGCACATTGGCGTTATGTACCGGCTCTCCAAAATAAATGCCTTCTTCAGTGACTTAGGTAGACCTTTGGGGAAGGGGTTTGGGCGCATCGTTTAAGGTAAACACATTTCAAATTTGTTCCTGGGGTCAAATGTTGTGTTTTGCAGAGGTGAAACATAACATACACTCCAACTGCCCCAATTCTTTGGGGACAGTCCTGCTTCATCCTCTGCCTTCCCATTTTCCAGCTGCTTTTAAAATGCCCCGGTTTCGCTCTCCTCCTCCCGCTCTTTGCTGAGGCCATATCATATATCTCTAGCAATCACACATTTGGTTCACAAGCCTTGTTGAAAAGCAAATGCGCTCCCATTCATTACTGAAACTTGATTTACCTTCCAACAATCCTGATTAATCCTTTGCCATCCCACTTTTTCAGCACTTCTTAAAATGCCCTGGTTTCTCTCTCTCCTCCTCTCCCTTTGTCCTCAGACTTCCTTCAATTCCTGCAAGCTGCGTTCAAAGCAGAAAAGCAGTTTGCACACAGACAACTCAAGCCTCATCTACTCCAGATAGCATATTTACTTGCAGCTCCCAGAATATTCTGGCCCCATAGCTGCCATGGATTCCCGATGCGGAACGACTGTCTACACATGTGTCTTACTATGCCGTCTGGTGAGAGTCGTTCCCTCTAAGGCCAGAAATGTTATTAATTTTATGAATATAGATGGTGACGTTGGGACGCAAGCTTCCTTTTTTTCGGAGGAGGCCATACTCAGAGCCCTGGTGGCCCTCTGTGGCGCATGGGCCACAAAACCTTGGCTATAAATCCTCATCTCCGCCGCTCACATTCCTCTTTCTCCCTCTTTTCTCCCCAATTTCTAGCCAAAGTACAACTCCTCCGACTTTCCGTACGGATAGCGGAGGTTGTAATTCAGTTTAAATGAGTCTTATCGCTCCCGTGCCTAAAACCTTTGAAATATGCCGCAAAGAGGAAACTTAATGAGTATCAAGGAACATCCTAGGAGAGCCGTAATGTTCTCCATGTGTACAAATCACTGTTTAGGAGATCTTTGGGTGTGGAAAAGTCCTTTCTCACCTCCGTCATTACATTGTATTAGATGCCGCAGCGGAGAGCTCTGAGCGGATATATAGATGTATAGATATGCCGTTCTATTTCTTCCCTTGCCAGGGATGCGTCTGCCCCGTCCTTCCAAAACCTATAAATATAGGTGGGAGTAGAGGGGTTTATGGCCTGCCCAACCTCTTAAATAACTTTCTTAAATTGTGTTGTTGTTGTTGTTGTTGTTGTTAATGGAGGATCTGAGAACTCGAGAGACTGTAGGACGGAGGAGATGCTTTGAGGGAGACCGGCTCCTTCCTTCCGCCTTAAATCTCTGAACCTGTCATGCACACCTCCGAAAGATACATCTTTCCGAATCCAGGAGGGCGCATTGCTCCCAAGTGTGCATAGAAGGGGAATGGAGGTTAAAACACACACACACATACAGGCACACAATGCCTTTCAGGGCTGGAGATTTGTGTCTACTTCTTAGATGTGTTCTTTTCATATTTGTTGTTGTTGGATGCTTTCAAGTTTCTTCTGACTTGTGGCAACCCTATCCTGGGCTTTTCTTGGCAAGATTTCTTCAGAGAGGGTTTTGTCATTGCCATCCTCTGTGGCTGAGAGAGTGTGACTTTGGCAATGTCGCCCAGTGGGTTTCAGTGGCCGAGGTGGGATTTGAACCCTGGTCTCCAGAGTCGTAGCCCAATGTTCAAACCACTATGCCACACTAGGAAAAGTCAACCCCAACCAACACCCCGAGATTTCTGGCCCAAAACCTGAAACCTAGGGATAATGCCATAAAGCATGATGCATTAAATGCTAACTAGTGATGCTCACAGCTTCTCATACTTTTCTTGTTTGAACATTAAGGCGCAGAAAGCTCAGCCACATGGACTCTTCCCAGACCAAGGTAACCATCGAGAGGGTCTTTAGAAAGATGAGATAAGGATAACATTTCATCAAGCCTCCTTGCTTCTAGCCAGAAAGTGGATGAAGAGCAGAACGGAGGGTGAGCCTTGGCAATACAATGACTAGCTAAACCGGTGGCTCCCCAAACTATGCCCTTTAAGAGATTTTGGACTCCAACTCCCAAAAGCCTCAGCCATGTTGGCCAATAGTCTTGGATTCTGGGAGCTGGAGTCCAAAATAAAGAGCACCGTTTGGGGACCACTGAGCTAAATAAATAGATGGAGTCCATAGACTCCTTGGAGAGTCATTGCGAGATGCAACAAGAAATGAATCAAATTGTAGGATGTTACTAGTCTATGCTGAGCTGGACATTTGCACAGAGTCTTTTCCTCTCGCCTGCTGGAACTAAGTCCACCAAATGTGGAGGATTTGAACCTTCATCCCCTGCCTGAAAGTGACCCATGGAAACAGAGGACCAGGCCCTAAAATCTGACCTTTTCAAAGGAGGTGGAGGAGAAACACGGTTCGGAGAAGTGGAAGGACCCAAAACCATTGGCTTTCCTGCCCTTGGCGCATAAGCACCAAGGGCCCAATGGTTCGCACTTTGTGAACATCTGCGAATGGGGCAGGACGACCACAGGCTGGAGTCTCACCCGGCCATGCGCCATGCGCTCAGCTTCCCTTCTCTTCTGTGGCCAATTAAACAAATTGCAACAAAACAGCACTTTATTAGGGTTTGCCCACAGCAGCCGCCCAATGCCATAAATTTCCTTCTGGCTCGGGGAAATAGGACGGGTGGGGAGGGACTGAAATTGGCCAGTTAAGCAGCGGATGGTGAGGCGTGTGTATGTGTGCATGCATCACAGTATCATCGCCTCTGGGGCTGAGGTTGAGCATCTCCTGAGCATCTTCACGGCTTCATCATAAAGGCGGTGAGTTATGAGATGCCGCCCGGCCGTGTGTGTATCAGAATAATGAGGATCCACCAAGAGAAGCAACTATATTTTCCAGCAAACTAGGTATGGGAGTAGATACAGAGAAAGTGGAAGCAAAAGTCCTGCCCTTCCAAATGAAATCCTCCCCAGTTTGTAGCATTGCAGAGTGAGATGCTGAAAATTGCAAACGCCTCGCACTTTGCCATTTCACACATCCCCTTGAGAACTTTGTGCGTTTGCCTTCAAGTCAGTTGTGACTTATGGTGATCCTCAAATGAACATTTCCTGGGGTTCTCCTGCCAGTGGGGCTTGCCTTGGCCTTCCTCTGAGGCTGAGAGAGTGGGACGTCTCCAAAGGTTTCCAAACACAAAGGATGGGGCCCAAAATGTGAGCACATTTTAAACTTCAATGTCTCTGTGGCCTGTTACAGACTGCCAAAATAAAGCTGCTTCGGGTCTCTTTGGAGGTATGCTATTTAAACGATGCATGGGTCCTAAGAGTCCAGAGGTTGCACCAAAGCCACACTCCATTCCTAAGCACTGGAGGGCAGCTTTGGTGCAGCTTCCGGATTCTTAGGATGCATGCATCATTTAAACAGCATGCCTCCAAAGAGACCTGAAGCAGCTTTATTTTGGCAGCCTGTAACAGGCCTTAGTCTCCCCTCAAAGCCTTAGGAATGGTTTAGAAGGTGGAGGACATGCAAACGTTGGGAAGGAACAGATGGATCCATGGTCTTTCGCAGAAGTCTAGGCTTGGCCTCAAAGCCTGAGATCTCCCTTCTTGTTGTTGTTGTGTGCCTTCAAGTCATTTCCGACTTATGGCGACCCTATCATGGGGTTTTCTTGGCAAGGTTTTATCAGAGGAGGTTTGCCATTGCTGTCCCCTGGATGGCCATCTGTCAATGGGGATGCTTTGATTTAGATTTCCTGCATGGCAGAAGGCGGTCGGACTGGATGGCCCTTGCGGTCTCTTCCAACTCTATGATTCTATGAGGCTGAGAGCATGTCACTTGCCCAAAGTCACCCAATGGGTTTCCATGCCCAAGCCGGGAACAGAACGTCCACTCCAGAGTTATAGTCCAACGCTCAAAATGCTACGCCATGATGGCTCTTGAGATCCTTACCCTGATCTGTCTATTTCAAACTTTGGATTCTGCCCTTGTTTCTCTTACTCAGCGCTCACCTTGCGCTTCGGCGCAATTGTAGCCGAATCCCAGTTTGGCAGATGACTGTCGGTCTTTCTTTTAACCCCCTGCCCTGCCTTAGGATGGATCAAAAACCGATCAAGGCTTAAGGCAAGGAGTCTGTTATCAAAAAGCAGATGATGCTGCTTCATTCGCTCCATCCTTTACCTCCCCATCTTCGACTGCGTCTCTGCATTTTATTTCTGAACACTGCAAAGTTGCGCGGGGGCCTTTGGACGATCACTTATTAGCATTATTATTTTCATTGTTGTTATTATTATTATTTGATTCCTCCATTGTTGTTGTGTGCATTTTTAAACTGCAGGTAATTAATTACCTGAAGGCAACAAAGGGCCGTCGACGGGATTGGTGGGTGATGGATGGCACCCATGAAACCGTATTACCGATGATACATAGAATATGTTTTAGATGGCATCAACCTTTTGACTTGAGCACTGTTTTGATTTATATCTTGCAAACATCATTGCCAACACATTTGGAGAGGGGAGGGATAGCAACGGGGGGGAGGCCAACGCGTCTCTAACTAGGATCTAATAAGTTAATGGGACGCTCGAAGGAGAAAGTGAACCACTGGGCCTTGTATTTGTTCAATGCAAGGCATGGCACCCTGGTTGTGGCACAAAATGTAGGGTTCAAGTAGCTGTGTCAATGAGAATACGTTTTGGAGTCTGCATGAAAGTTGATTTCCCTTACGATATTCCATTATTTTCCCATCTATTAAAAGAAAATAACCATTCCTTTCATTACGGAGAGAGGTCTAGTAGCACCTTTGAGACTAACTGAAAGAAATAGATTGGCAGCATGCGCTTTCCTAGACTTAAGTCTACTTCCTCAGATGCTTTTAGTGGAGTGGAAACCTAAATGCACTTGAGGAAGTAGATTTAAGTCTATGAAAGCTCATGCTGCCCATTTCTTTCTCAAAGGTGCTACAAGATCTCTCTATGTATTGATTCCAATAATAATAATAATAATAATAATAATAATAATAATAATAATAATAATAATAATTTATTTGTATCCCGCCTCTCCGTTGTGTTCCTTCAAGTCATTTCCAACTTATGGCAACCCTAAGGTGAAGCTATCATGGGGTTTTCTTGGCAAGATTTGTTCAGAGGAGGTAACTTAGGGTGCATCTATACTGCAGAGATCATGTAGTTTGGCACCACTTTAAGCGCCGAAGCTCTGTCGCATGGACTCCTGAGACTCAGTTTTGCAAAGGCTTCTCTACCAGAAAGTGCTCATCCAACTACAAATCCCAGGATTCTGTAGGATGGTGCCATGGCAGTTAAAGTGGTGCCAAGCTGTGTTATTTTTCCAGTGTAGATGCGCTCTGAGCTAAATTCCCACACGAACATCAGGGCCAAGTTGTCCGGTGTGCCATGCTGCCTTCCGATTCAGCATGGAGCTTATAGAGGCCACATTTCTGGGTGTCTTACCCGTTATGAGTTTCAATTCCACCTTTTTCTACGTATCGAATGAAGAAGTGGAGATGCGTTCGTCTTGAGGAGCAAAGCGTCCTGGGAAAACTCATCGGGCAAAACCAAGAGGAAGAAACGTGTCCCAAGGAGCACATGGCAGAGCAGCTGGTTTTCTTCTCCACAGTTGTCAACCTGGAATGACTTTTGGCCAGGTCAGGATGGCACCTGATGCTCAGTGAAGGGTCATTTATCAGGATTTGGAGGATTGAAGGTGAGCCAAGGAAAAGGAAGGAAAGAGAAGAAGGCAAAGAGGAAGAAGAGGAAGACAAAGAAGAAGATGATGATGCTGAAGATGGACTCTCCTTTCCGTTTTCTGTTCTCCTTTAGCCTACCCGCCGCCAACCCTCTTAAATGTGCTGATGGAGCTGGTTGTAATTAATAAGTACCAAACCCAGCCAGGACTCATAGTGGGCTGGAAACGGCTTCTCGTTAATCAAAGTCGGTGGTGTCAAAATGCCAAGCCGGGCGGGGAGCAAAGGATGAGAACGGAGAAGGCTAAAACACCTCCAGGAAGAAAGGAGAGGACATGCCAGCCCCAGGCAAGGACACCGCAAGAGAGTCGAAGTCAGGAGGAGCAGTGGTGTTACCCGGAGGCATTTTGATGTTGGAGGTAAAGTGGAACATGGGAGGGCTCTCCCACATCCCTCTTACCATTGAATCGGGGCATGTCACCCCACAACACCCATGGCAAGTTGGCTTAGAAGAGTCCATGGGAGACCATGCCAA
This sequence comes from Sceloporus undulatus, assembly GCF_019175285.1. Classification (NCBI taxonomy): domain Eukaryota; kingdom Metazoa; phylum Chordata; class Lepidosauria; order Squamata; family Phrynosomatidae; genus Sceloporus; species Sceloporus undulatus. Next base: position 7,833,638 of record NC_056532.1, on the reverse strand, counting down.
CCTTAGAAGACATTCTCTGGCCAGAGCAACTTTCAGTCTTCTAGTCGGATGCCAGCTTGCTCTTCCCAAGGAAGAGGATCGTAAGAACCAAGCTTGGAGAAGTTCCTTTTTTCGGGGAGAACCGCCACTCCCAGAATCCCTCAGCTAGTTGGGTCACTCTCCCAAGACCCAAGGAGAAGGCGGAGAAAATATTTGCGCTGCGACAGCCCAATGTGGGAGAGGTACAAGTAGCGCACATATTGGGTGTTGGAATGGATGGCCCTTGTGGTCTCTTCCAACTCTATGATTCTGTGCTACACGAGTTCTTGTAACATTTGTTCACTTTCATGCGTGGGGAAAAATATGTTCCCTCTAGGCATTTTCTAGGTCCTCTAGCGCGTTCTATGGTATGCTTCCACTGGACATTGACCATAGAGACCAACGGGAGGACCTAGGAATTCCTAGAGAGGACATTTCTCAAGGCATTTGTAGCTTCTCTATGATCAATTTCCAGCAGAAGCGTACCATAGAATTGTGCTGGAGAGCCCAAAAATGCCTAGAGAGGACATTCTTACGATTCATGGAAAGAGAAACCGGGTTCCAGATTTTATGTGAGCGGTTCCAGAATGGATCCCTCGCGTAATACATGGGCCGCCTGTATTTATTTCAATGCTCTATTTTGGGGCTCTCTCGTCCTTTCGGACTCGCATCGCTCACCCCATTCCATATCCAAAGCATGCCTCCAACAAAAGGTTGTGCATAGACAAGACATGTGACGGCAGGGCAGGAGAGACATAGAGAAGAAGGAGTCTCTCTTGGGTTGACTAGCTTTAGGTGGATGCTCAGAGACAAGTTAATCAACGTTGGCTCCTTTCGCACGTTTTCATGCCCAAAACAACAATGCGGAAAGGGAATCTTCGCAGGGCAGGCATCGCGGGGTAAGGCCTGGGGATTGCGGGGAGAGAGAAAAAGATGCTTTCTTGCTGGATTAGAGAAAAAATGGAAGAGTTAATTAAATTACGGCGCGCTCTCCTGCCAGTTCAGACAAAGCTAAGACATCTGGAGAAGGAAGAAATGTCTCTCCCTGGCCTCTTGGATATCATCTTCCATCAAGAATTTGGAAACGTAAAAAAAGTCGCTCCACAAAATAAGAGCGCAGATGAGAAACAATATCTTCGGTGGCCGCCGTCGCCAGCTGGATAAATTTGCTGCACTGCTGTTTGCATTAACCAAATGTTGAGTTTTTAACCTGCGCAGTCCACGCATGGCAACCCTATCATAGAGCTTTCTTGGCATGGGGTTGGCCATGGTTATCCTCTGAGGCTGAGAGAGTATAACTTGCCCAAGTGAGATTTTTGTGGGTTGTTTGGGCTGTGATTCCTGATGTTTCGCCAGCAGCTGTGGCTTTGGCATCTCTGGAGAATGCTGACCCATGCAGTGGGTTTCATGGCTGCGCTAGGAATCGAATCCTGGTCTCCAAAGTCTAGTCCAGTGCTCAAACCACTACATAACACTGTCTCTTACAAGAGATGAGATAATGGCTGACAATCCAAGTCGACCAGAAGGGAGGGGAAACCACATCCTTTCCAAAATTTGCATGCATTCAAATGCTCATTTGCCCACTGTCGCCCTCCCCGTGGGGCAAGGTGGCCACCTCCGACCCCTTTCAATCTGGAGCAAAACGGTCACAGCCAAACCCTTGAGGCGAGGAGATACATCAGTGTCTCCGTAATATCCATAGCTAGAGATACCCTATAAAGCGTCGCCTACGAAGAGGGAGGCATTTAATAGGCAGCCCACTGCGCTTTCAAAGGGCACTTAATTTCTCATCCTTAAGCACTGAGTTGCTCTTGTCTCCCGTCCCCCAACAAAACTCGCACACAGAGAGATAGATAGCCCACGTGGAAGAGAGTTATCAGAAATACAGTATTAAGCCAGGACTTCGTCATTTCTGGGAGGGGGGGTGCTAAGAAATATATATGTGTGTATGTATGTATCCGTCAGGTTGATGAGCAATGCCCTCTTAGGTCTCGGGATGCACCCGGCATCTTTAGTGCCCACAGTAGTAAAAGTATAAAGAAAGAAAGGAGAAGAACTATAAAAAAATACATCTACCATCGAAGGAAAGGGTAATGATGAGATTTAACTGCTCCGTATCGCACACCTGGGGTCTGGTCTTGGGAAGCGGAGGCGGGGTGCAGGTGTTCCATCTCTTTATGGCCTTGTCCTTGGCGGCGCGGTTAAGGTCCTTGCGATGGAAGCGGTAATCTATGGTGGTCACTGAGAACGGCTCTTTGGTCCTTGCCCTCCCCGACTCTCCGGGGAAAGCAGATGAGGTTTTTCGATGCGCTCCTGGGATGCAGCAGCAGGAGCATCCATCCGCTACTGGAAAAACAACAACATGCTCTCTTTTGTTGAGGAGGAAGGAGAATTTTGGGTTTGATGAACATTTCCTGGGATTTGCCAAGTTCTTCTGGTAAAATACCCAGGCCAGGATCCTCTATTATGGCCTATGTTAAGTAACTTTGGGTAGACTCAGCTCTGTAGCTGAGGAACCCTGAAGTGCAAAGACATGTAACAGGACACCTGCAACAACTTCCCGACGCATGTTGGGGTACAAAAATGCACATGGCACTCCCTAGCTGGTGTCCTGATGCACAGCGTTACCATTGTGAACTGGTTCCGTCATGCATTGGTCCCAATGTGCATCAGCCATTTTGTAACAATAAGTGGGCTATAACAGTGCAAATGCAGTGGCGTCATAAGGCTTGGTAGCACCCTGTGTATGAGGGGCTGCCCTCCCCACTGTTTGCCCCTCATGGCTTCATTGCCAGACCAGTTCCCTCCCCCGGAAGGAAGCCAGGCTGGAAACAAAACCACAAATGGTGTTCTCACCTCACCACCACATCAGATTCCTCTCCAGAGAAGCCACGAGGGCCATGCTCCACCAAATCAGGATGAGGACCCCACAACCCTTGCACTCTCCCAATGACATCATTGGCACATGGCATTCCTTAGCCAGTGATCTGATGCACAATGGGACTGAGTGCATCGGTCTCATTGTGCATTGGTCCCAAAGAGCATCAGCCACTTTGCCAGTAGTAATGTAACGCAGTCTGTTGCCAGATGCAGATGTTATGGAAGTCCTCATTGTCATTGTTGTTGTTGTGTACCTTCCGAGTCGTTTTCGACTTATGGTGACCCGAAGGCACACCTATCATGGCACATTTCTTCAGAGGGGCTTTGCCAGTGCCATCCTCTGAAGCTGAGAGGGCGTGACTTGCCCAAGTCTACCCAGTGGTGACCATAGCCAAGCTGGTATTCAAACCCTGGTCTCCAGATTTGGAGTCCAGTGCTCAAACCATTACTCCACACTGGAACTGACCAGTTCTAATCCCCGCAGGTGTAAAGCTCACTTGTGAAGACGTAATGGCGCATCAGCCAAGAGTGTCCCCATGAGCATCGGGCTCTTCATTGGCACTCCCTAGCTAGTTCCCTCATGCCTAATGGCACCAAAGCCCATCGGTCCCTATGCCCATCGGTCTCTTTGCAAGCTCCACTATGTAGTAACATAACCATAAGCCTTTTGCCAGGTGCGAACATTGAGGAATCGCCCAGTTCTAATTCCTACAGACTTAAGTCCACTTAATGTACATCACCAACAGGCCCTGCCTATTCAATCAATTGGTGTGATTCTGAAACGGCAACTGGAGACAAGATGGACTTCAATGTATTTTATTCCTGAATGGGAGTTTCCATTTTACCCAAATTTCATTCCTTATTGTAGCCCAGATGATTAAGTTAAATATAAGCACCCAAGACCCGGGATGCATCGACGCTGTAGAGATGATGCCATCTGATGCCACTGTCGGTGCCGTGGCTCCATCCGTTGCAAAAGCAATGCCCCGATCCCTTGGAGGACCACAAAATGACCCCAGAAGGGAAGAAAATGAATTGCTGGCCCCAGATAGAGCAACTGGCCGCCGGGTCCCATCTTCTCCAGCCCTGGCCAGATGAGCGGTGCCTTGGGGTCTTTTGTGGCTGAGTGGCGCCATTGACATGCAAATGATGTTTTATGACAATTAGCTCCACTCATGGATGGAGAGAGATGGGAAGAAGAGGGGGAATAAATTCAAGAGTGGGACAATTCCAGCCCCCTAAATTATTCCTCCTCCTCCCCCCCTTGGTCATGAAGACAAATGTCATCGCTGATATCAGCCGCGATGCCCCCTTCTTCCACAAGCTATTCATCCCCAGTGATGTGTAGGATGCTAATGGCATTTGGATTCAAATGAGATTGTATCCCACCCCTGTTTGATCCTGTTTGATCGTGGAAGCCAAGTCGGGTCAGCCCTGGTTAGTACATGGATGAGGGACCATCAATGAACGCCAGGTGCTATAGGCTAGATTTCAGAGGAAAGGACAGGCAAAACCACGTCTGAGGGCTAAGAAAACCCTCTGAAATTCATGGGGTCTCCATAAGTCAACAGGTGACTTGATGGCTTATACATACATTGTCAGGTTTACATTTCCCCAACATGGTGGCAATATAGCTTTTCTCAGGTGGCATTCAGACCAAGTATCCACTAATATTAGTTACAATGGGCTTTCAAGTCAACTTGGAATACATAGAATCATAGAATCGTAGAGTTGGAAGAGACCCCAAGAAGGGACATCCAATCCAACCCCCTTCTGCCATGCAGGAACTCTCCATCAAAGCATCCTCATAGACAGATGGCCATCCAGCCTCTGTTTAAAGACGTCTAAGGAAGGAGACTCCACCACAATCTCCGAGGAAGGAGTGTGTTCTACTGTCAAAGTTCCTCCTAATGTTGAGCTGGGATCTCTTTTCCTGCAGCTTGCATCCATTGCTCCATTGGGTCCTAGTCTCTGGAGCAGCAGAAAACAAGCTTGCTCCCTCCTCAATAAGGCATCCCTTCAAGTATTTAAACAGGGCTATCATATCACCTCTTAACCTTCTCTTCTCCAGACTAAACATCCCCAGCTCCCTGAGTCTTTCCTCATAGGGCTTCATGGTTTCCAGACCCTTCACCATTTTGGTCCCCCTCCTTTGGACACATGGCTCCAGTTTCTCAATGTCCTTTTTGAATTGTGGTGCCCAGAACTGGACACAGTATTATTCCAGCTGGGGCCTGACCAAAGCAGAATAGACTGGCACTGTGACTTCCCTTGATCTAGACACTATACTTCTATTGATGCAGCCTAGAATCGCATTGGCCTTGCTAGCTGCCGCATCGCACTGTTGACTCATGTTCAACTTGTGGTCTACTTGGACTCTTAGATCCCGTTCACACAGATAAGTCTGTCGTTCAGCCATGTGTCCCCCATAATCCTATATCTGTGCATTTCGTTTTTCCGCCCTAAGTGCAGTACCTTACATTTCTCCGTGTTGAAATTCATTTTGTTAGCTTTGGCCCAGCTTTCTAGTCTGCTCAGGTCATTTTGAATTTTGATCCTGTCCTCTGGGGTATTAGCTATTCCTCCTAATACGCTCCCTTGGAGTACTGTGGAGTCTTCTTCTGAGGCTTATAAACAGAGGCTGGTTGTCCGTCTCTTGAGGATGCTTTGATTCTGCATTCCTGCATGGCATGGATGACCCTTGGGCTCTCTTCCAATTCTACTATTCTACTTGCCGAATCTCGAACCCTTTCTTTTTAGGTGCCTTCAAATCAACTCCATCGCAGGGTTTTCTTGGCAAGACTTCTTCAGAGGATGTTTGCCAATTTCTGCTCAAGGATGGCCATAGAATTGCGGTGGAGGACTGAGAAACACCTAGAGAAGTCTTCTCTATAGGAATCTCTAGGTCTTCCAGTGTGATGTGTAGCGGACGTTGATCACAAGAGAGACAGCGGAGTAAATAGCGATTCCTAGAGAGACCATATTACACAAATCTATGAATAACCAAAGCCGCAAAAGTCACAAAGCTGCAAATATGGTAGTCATTTCAGCAACCCATCTTCTCGCCAAGAGATTGTCAACGCTTTCCGTCTTTGTGCATAGCTCAGTTCTAGGATTGTGCCAAGACACATACAAAGAGAGAAGCCCTAGATGCCTCCCCTTCAGCTTTACACAATCTTCCTTGCCTGCCCTGCCCTCGCCTTCTTAATAGACCCTCATTCCAAGGGAAAATGAAGCTAGGACTTCATGGTGGGAGCCCAGAATTGGCTTTGGCAACTCCAATGTTCTGCTTGTCTAGCCGAGTCAGAAACACTTTCCGCGCTGACCGGGAAGAAACGGAGCTAGCGTCTCTCTCTAACCCGTTGCCGGCAGCCTAAGTTAGGCTGAGGCCGAGCTTTCCTCTTCTCATTAATGCCCCCTACTATGGGGTTGGGGAGCGGGTAGAAGGGGGGTAGAGGCGGTGTCTCTTTAGCGCCAACATGGTAACGAAGGCCGTAGCCTATTAATTGCGCTGACAGTGATAAAGGAAGACTCCGAACCAGCTATTTGTCTTCGTGTAACCTCGTGCATCATCCCAAGATAAATGAAAACTCATTTTCTGCTTTGATTCGGTCTAATTTTTCAGCTCTCCCCGCTCGCTCGAGGCATCTTACGGCAACCGTCTTTACTCCGGCTCTGCAAAATTGCAAGGCCCCAGGTTCAAAGGCCGCCCGGGGGGCATAGTCGGCCCCTCTGCAGCATCCCAAAGCGCACAGGGATGAAGCCAGGCTTTGTGCCTTATTGCGCCATGTTGTCTTTCGAGAGAGTCCCCTGAGCAGCCAGGGGTTCCCGTGTCCGTTTGCAATGGCTTTTAGTCCGAGCTTTAGAAGAGCTAGTCGCGGTGCCAAGCGCAGTCTGCAAAATAGATCCTGCGCCTCGGAGAGATCTTTTACAGTTGGCAACCAAGCCTGGAACAGACCCGTTGCCCATCTGACATGGAATCCGCCACTCGCCGCTTATACTTTGTCGTTTGCAGTGGCACCAAAGCTCTCCGACAGAGAAGGTTACAGATCTCACGAAGCTACCAATCCCAGAATTCCATAGCACGGAGCCAGGGCCACCTCTTGTAGATCGCATACAGCGGCCCAGCTGCGTTCATTCTGCATTGCAAAGCTTTTCTTGGAGAAGAAACTAGTGGAGATATAACTTCTTCTTTTCTTCCCTGCAAATCCTCTTCCTTGCACCCTCCTTGCTCCCCGGCTAATTTTTATTAATGTTATCGTCGGACGGGGCTTTAATGAGATGCGTTGCATAATTTTGCATTATCTCGCACCCTCGGCCTTGCAAACACGTGTCGGAAGGCAGTGTACAAATACTGTTAATTAATATTAATATCGCTTAAAAGCGACGCGCCTTCCCCTGCCGCCGCCACCGCCGCCGCCGCCGCCCTTGTCTTCTGCTGCATCTGGCCAGCGTCTCCTTTGCACCAACCCCGGCTAATCCTAAACCGACCAAGAAGCCCTGCCTGCCATCAGTCAGCAGATGAGCCTGTCCTCGGCCGATAGGGATCTGCTAATCATCACAGCAATGCATTGGGCTGCTTGCTGGAGATATGGACTTAACATATTTAAATCGCCGGCGCTCGCTTCTTTAATATGGGCAGCGAGTTATGCTAAACAAACAAAGAATCCGAGCTCTCGGATGAAGCGAACAAGGGCAGGGAGGGAAGAGATGTTCCACGCGAACAATGCCGGCGCTTCCATTGCCACTCGTTCGTCTTTGGAGAGGGGTTCAGGAATGGCAAGAGAGCTTAATGTGTCCCATGGCTTCTTCCAGACCTTCGTCGCTCGCCCCTTGATGTTTCCCAAAGCTTGGGGAATAAGGCTTGGCTGTCCATGGTTTGCATGGACCACTTTAATGAACAGTTGGAGCAAATGAACCCATAACTAGAGTTGTGTGCCTTCGAGTCGTTCCTGACTTATGGCGACCCTAAAGCAAACCTATTCTGGGGTTTTCTTGGCAAGGTTTGCTCAGAGGAGGGCCTTCTGAGGCTGAGAGTGTGCGGTTTGCCCAAGGTTACCCAATGGGCTTTATGGCTGTGCGGGAATCGAACCCTCGTCTCCAGAGTCTTAGTCCAACACTCAAACCGCTACGCCATGCTGGCTATCGTAAATCGACAACATTTGCAGATGGGTTGACTTGCCAACTTGACATTGGGTGCAGAAATAATGCCATTGGACACCACTTTGTGTTGCAGCAAGCTGGGATTTGTAGTTTGCAAGGTCTTTGGCCTTCTCTGCCGAATAATACAGGGCCCTTACCCATCTAGACATCCCAGTATGGTGCCATGGCAGTTAAAAGTGGTGCCAAACTGCATTATTCCTACAGTGTCGATGCACCCATTGATTTCAAAGGTATGCTCTTGTTTGGGTCAAACAATGGGATTTGGGGCCAATAACACAAAAATGTCACTTCTTTCATCATTATTCCAACTGACCAGATTTGAATCCTCTGCAATGCCACTTCTCCGGCTCCTTTTCAAATACCCTTGTTTCTCTTTCCTTATACTGTACCAAAGTGATTTATATTCAATTTAGTCAGTTGATTCAGAGAGGAGAGGATGGAAATTTGCCTTTGCCTATAGACTAGGGCAAAAGCAAACCGCCGCAGGACTCTCTCAGCTGGTCTGTTCTTCCTCATTATTAACTTTTGCTATCTTGGGCACGCTCTGGCATTGCTAGGCCGCACATGTCCTAGTTTTCATCCATGAAATATTGGGGGGCATGTCCAAAACAGTAACTTTTCTAAGCTTTCCGAGGGAGGTAGCGGTGGAGCCAAATCAGATTTGAACAAAACACACACATTTCTTCATATCTGGAATGGAAAGGGTTTGAGATTAAACATAACCTGAGTGCAAGAGAAACCGCAAACAACCGATTTGTCCATCCGTTCCCATTCCCAAGTATGGGTTTGTATCCTTGCAACCACTCCAAGGTTGTGTGCTCTTCCTCATTGGCATCTCCATGCAAGGAATAGCTGTGCCATACCCTCCAACTGTCCCAGTTTGGCAGGGATAATCCCAATTAATCCTGTGCCATCCCACTTTTCCAAGCCTTTCCAAATGTCCTGGTTTCTCTCACCTACTCCCACTTTCCTCCTTTGTCTTCTGCTTACAATGTCAAATTGCAAAAGTGGTTTGCGCTCAAGGGAAGAGATAAGGGAGCATAGTATTGCCCTTCCCAGTAAACTCAGGCAAAAGCAAACCGCAGCAGGCTTTTCCATCTTGTTTGCTCTCCGTCATTCATAACCTTTTTGTCACCTTGACCACATTCAGACACACGTGTCTGTGAAACGTATGGCTTTTTCATGCTCCCAACAAAACCGGACACCTCGCTGCTACAAGCTGAAGGCATATGCAACTTAGGTGCGGAGGGGTTACTCGACAATAACAATTTCGGCATTGGAAAAGCAGAGCAAGGAAAACCTTTGTGCGTCCGTCTCCACCCCCCAAAAATAAAATCACTTAACTGGTAAAGCATCCAGGAACCCTCTGGGGAGAAGCTGGATTATAGATATCTAGCATTCACATCTGCCTTCCTCAGCATGGGTTTTTCGGAGGAAGCGAGGGATGGGTTTTGTTTTAAAAATGAGCTTCAGGAGAATGGCTTTGCGATAGGAAGGGATCGTTTCGCTCAATATGGTAATATTCAACATTCATTGTGTCGCCTCCAACTCCGTCAACACACCCACCACCACCATTGCATTTTATTGTATTATTATTATTATTATTATTATTATTATTATTATTATTATTTTGGTCATAAAGTATTCCTTCTTTTTTCAAAATCGGAGGACGGTCAAGATTTGGGAAGGCGTTAAAGCGCCAAAGCCAGAGAAATCTCTGCAAAGACGGCTTCGGGTCTTTGCTTTTCGCTTACCCTCCTCCCTCTTTCGAAACGTATTAAATCAATGTATGTAGTTGCTTCATTGGGACCTCGGTATCCGCTTGGGTTTTGGTCCCAGGACCCCAAATCTGTGGATGCTCAAGTCCCATTATATACGACGGCAGAGTAAAAATGGGACCGTTATATAAAATGGCAAAAAAGTCAAGGTTCGCCTATTGAAATTCATATGTATTTTAGATATTTTGATGCTTGGATCCGTGGATAAGGAGGGCTGACTGTGATTTTAAAACAAATCTTCCAACGTTCTGCAAATGAAAACTGGGACATGCATGGCCAAGCAACATCAGAGTACGGTCGATCGTGGTTCAAAAAGTATGCGCTAAGAAGAAGGCACAAAGCAGGAGAGGCTGCAGCGGTTTGCTTTTGGCTGAACCTACTGGGAAGAGCAAGCTTCCGAATGCAAACTCGCTTTGCACTTTAAACTCCATTGGAAGCAATTGAGTTGAGCTGAAGGAAGAAAGTGGGAGAAAGAGAGAGAAATTGGGAGCCTTATCAACGGAGGTATTTGCAGCTCATTTTGGAGGGGGGGGATATATACATGTGTGTATGTGTGTGAATGTGAATATACAGATATGTATGTCTATCTATCTATCTATCTATCTATCTGGGACGTAGCCAGGATTTTAGGAAGGGGGGGTCCAGACTAAGTGCCACCATTATAATGGGGCTTGGGTGCGGCGGCGCAACAGCACGCACAATTCATTTTTCTAATGGAAGAGAGGGTCCGGACCCCAAGAACCCCCCCCCCCCTCCCTACCTCCCTCTATCTATCTATCTATCTATCTATCTATCTATCTATCTGTTGAAAGAAGGGAAAATAAAAAAGGAGGATGAAGAAGAAGACACAGAAAGAGTCACGAGACAAATATTCACGCAATTACGTGAAACAGGGAACAAGAACTCATGCCCCTTTTCACCCTGGAATGATGCGTTCAGACCCCCACTGAGCATGCGCAAGGGTCTCGATTTGAATCGTTGAATCCACATGGTATGCACCGGTGTGGTAATACAATGTGCACTCACTCTGCTTTGCGTGAATCCACATCGCGTGACTTGCCTTGGGTTGGATTCCCCCTCGATTCGGAAGGGCAACAGAAGGGCAACCAAGTGTGATAAAACACGCACGTTACAACGTGAATTCGCATAGCGGAACCAGGAGTCACCCCAGATCTGAGCTGCAAAAACCTCCGTGTGATAAACACCTGGGACATTTTGCTGAGGCTGAGAGAGCGTGATTTGCTCAAAGTCACCCATTGGGTTTCATGGCTGAGCTGGGAATCGAATCCTGGTCCCCAAAGTCATAGTCCAACGCTCAGACCCCTCATGCTCTTTAAGTAACTAGATCGATAAATGAAATAGGAAATGCATGCGCAGTTTGGGATGTATAAATCTCCAAGGCAAAACGGACTCCATCTTATGGCCAGAGGTGTCGCAGACTTCTTTTTGGGGTGGCAAAGGCGAACCTGAACCCCAAACCAGCCATGTTGGCATCATAAACAAAAGAGCGGTGAGAGATCCTAGCGGATGCTTGATGTCTCCTTATATATTTCCTTCCCACCTCTTTTTCTCTCCTGTCCTTCCATTTCCCCCCCCCACGCACTTCTATTTAGGGTGGGACGGGAAAGCTTTGGCTAACATATTCAAATGAATTTGATATTCAATCAATGAAGATTAACTGGCCCAAGGTAAGATGGTTTTTACATTCATAAGGAAGTCAAATACGATTATGCAGATGAGGAAATTATACAGAGATGAGCGGAGTATAATGTATGATAATTATTTGAAAGGATATACTTACACACTGATTAGCATATCGGGGAGGCCAGGCGGAGGCAAGAAGAATAGGCAAAGCGGGAAGGAGAAACAGCCCTAAAAATGGACAAACCCGGCCTCGGAGCGTCCGGTTTGCCGAATGACCGCACAATACGGCGACTAAAGGTGAGTCCGCGCTGTAGAAATAATGCACTTCGACGCCACTTTAGCTGCCGTACGGATTCGTAGTTTGGTGAGGCGCCAGCCCTCTTGGGCAGAGGAGGCCAAAGACTTTGCAAAACGACATGTCCTGATATTTCGTAGGTGCCAAAGTGGCGTCAGACTGCGCTACTATTACAGTGTAGATGCATCCTGATGTCCTCTCCACCATCAATCTCAGTATTGCCACTTGGAGCGAACATTGGTGCATTCGGGGCCTTGGGTCCCCAAACCAGATTTGGAGAAATCCTTGTCTGACGGGTCCATTGAAACAAAATTTGACCCTCTCTGTTCAAATTCAGCATGTAGGCAAGATGAAAATTGTGCGACCAAGTAACACAACCAAGATGGCAAAATTGGTAAGAAAGTACACATTTGCAAAGAAAGGCTGCAGCGGTTTGCTTTTGCGAAGGGCAAGTGTCCCATTCCCTTCTTCTTCTTCTCCTCCTCTCTCTCCATATGGGTTACTTTTACACTTTGAGTTCAGTTTGCAGCAATGGAAGTAAGCTGAGGACAGTGAACATGGCACACTATACATGTGGACATATACATGAATGTTTAGGACATAGGTTGTGCATATGGAATTGTAATTTAAAGGTATAAGTTTTGCTATCTATGTCGCAACTGTTGCCATTGCGTTCAGTGATATATACATTAGTACAGAAAATATGACTAAGGTTCCTGTCTGGTGTGGTCAACCGCGAGTTAATGCATCGGGTGAAACCACTGCGCAATACACGATATACAACCACAATGCAAAATATAGGATGTGCACCCGCAATGCAAAGTGTAGGCTGGCGAACCGGAATGTAAAGTATAGGACGGTCAGCCATTTTCTTCTTCCCCTGTACGATTTTTAACCTCTTGGTATGATGGAGAAGGTGGAGAAGGTCCGAAAGCTTGCACGGCGCATTTTGTGCATCTTTGGTTGGCAAGTGAAAGTAGCGCTCTTTGGTGGCTCTTGGATTCTGTTGTACTCCGAGGCTGTAAATCCATCAACTCTGCATGATTTTGGCGATTCTGACAGCTAACCTCAACGTTTCGACAAATCTGGCCCCAGAGGATATTAAGCTAAGACACATGAGCCTGTAATTTTCTCCTTCCACGTGTGAGATGCTATAATGATCAAAAGAAAATGACTTTCTAACTACCCCATCTCTTTTGTGCTGTTTTCTTCATGCCCGGTGCACTAATTGAATCACCACAGTTCCACTGTATCAATTCTAACTTCTGTATTAGGGTTTAATCAGGCATGGGCAAGGACCAGCTTGGAGAGGTGAGGGTCCCTTTGTGAGGTGCCCATCTGCCTCCGACATGAAAGGGCCCTGGCCAGGCTCCGGCTGCAGCCGCCAGCAGCAACGCCAGGCAAAGCAGGCCCAGGCCTTCCAAGCGGGATTAGTCCGGATGGATGGATGGATGGATGGATGGATGAAGGGAAAGAGGGTTTGGGGGATCCCAGTTTATTCATTGCAGAGTCAGGCTTCACATGGTGGAGGGAGAGGGCAAAGGGTGAGGAAATGGAGGACAGAAGGACAGAAAGGGAGAGGAAGGGAAGGAGGGAGGGAAGGAAGGAAGGAAGGAGAAAGAAAGAAAGAAAGAAAGAAAGAAAGAAAGAAAGAAAGAAAGGACAGAGAAGGAAGGAAGGAAGGAAGGAAGGAAGGAAGGAAGGAAGGAAGGAAGGAGAAAGCGAGGAAAGGAAAGAAGAAGAGAGGGAAGGAGGGAGGAAAGAAAAAGGAATAGAAGGAGAGGAAAGATGGCGGTTAGGAGGAGAGAAAGAAAGAGGGAGGGAAGAGGATAGGGGAGGAATGAAAGAGAGAGGAAGGAAGGAAGGAAGGAAGGAAGGAGAAAAAAGAAAGAAGGGAGGGAGAGAAGGAAGGAAGGAAGGAAGGAAGGAAGGAAGGAAGGACAGAAGGAGAAAGGGAGGAAGGAGAGCGAAGGAAGGAAGGAAGGAAGGAAGGAAGGAAGGAAGGAGAAAGGAGAAGGGAGGGAGGGAGGGAGGGAAGAAAAAGGAAGAGATGGAGTGGAGGAAGATAAAGATGGAGGTTAGGAGGAGAAAAAGAGAAAGAGAGAGGGAAGGAGGAAAGATAGAGAGGAAGGAAGGAAGGAAGGAAGGAAGGAAGGAAGGAAGGAAGGAAGGAAAATTTAAGAAAGAGGAGGGAAGGAAAGAAGGAAGGAAGGAAGGAAGGAAGGAGAGAAAGGAAGGGAGAAGAGAAAGAGGGAGGGAGAGAAGGAAGGAAGGAAGGAAGGAAGGAAGGAGAGAGAGACAGAGAGAAAGAGAGAGAGAGAGAGAGAGAGACATAGTTCTATGCACACTGATTCTGGCGTAAGCCCTCCTGAAGTTCCCAAAAGTTACTTTATTTGGATCATGTTTCCTAAAATCCCAGCTCCATGCAAGCTTGGGATTTTGGCACTCCTCAACCAAATGGTTCCTTTTCCAAGGTCTGCCCAGCAGCACCTCCAGTGGAGTCTAAAAAGCTTGCAGCATGCGCAATGTGCAGTTGGGTTGGCCCAATGAAGATGTTCCTGTTTTTGTGGGCTTGAGATGATGGTACCGTACTTTGATTGAATGAGAGACGGCAGGTAAATCTATCTCCACGGTGAATGCATCTTCTAAGTAGGCCACGCGAAAGGCAAATCCGGTCAGCCAAGGCGGAGGCTTCCATGTGGGGTGGATGACTGTCGTCACTTGACTTCTGGCCTGCTTTGAATTCATTCTGAATGCAAAGGGAAAGGAGAGGAATGGCGTTCATGGCAGAAGAATAGGAAGGCCTCTGTGTACCAGCATTGAGTTTAAAGGAGGAGGAGGAGTTGGGGATGGCGATCCAAGACAATGTCCACCGCGAACCCCGACAGACGGCATCCCAGAAGGGTGGCTGCGGCTCCAACTGCCACAACAGCTGCAGGGGGGCCTTGGGAAAAAAGGGAGAGGCGGGCTTCCCTGCCACGGTCCTGGGGGGCTATTTCAACGGCTGGCGGTTCCTTCCCCCATTTTCTGGCAAGCTGGGGGACTTGGCAGGGAAACCCAAAACACAGGAGAGAAACCCAAGAACCAGGAAAGCAGATTAGGACGGAGCAGGCAGACCGTACGCACCGTTTTGGTTTTCCATCCTATCTCCAAACCGTCCCATCGTTTGAATACAAAGTTCAGTTTTTATCCCTGTCGCATTATGAAAATGGTTTAAAGATCACTGTTATTGTGGTTATCCCCCCCAAAATATTGCATCATGGAGCGTGAGATGTTTTACAATAAAGCGTTGAAAGACCGAAATTTGCGGAGCAAGATTACTTCCTGGGAGAAATATTTGTGGGACGATCGTGGTGACGCACAGTCGATATCTACCTACATTTGTGCATGCGTTCTGTCACTGAAATCCGCCCCAGTGTGATAAAGTCCTATAGAGTTGAAAGAGACCAAAAGGGGCATCCAATCCGACCCTATTTTTGCCATGCAGAAGACACCATCGAAGCACCCTGACAGATTTCTGCAGACCTATTGTGGCATGAAACCGATCGCAAATGAAGACGCGCATCCTCATGCGCCATCCTCACCCCCTGTGGAAAACTATTGGCTAATTCACAAGGCAATATTGTTTGGAGTCAAAATGTGGGACAGGAGGAGGGAAGGAGGGAGGTTTCCATGCGTCGCCTTTCGCTTCGGTACAGATGGAGCAAAGGCTGGATGTCAACCCCACCCCTCTTTCGACACCCTACAAAATGGCGATTTAGGACCCCCAGAGTCGAGGGAGCCAGAAAGCTGAGCCCCGCTAGGTTTCCTGAATGGGAATCCACTAGTCTAAGGAAGGACCATATGCCCACTTGGTGCTCCCTATCAAGCGTTCGATGCTGGGGGAGGCTAGGAGTCCCTTTCCCTACCCACCACCCATCCGCCCCCCCACCCTATTTCCAATTCTCTCTGGGTTATCTGTCGAAATTGGCACCGTCAGAGCTTCTCAGCTGGTCCGCACACACCCCACTTGACACGGCAACGACCCTCCTTTTGTGCGGGCCCTTCACGGCTGAAGGGGCAAGAGCGGGTGGGGAGACGGGGGGCAAGCTGGGCACCTTTGCTCAGACAGTGGGGTGCGGTTGGAAGGAGGAGGAGAAGAGGCACACCATTGTGAGAAAAGAGTGAAGCGAAGGTCCATTAAACCCACATTTATCTCTCAGAAACAGTTGTGAGGTAGACAAGGGTCCTTCTATGTGGCTTGTCGCTCACACTAGGATGCAACCTCTTGTTTTTGCCAGCTCACCAAGGAACACAAAGAGAAAGAAAGGGCGCAGCGTAACACAACTCTCATTCGTGCTCTCTTTGCAGGGAGATTTAAAAACGGAGAGGGTTCCTGTACCTTCAATAGGGTTGCCCAAGTTTGAACTCTGTTTGCAGCAATTGAAGTAAGCTGAGCGAAGTAGGAGAAGCAGAGAGGAGCCAGGACCATTTAAAGCAGCTGAAAAAGTAGGATGACAGAGGATCGATAGGGAATGTCCCTGCCGAATTGAGACAATTTGAAGATATGTGACTTTTGTACATTGAACTCGGTTTGCAGCGTTTGAAATAAGCTGAGGACCAAGGAGGAAAGTGGGAAGAGGAGCGAGAGAGCGGGACCTTTTAAAGGCAGCCAAAATAACATTGGGACAACAGAGGATTAATAAGAAATATCCGTACCAAATAGGGACGGTTCAAAAATACGTGTGGCTTTTGCACATTGAGCTCAGCTTGCAGCATTTGATATAAGTTGAGAATGAAGGAGGAATGGGAAGAGGAGGAAAGAGAAACCAGGACATTTTAAACGGAGCTGGAAAAGTGAGATGACAGGGGATTAAAATCAGAACCGATCAGAACCATTGGAGGGCATGCTGTACTCTTTTGCTGACCGGTTTCATGTTCATAGCATCAGTCTCCGGTGTCTAACAGCACCCATTTGGGGCATCAATGCCAAATGCAAGGGAATGAACATGGGAGGTAAAGTGGGAAGGTGAGTGGAAAGAGAGGATCATGTTTCCAGACAGCTTCCAGAAAGGAGAAGGCCTTTCCCTCCCATCATCCACTCCCTTCCTGAGAAGGAAGGCCACGGATGGCTTGGGGAGCAGACAAAGGCAGTTACTAAATGTCTGGCATCCTTCAGCAGCCCACAGTCATCATGGAGGCAGTTGGGCATCTGTTGTCGCGCAAGAGGAAGGGAGCGCAGATGCCAGTTTGGCCATTAAGGGTGAAGGGAGAGGAAGGAAACCCCCTAAAAAATTCACTTGGCAAGGATGGGATGGCAGGGATATGGCTGCGGAAGGGGAGCGGGGGGGGGGGTGTCTTCTGCTGCAAAGATTAAACATACTGTCTTTGCCAGAGGCTCCAGAAACATCGCACCCACCCGTGTATTTATTTTAAGACAAACCCTACTTTGTGTATGCATGCATTTTGCTGTTTCACTCCCAAATCCGGGCAAATAGGAAGGATTGTTTGGGAACGGCCTCTGCCCGCCCCTTCCCTGAAGCGACTTGGGCATGTGGCACTCAGCGGTGGCGCTGGTGGTGCCAAAATGTCAAGCTGCCAGCCAAAAAAGTGTGGGCGGGAAGGGAGGGCGAAGGCAGCATATTGTGGAAGTCGATGCCCGGTGAATGCGAATAAGGGCTGGGGGACGAGAAGGAGAAAACGCATTTCACGTGGATGCATTTTTTGGGAACGCAAAACAACTTCAGGAGGTTGGAGGTTGCGTACTCCCAACATGTACACAACCTCCAACATTTTGTGAGTGCAAACATGTGGCCACACAACATTGGAGGGTGGTCAAGATGGTAAACGTTAAGAACGAAGACCAACACACAGCAGTTTGCTTTTGCCTGGGTCTACTGGGAAGGGCAAGACAGTAAGACTCCAGCCGTCTCATCTTGTACATGATGAGCTACTTGCATGCAAACTCCTTTCTTCCTTCTTCCTTCCTTCCTTCCTTCCCTTCCCCTTCCCTTCCCTTTTGTTTTTGCATTTTGCCTTTGTTTTTAACATCTCGAACTGAATTTCCATCCATTGCAGTATGTTACGTCAGCGGCGTCACTAAAAAGTGCGGGGAGCGCGGTCCACACCGGGTGACGCCATCAGAGAAGGTGATGCTAGGTAGCAATGAGGAATCCCAAGGCCCCTTCCCCAGGAAGAAAGGGGGGACCCTTCTTGTGATACTGATTCCCTTTGGGGGGGTTAAGATGGGGGTGAGGCCACAGACCTTTCCATCTGCTTCCGACTCCCACAGCATCCTCCCCCCAATCTGTTTGTCTGCTTTCTGGCGTTCTTCTCTGGGGGAGTCCTAGGAAGTCCATGGGGGTGACACCGTGAGTTACCAAACCAACAATAGTTGTGCCGTTGTGTTACACAGAGTGTGATGTAGGATTCCAGACTTTATCGTTAAAACAAATCATCCGACTGCAATTACGGTTGTCCACATTCACTGGATTTGGGGTGCAGGACCCCCATGGAAATGGGGAAAAGGCAAATAAAAAAGCACTACTTTAATTTAACCCGAAAGAACGCTTCGCTAGGAATTTCTAGGGTCCTCCAGAGCAGTGGTCCTCCAAACTTTGCCCTTTAAGGGATTTTGGACTTCGGCTCCCAGAATCCCAGACTATTGGCCAACATGGCTGAGGCTTCTGGGAACTGAAGTCCAAACATCTCTTAAAGGGCACCGTTTGGTGACCACTGCTCCAGAGCAACTCTGTGGTCAACATCTGCCAGAGGTTGGCCATAGAATAGTGCTACAAATACCTAGAGAGGGGTTTTCTCTACAAATCTCTGGTTCTTCCAGCATTGTTTCATGGCTAGCTTAGGAGAACATAGAGATTTCGATAGAGGGATACGTTAACCAAATCCGTGAATCTTCAAAGCCGCACAAGTCAAAGTCGCAAAGTTGGAGGGCCGACTGTATGTCCCGAAATAAAACCGGCGATAAATGTGTTGGGTATAGTCTTAAAATTAGTCATTTTCCGATAAATGACCACAACAAATGTATAAGCCCTGCTTTTTCTGTTTTTCCAGATGGGAATAGAGAGAACACCATTCCATTAATGCGCATTGGACTTCAGAGGTGAAACAAAACCGACATGGTCGTTGGCGAGATCAATGTATGGAAAGCAAACGGCATCGAAGCGAGGTAAGGAACGTATGTTTTTAAGGACTTTTACGCCTCGAGAGCTTTAAAATGCCTTGCACATGGACGGTGCATTTCTCAACAAAGTGGGAAACGTGAAGACAGGACCTTAGGGTATCATCTGTGTGTGTTGTTGTGTGTGTGTGTGTTATTGTCTTCCGAAGAGGAGGACCCCTGAGCTGATGGATAGCAGGGAGGTTTCAATGTGATGTGTTGTTAGCACCGTACCAAATAGGCTTTTAATTTTCTGGGGAGGTGTGGAGTGTCTCTGCAGCTTGAGCATCCATCATCATCATGAGGCATCATGCGCCAGCTCCCAAGAGGCCTCTCATTGTGGAGAGTTCTCCTCCCTGCCTTCTGACTTGGGGCAAGCGCCTCCCGCGCGCACACAGGCACACGTTTGTCGCTTACACTGACAAAGGTTTGTGGGTCGCCAACAATGGGGAAAGCCTGGGTGAGTGGCAAAGTCATTTAGGGTCCCTTCTTGGTTATGGGGTGGGAGCTCTTCTCCCGTAATAGAAGGAGACAACTAGGGACAAAACCCTGGGTTTGCAAGTCAATATTTCAGGATGCAGCTGGTTGCTTAAAAGGATGCCAGGATGCAAAGCCGATCGCCATGATGCCATCCTATGGAATCCTGGGATTTGTAGCTGGTTGCGGTCCCAGCGCTCTCCGACAGAGAAGGCTAAGTATCTCACAACCCCAGCATTTCATAGCATTGAGCCAAGGCGTTTATGGCGACGTATAATGAACCTTGATACTGTTTTAACTGTCATGCGCTGAAACTCTCTGGTAGAGAAGGCTAAATCTCTCATAAAACTACAAATCCAAGTATTCTGTAGCATTGAGCCATAGCAGTTAAAGCGGCGTCAAACTGCATTAATCCTGCAGTGCGCATGCAGCCTAGGTGGATCAGAGCATTCCAGTGAAAAAGGACCGTTTCTCTTCTTTCTCTTCTTCTTCCCCTCCTCCTCTTCCTCCTCTTCTTTCTTCCTTTTCTCCTTCATCTTCAGTAAATGGAAGGAGGGGGATAAAAACCAGAGGTGGGAAAGTATGTTTACTGGAGAGTCTGGGAAAGGCACCACTTTAAAAAGGCGAAGAAGACGGAGAGGAAGGCCATCCTTGCCCCCATGCGCCTCCTTTGCCCCCCTCCGCCGCTAGATGCAATCCCCCGGTGCTGCAATTTCTGGGGGAATTGGTTCATCTGAGGTGCAGATATATTTGTGTCAAGGTGCAGCTGCACAGATAGCTCTCCTCTATGCATAGTAAGCGGCTTTTGGAGAGAGAGGTTAGGCCCAGAGCAGGGGTCTTATCAGCGCAACCTGACTGCCATTTATCTAGTCCCCCATCAAATATGAAAACAGGCCTCAATCTACTGCTTCTATTTTCCTTGGGAAGGCGACGGGTGGAATAATAATGGAGTCCCAGGGTTGGGATGGAGGGTTGTGGGTTGCTCTCGCACTCGTTCCCTCTCTCTTTTCTTTATGAGAGAGTTGGAGGAGTGGAGGAGGAGGATCAGCCATCGTTTCCGAGAGTTGCTGGACCAGCTCTTTCTTCAAACTTGCACCAAGTTGTTTCACACTTAAAGCTCGTTGAGATCGTCGTCGTCGTCGTCATCGTTGTTGTTGTTGTTGTCGTCGTCTAGTAGTAGTACAATATTTATTTATTCAAAGACATAGCCATGTTAGTCCGGAAAATCAGTATGCGCAAAAGGATCTCGTAGCACCTTTGGGACTCAATGAACAAAGTTGGCAGCATGAGCTTTCGTGGGGGTTATTCAGACATACCTTTTTGCAGAAGCACATAATAGACATCAATTAGATAGATATAATTAGATTAATAATTTAGAGGCAAATAATAATAAACTCACACACTTCAGTTTTGTTGTTCGCACTCTTATCGGAACTGCATCTGCGCGCATCTGTTACGAATTCACATGCTCACCGGTGTCAGTGCTGCGAATAAAGATGGAGTCGAGGGCGCGGATGTGTTCAAAACACCTTCAAGGCACGCAGAGTTTTACCCCGAGTCTATCTGTACCGGTGGTTCACACAGCTGACAATGCCTTCACACCTTCATATGGCACCCCACCCTTTAAAAAACCCTATTTCTTGCCCCTAAATTGGCCTTTTCGCCATGTTTTTAGGACCAGGAACGGGCTTTTTAAACAAGAAGTGAGTGGAAGTCACTTTCCGTTCAGTTCCCATTCCACAAAAGGTCTCTCCTGGCTCAGCGTCGCCCCAAAAGATGATGGAAACGTCCCCAGGAGGACATTTTGGGGGCGAAACCATCCCACTTTCCCATTCATTTTTAAAGTTGAAACCAACCTCTCCTCATCTGCTGCCCTCCGCAGATTTCGAACTACAGTTCCCATCATGTCAACATCATCCAAAACATCTGGATGATAGTCTATTGGAGGAAGACCATATGTTGCCATCCTGGGGTTGGTTTGGCAACCCTGAGCGCATGGGTTTTTTGGCTTTGGGAACGGTGCCCATGCTATATGACCTGGAGGAAGAGGAGGAAAAGACCACATTTATGGGAAAGACCATATCTATGGCACCTTGCGTCTCTATGTGTGACTCAGGGATACTTCTCGCTTTTCAAGCTCCCGTCATAAGCGCCGACTTTCCTGGGGCAGCTTACAATCCCTTTTAATGCAAACATCTCTTTAAGAATTGGAAACCCAAGTGGAGAAAGCTCCCAGGCATTAGCAGAATAGGCCCCAACCTCGGGGTTATGCTAACCGTTCCGTTTAGCGAAATGTGAAATTCCAGCAGGAGAGGGAAAAAGCCACCTGGATAATGCAGAACGCCGCACGCCCAGCCTCCTCTCCTTCCCCCCATCCACTTCTGCCAAATCCATTTCGACGATGCCCCTTCTCCGCGCATTATGCAGCCTGGAAAGCGGCTCCTCCGACAATCCCCTTCCCCTTTAAAAGGGGAGGAAGGAAAAAACCCGTATCTGTGTCTAAACCGCTGATGCCGAACTCCGATTCCCCGCCCAGCCTCCCCCGGCTTCCGAGGACAACACCATCCAAATGTTAATATTTTAAGCCCCCGCGCTAATGTTTTTATGTGAGAAATTGGGATTTTCTATGGTCGGCGGATGAACAGAATTTCTCTCTGCGCCAACGGAAGATGACTGCAATTGAAGGACTGGTGACTGGGAGGGCTAAGGAGGTGAAGGGAGAAAGGAACATGGCATTCGGCACATAGGTATGCGGCTTGGATTTGGGCGAAGTTCACGTATTGATCCACAGCTCAAAGCGAAGGACCCATTCCTTAAGGATGGACACATTTAGGGTTTTCTGATTTACTTGCAAGATGTCCCAAGCACTAGTAATTCAGCACTAGGGACCCTTACTCACCATTATAGTGCTATGGTTCGACTTGAACTGCAACATCCTACAGGATCCTGGGATTTACAACACGATTGAGAGCCTATTGATGGGTTTTCCCCATCCATGAAAAGGTGCATGACCATAGTGAATTGAATACAAGGTAACAACAGGACGGACGTGATAAGTACCGGCCAAGATGCTTTTATCCTGTTAAAATTCGGTTTTACAGCCCCGTGTGATAAAGTACTTAGCATCTGCAGCAAAGTATGCATCCTATACTTCACATAGTAGATTGCATTCTATGCCTCGCATTGCAGTTGCACATCTTTACATACTTTACATTGCAACCGAGCATCCTATATTTTGCACTGTGATTGTACATTGCCATTGTACATCCTATACGTCACATAGTAGCGTGCATTCTATACACACTACTATGCACACATTGTAGTCTGCTTTGCAGTTGTGCACCCTATATTTAGCACTGGAGTTGTGCATTCTGTACTTCGCATTGACGTTGTACACCCTATACTTTACATTGCAATCGTGCATCCTGTATTTTGCACTGTGGTTGTACATTGCCATTGTGCATCCTATACTACACATAGTCATTGTGCATTCTATACTTCGCATAATAGTTGTGCATTCTATACTTCTCATTGCCATTGGGCATCCTATACTTCACATTGCAGTTGTGCATCCTATATTTTGCACTGTGGTTGTACGTTGCCATTGTGCATCCTATACTCCACATAGTCGTTGTGCAGTGTATACTTTGCATAATAGTTGCACATCCTATACTTTGAATTGCAGTTGTGCACCCTATACTTTGCACTGCAGTTGTGCATCCTATACTTTGCACTGCAGTTGTACATCCTATACTTTACATTGCAGTTGTGCATCCTATGTTTTGCACTGCAGTTGTGCATCCTATACTTTACACTGCAGTTGCACATCCTAAACGTCGCCTTCTGGTCGTGGTTCATGCACTATGCATTGCACAACGCCCCCCCCCATCATTGACATGTGCTGCACAGTGCTTCCGCATGAGGGTTGTGTAGCGATGCCACGGCACATGCCCACATGTGGGCATCTATATTACGCTAAGGAGACGTTGGATTGAGGCCATTATATGGCACGGGAAGGGTAAGGAAAGAGTCGGTGCTCATGCGCCATCCAAACAGTGCTGCAACTGGAGGATTCTTAGGTATCTAAGACCTTATCTTTGGCGAGCGCCAGAAACTTGATGGCTTAATTATTTTAAAGGGGATAGAGCTGGGTTTCTCAGAGGTGCTGCCGAACTTTGCCAAGGCGTTCGTGTCTTGACCATTTCTTTCTTTCTTTCAACGGTGCATATATCCCTAAGTAATACAGGCATCCTTTGAGAAGCAGGAGGCGATGCCTCGGCAGACAGGTTATAACAAACCGACAGGAGCGCGGGAGGGAAGGAATCAAAGGGAGATACGAGGCCGGCTTTTGCGATCCGCTAAGTCACTGTCCAGGCTTATCGCCGGAGTAACAGACAGTCCATCTGGTAAAATAACTTGATGCCGGGAGAGGTAGTGTCTCTCCCTAAAGGGCTATTATAAATCATGTTTATGGGCAGCAGTCACGGTCTAGGGCTGTGTGGTCTTCTTTGTAGCCGTTTGGGAAGGAGGAAAGAGGCTGGGGTCAGGTGCGGCTGTAAATTGCCACCTTAAACGCCCGGCCATCCACAGCTAATCAGAAATCGGTGACAGCCAAATGCAACACAGACGCACAAAGACGCACACTCACAGCCTGACCCCCTGACACAACCGTGTATGTAAGCCAAACAATGCATTTCTACCCCTTTTAAAACAATGTTTTGAAGCTTAGCACTGCAACTGTGCAAATAAGGAGAAGAGGATGCTAATGGGGCACATGACGAAACACCAGAAAGTCCCAGATTTGCTATCCTTTCCGGTTTTATTTCGGAGATCCATACACATTCTGTTTATTCTCAGCTCCAGAGACGTTTTATAGGTTTATAGGTTTGTTGTTGGGTTGCCGGAAGTCAGAAACGACTTGCAGGCACACAACAACAACAACAACAACGGCCATCATGTCATCTGTCCATCTTCTCTTTTGCTCAGTTCATTCAGCCATTTCTCATAGGGTTTTGGTTGCATTTATTTATCAGATGCATTCATACTCACCAATGAGATCAATGTCCTATATATGGCTCCTGTTCTTCATGCCACAACAAGACGGGGAGGTAGGCCAGGCCGAGAAAAAGAGACTGATCCAGTGAATGTTAGGTCTTTATGTGGACTAGAACCCGGGCCTAGCAAGTCTCAGCCCCAAACTCTAACCATTCTGTCACATTGCTTCTCTTGATCCTCTTCTAAATCTCTACCATCCAAGGCCACAGGGATGTCTCCCTTATACAAAACGCTGGGACAGAGTGTTTCAGATTACAGATTTTCTTTCAAACACCTGCATATTGCTCATGGCACTTCTTGAAGACGGGACCCAAGTCCAAACGCAAGGCTTCGCTTACGTTCGTAGACACCGTATTACGCATCGCCTGGAGGTAATTTAGACAATATTTTAAAATACATTTGGTGCAAACAAAGTTTGCGCACATTGAACCATTGAACTGGTGGCATTGTGTCGGCATTCAGATTTTGGAGCATTGTGGATTTCAGGTTTCGGATTGGGGTGCTTAACGTACCTCGATGCCCATTTTATTCCCATCTAGATACATGTTTTGGAAGTGACTGCAGAAGGAAGGAAGGAAGGAAGGAAGGAAGGAAGGAGGGAAGGAAGGAAGGAGCAGGGAAAAAAGGAAGGATGAGGAAAAAGAAAGAAGGAGGAGGGAAGGAGGAAGGAGGGAAAGAAGGAAGGAGTGAGTGAGAAAGAAAAGAAGGAGGGGGGAAGGAGGGAGGGAAAGAAGAGGAGCGGGGAAAAGAAAGGAATGAGGGAGGAAAAAGGAAGCAAAGAAGAAGAGGAGCGGGAAAAGAAGAGGAGTAGGGAAGGAAGGAGTGAGGGAAGAAAAAGGAAGCAAAGAAGGAAAGGAAGGAAGGAAGAAGGAGAAGGAAAGGAAGGAAGGAGCGACGTAAAGAAGAAGAGTGAGGGAATGAAGGAAGAAAGGAGCGAGGGAAAGAGGAAGGAGGAAGGAGTGAGGAAGGAAAAGGAAGCAAGAAAAGGAAGGAAGGAAGAAGGAAGGAAGGAAGGAAGGAAGGAAGGAGCGAGGGAAAAGGAAGGAGTGAGGGAAGGAGGGAGGAAGTGAGGGAAGGAAAAGGAAGAAGGAAGGAAGGAAGAAGGATGATGGAAAGAGGAAGAAGTGAGAGGAGGGAAGAGTGAAGGGAGGAAGTAAGAGCTAGGGAAAGGAAGGAGGAGTGAGGAAAGAAAAGTAAGGAAGTGAGGAAGGAAGGAAGGAGTGGAGGAAAGAAGGAAGGGTGAGGTAGGAGTGAGGTAGAAGCTAAGCACGTTGGTGCTAAACTGAAGGCGAGAGATAATTGATCTCACCTTTTTCTTTTTTCTCCTCACTGAGCATTGATATAGCTTATGAAAACCATGTTCTCCTTCGGCCCCCTCCGCAGCATACACGCAAAGAGGCATTTTGGGGGAGGCTAAGCAGATTAGAGATGAAAGTGGTAAATATTAAGACAGACGCATCCGGGCCCCTCTTTGGTAGATCAGCGTGTCTTTCATCGGGTAATGGACATGACAGAGAAGGATGTGGAATCCCTTTTCTTTCTTCCTTTTAAACCATCACCCCCCACCTGCTGATTTATGGATTCATGTGAGAGCGCAGGACAGCTCGCATCATTGCTTAAGAACAAGACCCTGATGCAATTGGCAGACGTAGAATGAGCGTTCAATATAGATTAGGATTAAGAGCCGCGACTCCTGCCCACAAACAAGAGGATTCGGCATTGATCGGATCGTGGCTGCCAGGCCGCAATGCCTCCTCCAGAAGGCACAATGAAGGAGACAGTGGATGGAGGCCTTGCCAGTCATACTTTTGCGTCCGCGTTCCGTCCTAAGTATTTACCGGTTGTTTAGACCTATCTATGGAGCTCGTCCATAAACGTATGCCGGCCCTACCGTTGGGCAGATTTGGGGCACTGATTCTACGACTGACACGGCTATGTCTCGGACAAATTCTAAGTTGTTGATGTTGCTGTGTTAAAACACATTCGTTTAACAATATATTGTTTTTTTGGAGTGGCTAGAGCGGTGCCCTTTAAGGATTTGGACTTCAGCTCCCAGAATCCCAGCACAATGTGGCTGAGGCTTCTGGGAGCTAAAGTCAAAAATCCCTTAAGGGCACAGATGTTTTAAGTAAAAGCTTTGGCTTTTCCCCTCCTGGGTCACAAGCAAGAGCTGCTAAAATGCCTTCTTCTATACAATCCTTGAAGATACAAAGGCCCTCTCCAGTTTTCACTCTGTTCATCCTATTAAAGGTACAGGGGCCCCTTGGTTTTTTACCCCCTGGCAACCCTACAAAAGGTAAAAGAGCCTCTTGGGTTTTCACTTCATATCATACTCAAGGTATAGGAGCCCTCTTTGGTTTTCACTCTGAAACCTATTAAAGGTACAGCACCCTCTCTGGTTTTCACTCTGCAATCCTATTAAAGTTACAGAGCCCTCTTTGGCTTTCATTCGCAACCCATTAAAAGTATAGGAGCTCTCTCTGGTTTTTATTCTGCAACTCTATTAAAAGTATGAGGAGCCTTCTTGGTTATCGTTCTGCAACATAAAAGTAAGGAGCCCTCTGGTTTTCATTCTGCAATCCTATTAAAAGTATAGGAGCCCACTTTGGTTTTCATTCTGCAACCCTATTAAAAGTATAGGAGCCCTCTCTGTTTTCATTCTGCAATCCATTAAAGTATAGGAGCCCACTTGGTTTTCATTCTGCAACCCTATTAAAAGTATAGGAGCCCTCTGGTTTTCATTCTGCAATCCTATTAAAGATACAAGAGCCCTTTCTGGTTTCATCTCTCTGAACCCTATTAAAGGTACAGGATACCTCTCTGGTTATCATTCTTCAACCCTATTAAGGTACAGGAGGACATCTTTGGTTTTCACCGCAACCCTATTAAAGGTACAGGAGCCCCTCCATTTTTCACTCTGCATACTAAAAGGTACAGGACCTCTCCGGTTTCACTCTGCAAACCCTATTAAAGTAAGGGACCCTCTGGTTATCTTCGGCAACCATATAAAGGTACAGGATCCCTCTTTGGTTTCAATTTGGCAACCCTAGTAAGGTACAGGAGCTCTCACCAGTTTCAGTCTTGTTTACTTTGGCGCCTAGTCAGGAAGAAGTTGCTCCATTTTTCGGGGTGACTTTACTTCCCCCTCTAAAAAAAGATGCTGAGGATTCAACTTATCTGCATTTTTGTCCGTTGGCCGGAATCGGAGGCCGATTGCGATTCCTGCCACCCTGCACTGGTTGAAGCAAAACATGGGAAAGTGCATTTGTGTGTTTTGGAGTGTGGGCGAACGCAGAGAAAGCGTAGGGGGGGAGACCGCTGGCGCAGCCCTAGCCTGCGCATAATAGTATGGATTGTACCAGATGAGGATTTGCATTCAAATGTTTGCCAGACTCCTCACACTCTGAGCTTTATATCATGTCAGGACAAGCACAGCTTGTTTATGAATAAAAAATGTGGCAGGCAACCAAAGGTGAGTTGTCTTTGTTTTCAAGTGCGCCGGAGACCAAAAAAAAACCCGGGCGCCTGTGCGCAAAGTCTCACTTTGTACAAGCCGCCTGGGACCTTTCGGGGCAGCTGGCCTGGAAAAACCCGGGTACCTGCGGGCCGGTTGCTATGCAAAACCCCTTCCGTCGCCCTCCTTGACAGGCCCAATGCATATTCATGAACCGCGCACTGTCTGCCTCTGGAGGGACCGCCAGAGATCTCTCCATGCAAAGCACGGGGCTTTGACAGACAGCCACTTTATTAACTCATTAAGCTCATCTTGTTCCCTTTAAATGCAGTATAATACAAATAAGCTGGTCCAACTTTGTTTGCAGTTATATAATTTAGCTAAGTACTGCTAGACCAAGGTTTCAAGGAGGAAGTAGAGGTTATGAGCTCAGGATACGGCGACACGCGTCTCGGGCGCGCCGTTGCCTGGTGGCCCAGACCGGAGATGATTCGGCCCATGTGCCAATCTGGATTGCGAATGGCTTCCCTCTCTTTTCTTCTCAGAAAGTCTACCTTGCAGGGATTTCAAACCTGCGCAATCTAGTTGCCTAAATGCGCACTTCCCTCTTTTCTCCTCTCTCAGAAAGGTCTACCTTGCATAACATTTCGGCTCATGCGCCAATCTGGATCGAAAGAACACAACTTTCCCTCTCTTTCTCCTTCTCGAAAGATCTAACCATGCAGAGGATTTCAGCCTATGCGCCAATGTGGATTGCTAGAACGCACACTTCCTCTCTTTCTCTCTTCTCTGAAAGGCTACCTTGCATAAGATTTCGTGCCCATGCGCCAGTCTGGTTGCTAGAACACGCACTTTCCCTCTCTCTTTCTCCATCTCAGAAAGTTACCTTGCATAAGATTCGTCCCATGCGCCAATCTGGATTGCAAGAACGCACACTTTCCTTCTCTTTCCTTCTCAGAAAGATCTACCATGCAGGGATTTCACCTATGTGCCAATCTGGGTTGCTAGAATGCGCACTTTCCCTCTCTTCTCCTTCTCCGAAAAGTGTACCTTGCATAAGATTGGCCCTGCGCCAATCTGTTGCTAGAATGCGCACTTTCCCT
The DNA here is from genome assembly GCF_019175285.1 of Sceloporus undulatus. Lineage (NCBI taxonomy): Eukaryota > Metazoa > Chordata > Lepidosauria > Squamata > Phrynosomatidae > Sceloporus > Sceloporus undulatus. Next base: position 7,804,615 of record NC_056532.1, on the reverse strand, counting down.
CTCTTTCTCCTTTGAATGTGTCCATAGCACACTCCAATTGGAGTGTGATCTGGACACATCTGATTCATAGGATTTGGGACTTTGCAAGGAAGGGATGATGAAAAACCTCTTAAAGTCCCCAAAAAAAGGCTATGGTGTTTTTATACCGGACTATCTGCAAGTATCCCCAGGATGCCCCTATCGACCATGCGGCATCTGTTTGCTTCGCATGGATTCAGATGGCTGTGAGTTTTCGGCAGAAGGAGGGAGAATAGATAGATGCGAATTGCACAGGAAAGTGAAGACAGCTATGAAGGAACCGGAGAGAAAGATCATTGAGTGTAAGACATATCATTCAATAGCAAAGTCAGAATCATGGCAGGCCATAGTATTTCTAATTTCTTCGTGCGGTTGTGAAAGACGGACAGTGGAAAAGGCTTTTAGATACCCTGGACTGCCACAAAGACAAGCGATGGGTCCTAGAACAAGCCAGCCGAAGAAGCCAAGATGACAAAGCTAAGGCTGGTCGACTTTGGACTGTCATGAGAAGACAGGACTCGCTAGAAAAGATAGGCAATGCTTGGTAGATGGAAGCAGTGTAGGAAAAAGAGTTAAAATGGCATTATAGGTGGATAGGCTCCATCAAGGAAGCCACAGCTCTGAATTTGCAAGACCTGGGAAACTAACTTGATGACGATGACGGACGATGATGATGACGACATGGTGACCTGGAGATCTCTGTTCATAGATTCACTATAAGTCGAAATTTGACTTAGAATCATAGAGTTGGAAGAGAACCTCAAGAAGGCCTGATCCAGCCAACCCCCTTCTGCCATGCAGGAACTCCTCCATCAAAGCATCCCCATTGACAGATGGCCATACAGCCTCTGTTTAAAGACCCCCAGGAAGGAGACTCCACTACCCTCCGAGGAAGGAAGTGTCCCACTGTCGAACAGCCCTTACTCTCAGGATGGTCTTCCTAATGTTGAGGTGGAATCTCTTTCTTGGAGCTACATCACATTGCTTTGTGTCCTGTTTTCTGGAGCGCAGGAAACAAGCTTGCTCCATCCTCATAACTCCAAATAGTTAAACAGGGCTATCATGTCACACCTCTTAACCGTCTCTTCTCCAGGCTAAACATCCCCAGCTCCCTTAGTCGCTCCTCGTAACGCGTGGTTTCCAGAGCCTTCACCATTTTGGTCCCCCTCCTTTGGACACATGGCTCCAGCTTCCGAACATCCTTTTTGAATTATGGTGCCCAGAACAGTATTATTCCAGGTGAGACCTGACCAAAGCAAAACAGAGCGGCACTATTACTTCCCTCGATCTAGACCTTTGGTCCCTATACTGTGCCCTTTAAGAGATTTTGGACTTCAGCTCCCAGAAGCCTCGGCCATGTCGGCCAATGGTCTTGGATTATGGGAGCCGAAGTCCAAAATCCCTTAAAAGGGCACAGTTTGGGTGCCACTGATCTAGACACTATACTTCTATTGATGCTTCTATTGACTTGATCTATACGACTATTGACTTGATGGTAGTCAACAACAAGACATTTGAGGACTAATTTAATTTGGGGGATCCAGAATTCCTATTTGAGACGAGGGACGCCTGCACAAAAATGGGATTCGGGGCTCCGTCCTTCCCTTCCAAGTCTTTGATTTTATCATTTCATGGGGACCTCGTTTTAAAATAAAGATTAAAGCCTTGCACTACAACCGTCGGTTTCAGAGGCGCTCTGATCAGGCCGGGGCGAGACAAATCCCCAATTGCGCTGATGGGCCCGATGGAGTGGCAACATCGCCCTCGATGGCACTTCAGTCCCCGTTGCCGTGACCCCACATAATCCGCCATCCTGGCCCGCCTGACACACACTTGCTCTTAACATTTTCTTAGAGACTCTATAAATGAGATCTCTTTGACCTTCAATCCTCGGCTAATTTGCTGGCTCCGTGTACGAGGCCGGCTTAATTTTACGCCGTAATTACCTGCGAGAGGCACTCCCGCACGAGGCTGGCGCAGGCGCAAAATGTCAGGACCGGAGGCGGAGGGACGAATATCAAGCGGCGGTCAAGTTTCCTTTGGTAAGAGAGACCCCCCGGGAACATACTAGCCACCTCCAGGTTTGGGGTGCGGGTGGACATAATAATAGTACACCTGGCACACTTGGTAGGGGACAAATGGCACATGCAAACAAATGGCACACACGCCAACGGCAGCGACTCAGAAGCAAGTCCCAAGTTTTGCCTCTGCAATGAGCCTCTGTGGATCCCATCCAAGAGTATCAATCTAACCAATCAATCAATCAATACACACCTATGGATCGCAGCATGCCAAAAGTGACGCCACATCATTTCCGGCTGCCATTTTCAGGCCGCTTCCAACCGAAAAGGGATTTTGACAGCAGCCGCGGATGGGGACGTAAAACTGCTGCGTCCGCACATGGATTCCTTGCGTTTGGGGACAAAGTAAACCAAAGTGGAGGCCAACCCAAAAGAAAGATGTTAATGTTTGGGAAGTGTTGGGTGACTTTGGGGTTGTTGTGGGTCATGGACTTTGGGGTTTGTCGGCTGCAAGTGGACCGCAAAGTGCACTTGGTCTCCGGAGCCATAGTTCAACACTCAAACCAACTCAAGTCTCCATTTACCTGGGAGATTTCAAAGATATAGCCATGTTAGTCTGTAGGATCAGTGTGCAGAGAGATCTTGTAGCACCTTGGAGACTCGCTGAAAGAAAGAAGTTGGCAGCAGGAGCTTTCTTAAGCTAGTCTAGACTTAAGTCCCAGACTTAAGTCTACTCTCTTCAGCTGCATTTGGTGAGGATATGTCATACATATTCAAAGTCCTAGACTTAAGTCTACTCTCTCAGCTGCATTTGGTGAGGATATGTCATACATATTCAAACATATAGCCATGTTAGTCTGTAGGAACAGTATGTAGAGAGATTTTGTAGCACCTTTGAAAGAAATTGGCAGCGTGAGCTTTCCTAAACTAGTCTACTCCAGCCACTAAACGCATCTGCGGAAGTAGACTGAAGTCTAGGAAAGCTCATGCTGCCAACGTCTTTCTTCCACTGAGTCCCAAAGGTGCTACAAGGCCTCTCTACACACTCCTCTTACCTGTACTATAGACCCCTGCTCCTGTTTGTAGCTACATCTGCCTTCCAAACGCTACTTGGCGAGTATGTCATCCCAGCTTTTTTCCTCCCGAACTCCTGCTTGCAGCTCCTCACTCCTGGCTCTATTTAAAAGTACCAAAGGAGAGAAGCCTGATTATTATTCCTCTTGGGGTGCTGCCAAGAGCCGCGGCGCTGAGTGGCACGGCCCTCGAAAAGGGCTTACCGTGGCTTCCAAGAATTGGATTCTGACAATCGGAGAGAGGCCAGTCCAGAAATACACTGCTCTGGGGAGAACCATCCCTTGCCCTCAAACAGATATACTTCCCATCACCTTCATCCTGTTCTTTTCCCTTAACTTAGGTTGCTTTCTGCTTCTCGTATTGTTAAAGTGGGTAACCCAAGCCTATCGGGGATCCCTTAGTTAAAGTATGGCATCCCATTAATAGATAACCTGTCGGTTTTGGCTAAGGAAGCGATAGCATTGATTCGGAGAGCAGAAGTAAATTCTTTAAAGTGATGGCCAGGGCCAAAGTTAGTCCAGATCTTGTGGCACCTTTGAGACTAACTAAAGAAAGATGTTGGCAGCGTGAGCTTTCTCCAATGGTTTAGACCAGTGATGGTGAACCTTTTAGGAGCCGAGTGTCCAAACTGCAACCCAAAACCCACTTATTTATTGCAAAGTGCCATGTCCCTCTGGCTTGCTAGTAACAAACTCTGGCAAATTCTGTGCTGAGGCGATGGCACATGTGCCCACAGAGAGGGCTCTGAGTGCCACCTCTGGCACGCGTGCCATAAGTTCACCATCACTGGAGTAGACTGTAGTCTAGGAAAGCTCATGCCGCCAACTTTGTTTATTTCAGTGATCTCTCTAGATACTGATCCTACAGACTAATGCGGCTATACCTTTGAACTCTACTAGTCCAGTCTGCGTTGGCGGAAGCCATCCATTGAGGTCCACCAAAAGCCCAACTATATGTTTAAAAGCAACAACAACAGCCATGGAAACCAATTGGCACACCATCACCGCTATCCAACAACGCCTCTTGTATTGGATTCAATTAATCGGGGGAGAAGATTTGGACTAATGAGAATAAATTAAAACCATTCTGGCAATTAAGTCACTGTAAACATTATTGACCATGCTGCCCGCATACAATAAGCTCAGGTTTAAAGCCAGGTGGAGCGGTATCGGGACGCGGGTTTGTGGCTCGGCGGCGCATGCGGTGGATGCGGACGCCTAAACGTCTTTTGTTTCTTTTTGTCGCAGTGGAAAGTGGTTGTTTCCCCTATGCAACATGTTTTGGCTTTCAGCGTAGAGTATGCAAAGCTTCGGTCAAACGTAACCTCGATGGGTGACTGTGGCTTTGATTTTTAATGATGTTCTCCCACCAAAGAAGTGGTTTTGGGACCAGGTGCCGGGATGGAGACGTGTTGATGATCTGCGAACAGAGGCACCTCAAAGGGCCAATTTAAGAAGGCACTGCCAGCAAGAGATCATTATCGCTTTTGCTTTGGGCGCTCGGCTAACACAGGGAGCAAACAGGGGAGCCCAGTGTCAGCAAGTGCCTCGACACAGACAAATATTTATTGGCCATTATTGGCTCAGGGCCTGATCTCCCTTCGGCTAATCCATGCAAGGAAGGGCCGACATGTTAGGGCAGCCAGTGGGTTTTCGGAGACAGTGTGGCTGCCATTGAATAGCAAAGTGAAGATTGTTGATGGCCTCGCGTTCCCAATTTCTTTGCGATCCTAAGATTTGCTCGGAGGGGTTTTGCCATGCGGTCTTCCCGTGAGCCTGAGAGAATACGACTTGCCCAAAGTTACCCAGTGGGTTTCAGGGCTGAGCTGGGAATCAAACCCTGGTCTCCAAAGTTGTAGTCCAACACTCAAACCATGAAGGACTTTGGAAGTCCAGATTCTAATCTAGGGTTGCTAGGTCTCCCTAATTATAAGAGATTTCCCTTATCTGAGAGTCAGATAGGTTGCCCATGTGGGATCAGATATGTTTTCTTATTTAGGTTCAGATGGGTTGCCCCATGTAAGATCAAATAGGTTGTCCTATGTAAGGTCAGATAGGTTGCCCCACGTAGGGTCAAATAGGTTGCCCATGTAGAAAAAACTCAGGTTGTTCTATATGTAGGGTTAAGATAGGTTGAGCTATGTAGGGCGATAGTTGTTCGATGTAGGGGGCCAGATCGGTTGCCCTGTGGTTCGAACTTATGTTGTTCTAGGTCTGGTTAGAATTAGAGGTTGCCCCACTGAGGGTCAACAGTTTGCCCATGTAGGAGTCAGAACTAGGTTTTCTATGTGGGAGGGGGGGGGGGTTTAGATAAGGTGCAGTAGGGTAAACAGGTTTGGCCCATGTAGATATTAGATAGAGTTGTTACTATGTAGGGTTAGATAGGTTTGTTCTATGTAGGGTCAGCATCAGGTGCCCATGGTAGGATTAGATATGTTGTTTTGTAGGGTTAGATAGGTTGAGTGGTAAAAAGGTGATGATAGGATTATATGGTTGTCTAATGTAGGGTTAGATAGGGTTGTATGTAGGGTAGTAGGTTGTTTCTATGTAGGGTAGATAGGTTGCCCATGTGGATTAAATAGGTTGTTCTAGTAGGGTTAGATAGGTTTGTTCCATGTAGGGACAGATAGGTTGTCCTAGTAAGGGTTGAATAGGTTGTTCATGTAGTGTTAGATAGGTTGCCTAACGTAGGTCAAATAGGTTGCCCATGTAGGTATTAAGATATGTTTCTATGTAGGGTTTTAGATAGGTTACTCCAACGTAGAGAGAATATAGTGCCCCATGTAAGGTAGCAGAAATAAGAGATAATGAATAGTCCTATGTAGAGTTCAGTATAGATGTGCCCCATGTAGGGTCAGATAGGTTGTGTCCTATGTAGGTTCAGATAGTATTGCCCCATGTAGGTGTCAGATAGGTTGTTCCATGTCAGGGTCAGATAATTGTCCCACATAGAATTGTTTGTTTAATGAAACCAATGCTTATAGAGGTGCTGGGATCTCTTCTCTAGATGTCTTCAATAAGAGGCTGGACAGACCCCTGATCCTACACAGAGCAAAGGTTGTGAAACCAGGGGCCTATATGGACCCTTCCAACTGTATCGTTTAGTGAATCGATCCTATTGTTATCCTAACAACAGCCCTGTAAGGAGATCGCTGTCATTCCTCTCACTCTCGTTGCCGATGATGAGTTGACCCGACAGGTTTCCTTCGGGCCACCTGGTGAGTCACAAGAGAATTAGATTCTTGATTGTAGCTCCGGTTTTGGATTAAGCACTAATACATATCTACAGCCCTTGGTTCATGCTCAGTGGTTACAGCACCGGCTTCCTTAAAAGAACATCCGGCACACTCCGGAGATCAACGAAAACCAGTGATCAGACTTCGCCCTGCGCATTATGCCTCTCTACCTAAAGCAGGCATGTTCTTTGTGTGTGTGTGTTTGTGGGTGCTGACTTAATTACAGCATGGAATAGTTGTACTTTCCAAGCGGCAACCCTTAATCAATGTTAATTGGCGCTAATTAGCATATGTTATTAATATGATCTTTACTACAAATTAAAGGTATGAGTGCTCCAGAGGGTTTTCCTGTTCACAATTAGTGCCAATTAGAGCATTATACACGTGTAAAGAGATGCCATTGAACCCAAAACAAACAACACATAGACCAAGCTGGTGTGTGTGTGTGGTGCGTAAGTGTGTGTTTCCTTCACAACATCCTGGAAGGCGCTAAGCTAAGGAGGATAAAGGAAAATAAAGAGCAACGTGGAGGGGAGTTGGAGTAGCAGTAAAACTAGCTTATATTCTGCTCTGTCTGCGCAGGGTTATAACAACAGGAAGGAACATGGGACACCTATTGCGGCCCTCCATAGGACAACATCATGTGACCTACATGGGGCATCTTATCTGAA
>NC_056532.1:7795888-7796415 GCF_019175285.1 Sceloporus undulatus | reverse complement strand
TGTTCTATGTAGGGTTAGATAGGTTGTTCTATGTAGGGTCAGATAGGTTGCCCATGTAGGATTAGATAGGTTATTCTATGTAGGGTTAGATAGGTTGTCCCATGTAGGGACAGATAGGTTGTCCTATGTAGGGTTGCATAGGTTGTTCCATGTAGGGTTAGATAGGTTGCCCTACGTAGGGTCAAATAGGTTGCCCATGTAGGATTAGATATGTTGTTCTATGTAGGGTTAAATAGGTTACTCCACGTAGAGTCAGATAGATTGCCCGTGTAGGGTCAGGTAGGTTGTCCTATGTAGGGTCAGATAGGTTACTCCACGTAGAGTCAGATAGATTGCCCGTGTAGGGTCAGGTAGGTTGTCCTATGTAGGGTCAGATAGGTTGCTCCATGTAGAGTCAGATAGGTTGCCCCATGTAGGTTCAGATAGGTTGTCCTATGTAGGTTCAGATAGATTGCCCCATGTAGGGTCAGATAGGTTGTCCTATGTAGGTTCAGATAGATTGCCCCATGTAGGGTCAGATAGGTTGT
>NC_056532.1:7787218-7795878 GCF_019175285.1 Sceloporus undulatus | reverse complement strand
TCCATGTAGGGTCAGATAGATTGTCCCACATAGAATTGTTTGATAATGAAACCAATTGCTTAGAGAGGTGCTGGGATCTCTTTCTCTAGATGTCTTCAATAAGAGGCTGGACAGCTCCCTGATCCTACACAGAGCAAAGGTTTGAACCAAGGGGCCTATATGGACCCTTCCAACTGTATGATTTAGTGAATCGATCCTATTGTTATCCTAACAACAGCCCTGTAAGGGAGATCGCTGTCATTCCTCTCACGTTGCCGATGATGAGTTGAGCCCGACAGGTTTCCTTAGGGCCACCTGGTGAGTCACAAGAGAATTAGATTCTTGATTTGTAGCTCCGTGTTTGGATTAAGCACTAATACATATCTTACAGCCCTTGGTTTCATGCCTAGTGGTTACAGCACCAGCTTCCTTAAAAGAACATCCAGACACATCCGGAGATCACACGAAAACCAGTGATCAGACTTCGCCTCGCATTATGCCTCTCTTATCCTTAAAGCAGGCATGTTCTTTTGTGTGTGTGTTTGTGTGTGCTGACTTAAATACAGCATGGATAGTTGTACTTTCCAAGGAGCTGGCAACCCTTAATCAATGTTAATTGGCTCTAATTAGCATATGTTAATTAATGATATTTACTACAAATTAAAGGTATGAGTGCTCCCAGAGGGTTTCCTGTTCATCCAATTAGTGCCAATTAGTTGCAATTAACACGTGTAAATGAGATGCCATTGAACCCAAAACAAACAACACATAGACCAAGCTGTGTGTGTGTGTGTGTGCATAAGTGTGTGTTTCCTTCAACAATCCTGGAAGGCGCTAAGCTAAGGAGGAAGAAAGGAAATAAAGAGCAACTTGGAGGGGAGTTGGAGTAGCGTAAACTAGCTTATTCTGCTCTGTTCTGCAGGGTTATACAACAGGAAGGAACATGGGAACACCTATCTGGCCCTCCATAGGACAACCTATGTGACCCTACATGGGGCATCTTATCTGACCTTACATAGAACAACCTATCTGACTCTACATGGGGCAATCTATCTAACCCCACATAGGACAACCTATCTGACCCTACATAGGACAACCTATCTGACCATACATGGGGCAACCTATCTGACCCTACATGGGGCAACCTATCTAACCCTACATAGGACAACCTATCTGACCTTACATAGAACAACCTATCTGACCCTACATAGGACAACCTATCTGACCCTACATGGGGCAACCTATCTGACCCTACATCAACCTATCGACCCTACATAGGAACAACCTATCGAGCCATTGACATGGGGCAACCTATCTGACCCTAACATGGGGCAACCTATTGACCTTACCATAAACACCTATCTGACCTACATGGGGCAACTATCTAACCCCACATAGACAACCTATCTGGACCCGCATAGGACAACCCTATCTGACCTACATAGACAACCTATCGGACACATACATGGGGCAACCTATCTGACCCCTACATGGGGCAACCTATCTGACCCTACATAGGACAACCTATCTGACCCTTACATAGAACAACCTATCTCGACCCATACATGGGGCACCTATCTGACCCTACATGTGGCAACCTATCTGACCCTACATAGACAACCTATCTGACCTACATGGGGCAACCTATCTGACCTTACATGGGGCAACCTATCTGACCCTTACATAGGACAACCTCATCTGACCATACAATGGGCAACCTATCTGACCCTACATGGGTTGCTGACCTAGATAGCTATGAGACACAACTATCTGACCCCTACATAAGGACAAAGCTGACCATAACAATGGGGCAACCTATCTAACCCTACATAGGACAACCTATCTGACCATACATGGGGCAACCTATCTGACCCTACATAGGACAACCTATCTGACCTTACATAGAACAACCTATCGGACCATACATGGAGCAATCTATCTGATCCTACATGGGGCAACCTATCTGACCCTACATAGGACAACCTATCTGACCATACATGGGGCAACCTATCTGACCCTACATGGGGCAACCTATCTAACCTTACATAGGGCAACCTATCTAACCCTACATAGGGCAACCTATCTGACCCTACATGGGGCAACCTATCTGACCCTACATGGGGCAACCTATCTGACCTTACATAGAACAACCTATCGGACCATACATGGGGTAACCTATCTGACCCTACATAGGACAACTTGTCTGACCCTAGATAGAACAACTTATCTGACCCTACATAAGACAACATATCTGACACTACATGGGCAACCTCTCTCACCCTACATGAGCTACCTAGCTGACCCTCAGATAAGGGAAATCCCTTATCATTAGGGATACCTATCAACCTTAGATTAGAATCTGGACTTTGTAAATCCTTCATGGTTTGAGTGCTGGACTATGACTTTGGAGACCAGGGTTCGATTCCCAGCTAAGCATTGAAACCCAATGAGTAACTCAGAACAAGTCATATTCTCTCAGCCTCATGGTAAGGCCGCATGGCAATGTCCCCTCTGAACAAATCTTAGGGTCGCCATAAGTCTACAACTACAACAACAACAACAAACCAGGGCTCTACATCACACTCCTGCATCACACTGGCTCCCGGCTATGTTGCATCCAATAGCTAGCCACAGATGAGCTAGGAACAAATACATGCCACTGGTCAACATGTTCATAGGTGGTGCTTAGATTATCATCTGGAGGACTAGGTTTCCTTCCTTCCTTCCTTCCTTCCTTCCTTCCTTCCTTCCTTCCTCCCCCAAATGTCCTGATCTTCCGTACTTAGCTCAATCTGGCTCCCGTCTTTTAATAGCGACTGCAAGAGTAGTGTCGCACTCACTGCTCCGAGCTTAAGTCCTCCAGAGTGAAGTTTAATCGATAACGGTGCCACTGACAACATCAGCGACAATGGGAGACCCTTAACAAAAGCAATGCTTTTCGCCTCGGGTGGCCAAGAGCACGGATGGAAGAGCTTTGGCATGACAGGTAGCGAAGGCGGTGGCCTACCCACCCAGGCAAGGAACAAGGAAAGCAAAAAGGGGGCAAGAAGACACACCAAGACTGCAGAAGAAATGGGTTGAATGGTAACGGCAAGAAGAAACGATCATATCCAAAGGGTCCGCTATGGTACTCTACTGCAGTAAGAGCCACAAAGCATTCTGTGGCACCTGAAAGATGAATATGTTTATCGCAGCACAAACCATGGCATTGTTACACAAATAATGCAGTTTGGCACCACTTTAAAAGCTGGGTGTTTGCAGTGTTACACAGTCATTAGCCTTCTCTGCCAAGGAGGGCTGGTGCCTTTCCAAAACTACAAATCCCTGCATTCTTTAGGATGGAGCCATGGCAGTTAAAGTGGCATCGATGCGTTATTTCTACATAGAGGCAACCTATGTGATGTCGGGAGCAAGGAGCAAGGATTTCAACTCCGGAAACAAACCAGTGTGGCGTAGTGGTTTAAGTCTTGGGCTGGGGTTTTGGTAGACTAGAGTTCAAATCCCTGCTTGGTCACAGAAACCCAGTGGGTGACTTCGGGCGAGTGCCACTGTCTCAGCCTCAGAGCAAGGCAAAGGCAGACCTCCTCTGAACAAATGTGTGGTGTAATAGTTTGGACGCTGGGGCGCATCCGCACCGCAGAAATAACCCAGTTCGACACCACTTTAATTGCCACGGCCCCTTCCTATGGTATTGGGGGAGTTGTTGTTTTGTGAGCCATTTAGCCTCCTCTGTCACAGTGCCACAACAAATGACAATTCCCAGGCTTCCCTAGAACTGAGCCGCGGCAGTTAAAGTGGTGTCAAACTGGACTATTCCTGCAATGTGGATGCAACCTAGGACTCTGGAAGCCAGGATTAGAACTCACACAGTTAAGATCCCAGACCAAGGTGACATGAGAGGATAATTCCTTCTCACCTATCTGGGGAGATGGGATTTGTTGTTAGTTGTTGTTGTTGTGTGCCTTCAAGTCATTTCCAGCTTATGGCAACCCTATCATTGGTTTTTCCTTGGCTAGATTTACTCAGGGGAGGTTTGCCATTGCCTTGTCCTGAGGCTGAGAGAGTGTGACTTGCCACTCAAGGGTTTCCATGGCTGAGCCAGGATTAGAAGGGAGCAAATCGTCTCTCGTGCAAAGTGATAAGACTCTTTGGTTTTGGCATTGCAAGGAATCATAACTCAGTGGATTTCGTGGCCGAGTTGGGAATCGAACCCTGGTCCCTAGAGTTGTAGTCCAACACTAAGGAACCTTTAATCTAACCTACTTCCTTCCAGCCAATGCAGAGAAGAGCAGAGGGTGAGCAACGGATGAGACACAATATATTGGACAATGATAGCATTTAAGGAGCATGCCTTCAAACGGTTTCACTCTGCAACTAGGAAAGATTTGCTTTTGCAAATTTCGAACATGTGCCCAAAGAAAGAAAAGGACCAAGGAAAGCAAAACAGGCTGCAAAAGTCCTAAGACTAAGAGAGGTAGAAAAAAGAGTCCTTCTATTCCAGCTCTTTTTCCATCACTCTCCTAACTAAACATTGTACTACAAGGCTCCGTTTTCGGTTAAACTTCCCCGGAATTATCTATTACGGTGTTTCAATATTTATGACATTGATTTCGCTTTAAACGCTTTGTAAATCATCGCTCAAAAAAATAATGGGGTTCCAGCCGAGAGTCATATACCGTCATCAACTAGAAGAATATGGGATGGTAATTTAAGGAGAGCGCATATATATATATATATATATATATATATATATATATTCGGTACTCATTTAAATTAAGAGGAGAGACGTGATTCAAATAGTAAGAGCCTTCGCCGGCCAGCCAGCCTCCTTCTTCTTTTAAGTCTCAGCAAATTTGTTGAACTGAGAAGGTGCGAAGGTGGAACGCGGATCGTGTTAGATCTTATTTATTTGTTCCGGGTTGTTCAGATTGGCTTAGCGTACGCTAATTAAAAAGAGCAAATAAACGAACATTGCTACCCGTCTAAAACCACATCCGCTCCTCTCCCTTCCGTGCTTTGCTTTCTCTTCCTTTGCAAAAATAGTCCCCCAGATTCTGCAACGCATTCTTGCAAGACAAACACTCCTTTTTCCATCTGAGCATCCCTTTGTAAAGGTACGGCGTCGGTTACTAAAGTCAGGACTGTCCATACCTATGTATATATGATCGCAAACGTACATAGAAATCAGAAATGGACAGTCCTGGTTTGGAGACTCAGTGGCGTATCTTTGCACGGTTGTGCTACCACTTGGCACAGCAACACGTCTTTGCACTATTTGGCTCTGCGCGGTTGTGAACGTTGGACACTCGCGAAAGCTAGGAAGAGTTTAAATTCATTTGAAAATATGGTGCAAGAAGAGAGTCCTATGGATAGCATGCAAAGACAAATCAATGGGTCCAAGAGCAAATGGAGCCTATCTCTTTCTATAAACAAGGACATGTTACAGACTGACGAAATAAAGCTGCTTCTGGTCTCTTTGGAGGTATGCTGTTTAAATGATGCATGGGTCCTAAGAATCCGGAAGCTGCACCAAAGCTGCACTCCAGTGCTTAGGAATGGAGTGTGGCGCTGGGGCAAGCCCCCCGGACTCTTAGGACCCATGCATCATTTAAACAGCATACCTCCAGAGACCCGAAGCAGCTTTATTTTGGCAGTCTCTAACAGGCCAAGATGATTAAACTTGGAAATGAGCAAAATCGGAAAGAACAGGAACGGAAACTGGGACTTTCCTATCTGTCTGGATGCGTCCTTAGTGACAAATGACAACAACAACAGCAACTATCGGTTTGAGGGTTCATCCTCGCTGCCACAAACATGCCTTGTGATAACATTTGTAAGGCTTTATCTCAGTGTGACGTCTGAACACGATTTCCACAAAGCACGCTATATGCACAAAAGAACAATGCGCACTAATTCACTCCAGTGGGTTTTCTGCGGGGAGAATTCCTTGCAACGAGGTGCAAAAGTTTCCCCATCTGGCACCGGGCGATTGCCTGGCATTGCCATGGCCCAAACGTATTGGGGAGAGGAGATTACAAACATCCCCCGTCGTAATTCTCCGACGGCCGCGTTGGCGCGTTCCTCCACAAGTTCTTAAATCATAATTTCTCATTTAAATGCCGGCGGCGGCGTGCGCGCGCGGCACGCACGCCCTCTCAGGATAAGCTAATTTTAATTTTTATTAAAGCCCTTCCTTCCTTTTCGTGAAACACAAGGAGACATTCCTAAAGGACAACAAAAAGAGGAAGAAACATCCCCGGCGTTGATGTCTTCTACGCCGTTTTTAAAAATGCTCAGCCTGGTTTGGGTGGGAAAGGATAAAAACAGAAAGACGTTGCAACCGCAGGAAGGTGACCGTTTTTACAGCTTGGCCGAGGAACTGTCTGTTCGGCTTTATTGGTGGCGAATCATTTACCGCGGATGAAATACGGAAACCGTGTGCTTCTGCATCTTTGCAAAGGTGACTACGAAGATGGTTTGCCAGAAGAGGTCTTAGATGTCAGGGTCTTCTCCAGTTCACTAAAATGGAAGATCCACCTTGCAAAGGATGGGTCCATCACCTCTTGGCCATGCTTTGGTGTGGCATGGCCACATGTCCTGGTTTACAACAAGTCTTGCTAAACTCCATGATAGGTTTGCATTAGGGTTGCCGTAAGTTGGAAATGACTTGAAGGTGCACAACAATAAAGGCGATGATATGGTTTTCTGGGCACGGTTTGTTCAGAAGTGGTTTGCCACAGCCATCCTCACAACAAATGGGCAAGTGACTAGACGTATTTGGACCATAGTCGAAAAACGTCATCCTAGATGATGAAAAATTAGAAATAGTCAAGAAGTTCCTATCCTTTGGATCCAACATTGATCAGAACAGAGACTGCAGTCAATAAAATCAGAAGAAGGTTAGGTTTGGGAAGGGCAGCGACGAAGGAACTAGACAAGATCCTAAAGTGCAAAGACATAACGCTGAATGCTAAAGTCCGGATCATCTAACCCCATTTTATTCCCCATTATAATGTATGGATTCAAAGAGAGAGCCGTGTTGGTCTATAGAATTAGTATGTAGAGAGATCTTGTAGCACTTTGAGATTCATTGAAAGAAAGAAGTTGGCAGCATCAGCTTTCGTAGACTATAGTCTACTTCCTCAGATGCTTTATAATGTATGGATGTGAGAGCTGGACAGTGAAGAAAGGTGCCAGAAAGAAAATCAAGTCATTTTGAGATGCGGTGCTGGAGAAGAGTGCTAAGGACACCAAAAATACAAACAAATGGGTCCTAGAATAGTTCAAGCCCATAATGATGAAGCCAAGATGGTGACATTGAGGTTGTCATACTTTGGCCACATCATGAGAAGACGTGACTCATTAGAAAAGGCAATGATGCTAGGAAAGGTGGAGAGATGTAGAAAGAGATGCTAGATGGATGAACTCCATCAAAGGTATGAAATTGCATGACCTGAGCATAGCCCTGGAGGTCTTGGAGATGTTTCACTATGGACTGAGGTCGACTCGAAGGTAGCTAACAGCAATGGGCAGGTGATACTTTGTGTAACATCGGAGGTCCTGCTGGGAAGGTATCGCTCCATTTCCTACTCACTCCTGTCCTCGTCTTTCGAATGAGATTAGTACTGATTGCACTGAGGTAAAAAACATGTGCAATTAAAGATTGTCCCATCTGGGTTTTCCGTCACATGCAGCATGTGGAGCTCCTTGCTCCTAGGCAAAGGAGCATGTGCTGTTTATCAGTCCTCAACGAGGGATGCGCCTCCGTCACACGTCCCCGTCTTACCTGTCTCTTTGTGCTAACAATCCAAGTTACATTTGGGAACTACCGTTTCCAGAATCTCAGGGCCACAGGTTTCAAAGAAAGTAACTTTTCCAGACTCTAATGGGATTTGCATTGATGACTAAAGCCAGGACTGTCCATGCTGCTGTCTTTCTGATCACAACCATACAGAGAAATCAGAAATACAGTGGCATGGACAGTCCTGACTTGGTTATTCAATGACATATCTTTGCACGAATGTGCTACTACTTTGTACGATGACATATCTTTGCACTAATGGGCTACTACTTTGTACAATGACATATCTTTGCACTAATGTGCTACTACTTTGCATGATGACATATCTTTGCATTAATATACTACTGATTTGTACAATGACATATCTTTGCACTAATGTGCTACTTTGCATGATGGCATATCTTTGCACTAATGTGCTACTTTGCACGATGGCATATCTTTGCACTAATGTGCTACTACTTTGCATGATGACATATCTTTGCATTAATGTGCTACTACTTTGCACGATGACATATCTTTGCACTAAAGATATGTCACTGTGCAAAGTAGTAGCACATAAGTGGACAGATACGCCATTGTGCAAAGTAGTAGCACATTAGTGGAAAGATATATCATCGTACAAAGTAGTAGCACATTAGTGCATTAGTGCAAAGGCATTGCATTAGTGCAAAGACATGTCATCATGCAAAGTAGTAACACATTCATGCAAAGATATGTGATCATGCAAAATAGTAGCACATTACTGCAAAGACATATCATCGTGCAAAGTAGTAACACATTCATGCAAAGATATGTGATCATGCAAAATAGTAGCACATTACTGCAAAGACATGTCATCGTGCAAAGTAGTAACACATTCATGCAAAGATATGTGATCATG
>NC_056532.1:7775061-7787208 GCF_019175285.1 Sceloporus undulatus | reverse complement strand
CAAAATAGTAGCACATTAGTGCAAAGATGTTATTGTGCAAAGCAGTAACACATTCATGCAAAGATATGTGATCATGCAAAATAGTAGCACAGTAGTGCAAAGACATGTCATTGTGCCAAGTAGTAGCACATTAGTGCAAAGATATGTCATTGTGCCAAGTAGTAGTACATCAGTGGAAAGATATGTCATTGTGCAAAGTACAGTAGTAGGACATTACTACAAAGATATGTCATTGAATATCCAAGTCAGGACTGTCCAGTCCTGGCTTTAGTTATCAATGCAAATCCCAATTTAGAGTTTGGAAAAGTTACTTCCTTAGAAACCTGCAACCAGATTCTGGAAACAGTAGTTCCCAAATGTAACTTTGCTAACCTCTGACTTAAACCCAAAGGCTGGGGTGCTTTGCTAGGGCCAAGTGTTAAAAAAGTGTGGTCATTCGTATATTTTTTTAAGGGATGTATAGCCCTCCTCTCTCAGCCTCAGAAGAAAGCCATTGCAAATCCCCTCTGGACAAACCTTGCCAAGAAAACCCAAGGAGAGGGGTGGCCATAAGTCAGGAAAAAAGATGACTTCAAGGCACACAAGAAGAAGTGTTAGAGGAAGTCTCTTCACAAGTCTTTTGTTTTGGCTTTATCTTTCCTTGGGTCACTGCTCTCCTTAATGGTTTTACAACCGGCTGTGTTTGTTTGGGAGCTTCTCCTCGATAAACAAACTCTAAAAGGTGTGACAAAGTTGTGACAAAATGGTGTTATGTGTTACAGGTCGAAGGTTGTAAGCAAATGTTGAGAATTTGGGGTGGGAAATGGCAAAGAATTAAGCCTAATTCCTTCACTGTGAGTCACATCAACCAACCTCTTTTGGGGCCTACAATTAATTTACCTCACAACCCTTTCCATTTTTTTTACCTCACAACCCTCTCCATCTTTTACCTCACAGCCCTCCATTTTTTACCTCACAACCATCTCCATCTTTTGTCTCACAACTCTCTATTTTTACCTCACAACCCTCTCCATCTTTTGTCTCACAACCCTCCATTTTTTACCTCACAACCCTCTCCATCTTTTGTCTCGCATCCCTCCATTTTACCTCACAACCCTCTCCATCTTTTACCTCACAACCCTCTCCATCTTTTACCTCACAACCCTTTACCGCACAAACCCTCTCCAGCTTGCCTCACAATCCTCACTTTACCTCACAACCCTCTCCATCTTTTGACCAAACACAACCCTCCATTTTACCAACTCACAACCCTCCATTTTACCTCACAACACCTCCTCCATCTTTACCTCACAACCCTCTTCATCTTTTGTCTCCACACCCTCCATTTTTACCTCACAACAACTCTCTCCAATCTTTTGCCTCACAACCCTCCATTTTTACCTCACAACCCTCCATTTTGAAAAGAACAGATATTACACTGTTATAATGCTATTCCACTTTAATGACACCCTCCCAGGGAATGCTGGGATTTATAGTTTAAGGAAGGAGGACGGACTAACAATTCCCAGAATCTCACAGGACGTCCACCGTGGCGCTAAAGCAGAATAACAGCACCGTGTCAGTGTGGATTGATATGGTTCTGAAATATAGGCCCCAAACACACTGTGGAAATATCCAGTTTGAGACCCCTTAACTGCCCTGGCCCAGGCTAGGGAATCCTGGGAGTTTGTAGTTTATTGCGGTACCAGAGCTTTTTCTGACAGAGGAGGCTAAATGTCTCACAGAACTCAGTCCCCAGAATTCCTGCACTGAGTCAGGCAGGTAAATGGTTCAAACTGGATTATTTCTGCAGATCAGTGGTCCCCAACGTGCCCTTTGAGAGATTTTGGACTTCACTCCCAGAAGCCTCAGCCATGTTGGCTAATGGCTTGGGATTCTGGGAGCTGAAGTCCAAAATCAGTGCTGCAGAGTATTTGGACATCCCTATCCAAAATGCTTGGGGCCAGGAGTATTTTGGATTTCTTTGAGATTTTGGAATAACCAGATAGATAGATAGATAGATAGATAGATAGATAGATAGATAGATAGACAGACAGTCTTGGAGATGGGACCCAGTCTAAACATGAAATCCATTCTGTTTGGCATACATTTTATGCACATAACCTGAATGTAATTGTAACATAATGCTTAACATGATTTTGTCATGAACCAAAGTTTGTATACTGAAGCAACAGAAAGCAAAGGTGCCACCATCTCAACAATTCTAGATGTTAGTCTATTTCGGATTTTGGAATTTCGGATGAGCGATACTCAACTGTAGTTACAATTTACTAGCAGTTTAATTCCTTTCATCTCATCATAAGGAAGCTGTTGCTGTTGTTGATGGATAACTTGCAACACCGTCCTTTTTGTGGCGTGAGTGTCACTTTTTACTTGATCGTTGCAGGTATAATGCAATGGAGGAGGAGGAGGATCATACTGTTCCAGTGCTGGCGCATACCTTGTTGTGGATCCCAAACAGGGAGAACGAAACCATCATTTGAACCATAGACCTCTTTGAAGCACAGGCCAGCAGTTTGTGAGGATTGCAGACGTGTCTTAAAATAACAAATAAGGTAACTATTTTAATTACTTTTGCACACACAAAAAAAGCAAAGTTACAAGGTTTTGGTGGGTGTTCTGGTTTGAGTGTGGGGCTATGGCTGCATCCACACTCAAGAAATAACCCACTTTAACTGCCCAGGCTCAGGCTATGGAATTCTCGGAGTTGGAGTTTGTTGTGGACCCAGGCAGAGTTGGCAGCTTCAGTCTCCTTTTTCAGATGCAGATAATGTACTGGAAACCAGGGACAGACATAAATATATATACTGTACACACACACACACACACAAACACACCATTGGTAGTGAGAATGTCAATTCAATTCAAAGTCCTTTGTGTATGGAAATGAAGTGGCCAGATCTACATGCTGATTCTACAGACTAACACAGCTATCATAGAAATTGGAAGACACCGCAAGGGCCCTGATCCAGTCCAGCCCATTTGCCATGCAGCAACTCTCCATCAAAGCATCCTCATTGACAGATGCCCATCCAGCCTCTGTTTAAAGACTTCCAAGGAAGGAGACTCCACAAATCCAGGAAACATGTTCTACTTTCAAACAGCCCTTACTCCAGGGAGTTCCTCCTAATGTTGAGCTGGAACCTCTTTTCCTGGAGCTTGCATCCATTGTTCTGGTTC
Organism: Sceloporus undulatus; assembly: GCF_019175285.1. Classification (NCBI taxonomy): domain Eukaryota; kingdom Metazoa; phylum Chordata; class Lepidosauria; order Squamata; family Phrynosomatidae; genus Sceloporus; species Sceloporus undulatus. Next base: position 7,784,028 of record NC_056532.1, on the reverse strand, counting down.
TATTCTCTGGAGCAGCAGAAAACAAGCTTGCTCCCCCTCAATATGACATCCCTTCAGTATTTAAAGAGGGCTTCATATCACCCTTTAACCTTCTCTTCTCCAAGCTAAACATCCCCAGTTTCCTATGTCTCTCCTCATAGGGCTTCATGGTTCTCCAGACCCTCCACCATTTTAGTCACCCTCCTTTGGACACATTGCTCCAGTTTCTCAATGTCCTTTTTGAATTGTGGTGCCCAGAACTGGACACAATATTATTCCAGGTGGGACCTGACCAAAGCAGATATAGTGGCACTATGACTTCCCTTGATCTAGACACTATACTTCTATTGATGCAGCCTAAAATCGCATTGGCCTTTTTAGCTGCCGTGGTCCACTGTTGACTCATGTTCAACTTGTGGTCTACTTGGACTCCTAGATCCCTTTCACACATAGTTCATTCATCCAGGTGTCCCCCATAATCCTATATCTATGCATTTCACTTTTCCGCCCTAAGTGCAGTCCCTTACATTTCTCCCTGTTGAATATCTTTGAATTTATTGCATGCTCATAGGAGAACACTGACATGCGCCAAGGGGGGTACATCAGCGTGCTCCATGCTCTCTGGCAACGAGTTGGTTTTGAAACAGACTGGACCTATCAAACATCGGACAGAGATGCGGATGGGTGCTTTTGCACCCTTTCGTTCCCAACGCTGGGAAGGCATGGCGGAAACAACCTCAAGATGGCCTCCTTGTTGTCAACCGGGGCGGTGTTCATGCGCGGGATGAACACACAACAAAATGCATGGGGCTGTTAGCCTAGCTTGGGAGAGCTCAGCCGGAGTCCCTCCCTGCTTTCCCTCCTTCCCCCCCCCTTTTTTTTTCCCTTCCAAATCTGCAAAATATAATTAACTCAGTGTGAGCTTTAAAAAAAAAGAACGAAAATCCTCACTTAGTCCAAGCCTCCTGCGCTGATAATATTGCAGCAACGCCGAGGTTCCTTTCCCATAAATGTTAAGCAGACCTCTGTAAAACTAATTGGAATTACTGCACACGTGAATAGCTGCATATCAATGAGTCGGTGCTGTTGAGGCTGAAGCAAACAAAATAAAGGCGAGTGGGGCTTCCTTCCCACAACCCACAATCCAGAGAGGATCAAAAGTGGTGTCGTGCCTATCTTGCTTGGAATCAAAGGTCAATGTTGTACATTCCCCCCCTCCCTTCCTAGCATTGCAATCCCACGTTGTCATACCTGCCTTTGAAATGTAGGACACCTCTGCCTCTTTATTCCTGCAGTGCGCATGTGTGAATGTGAGCGCGCATGCATCCTAGAAAAGAAACAGACTGCCAAAATAAGCTGCTTCGGGTCTCTTTGGAGGTATGCTGTTTAAATGACGCATGGGTCCTAAGGGTCCGGTAGCGCGCCAAAGCCACACTCCATTCCTAAGCACTGGAGTGCAGCTTGGTGCAGCTTCCGGATTCTTAGGTGCATGCATCATTTAAACAGCATACCTCCAAAGAGACCCCAAGCAGCTTTATTTTGGCAGTCTGGAACAGGCCACAGTTTCACCAACAGTCTCCTGGCCGGATTTTGATCCCAGAAGGGATCGTCGCTTCCCCTTTTAGCACTTGAACATTCAAAACCACAGTGTCTAAATGCAAAGAAAGCATTTAGACACGAGCACAGATAGGAAAGTACGCATTGTTGCTGTTGTGGTTGCTTAAGTTATCTCGACTTGTGGCAACCCCAATGACTCTGGGGACCAGGGTTGAGTCCCGGCTTGGCCATAAAACCCATTGGGTGACCTAGGCATGTTCGGGGAATGGCAATGGCAAACGCCACTGAACCAGGGACGTAGCTAGGATTTTAGGAGGGGGGGGGTCCAGACTAAGTGCCACCATTATAATGGGGCTTGGATGTGGCGCGCGCAGCAGCACACACCATTCATTTTTCTAATGGAAGGGGGGGGTCCGGACCCCAAGAAACCACCCCCCTCCTTGGCTTTGTCCCTGACTGAACAGTACATTCTCTTTTCCTTCTTTGCCTTCTCTATAGGTTTCAGGAGGAGACTGGCCACAAGGGAAGGAACTTTGCAGCAGCACATCTTTTTCTGGACATGCTTCCACAATGCAGGAAGATGCCTTAAATCAGGTCAGGCCGTTTCTTTGTGTAGCCTAGTGTTACGACTTGAGTAGCTGTGTCTCAGCAATTGCTCAGCCAGAAAGGCCTCCTGCCCTTGCTTGGTGTGCGCTTGCTGCCACAGGTCTTGCTTTTCATCTGTGAACCATTGGAGGGCAAGACAGAGTAAGAGCTGGCCCTAGCATTAGGCAGCATGAGACACCGTCTCAGAGAGCAACAGCAGCTAACTGTCCCTGCAAAGTCTCAAGAAGTCCATTCTTTGCAGGACAGAGATGTGTGTGCCACACAACCCTAGATCTTTTAAAAGTCATTGTCGGACATCATCCCATTGCTAAGGTTGAAGTGAAATACGTTCGACTGCCAAGTCTAGCTTGATTTCATACATGGAGCTGGGGAACAGTGGGATCTTGACAATAGAGCCATCTTGTCCTTTGCCTCAAACATAAAAATGTCTCGCTCTGGCCTTGCTTTATGTCTCGTCGTGGCTGTTTTTCCTGCGGGTCTCAGTGTAAACTATTGGCTTCACCGCCAATAGTTTGCTGCTCTACACTAAAGGAAATCTCAGCTTCATACCTAGATGATGTCTCTCTCCTCCTGGAGGTCTTAAACAGAGGCTGGATGGCCATCTGTCGGGGATGCTTTGATTGAGATTTCCCGCATGGCAGAATGGGTTGGACTGGGTGGCCCTTGGGGTCTCTTCCGATTCTATGTTGTTGTTGTATGCCTTGAAATCATTCTGACTTATGGCGACCGAAGGGCGCACCTATCGTGAAGGCTTTCTTGGCAAGATTTCTTCAGAGGAGGTTCTCCATTGCCTTCCTCTGAGGCTTTTTGCCTTCTCTATAGGTTTCAGGAGGAGACTGGCCACAAGGGAAGGAACTTTGCAGCAGCACATGTTTTTCTGGACATGCTTCCACAATGCAGGAAGATGCCTTAAATCAGGTCAGGCCGTGACTTTCCCAAAGACGCCCAGTGAGTGTCATAAGTGCCAAATGAGGAATCGAATCCTGGTCCTCAGAGCTGTAGTCCAACACACAAACCACTACACACCTGTGGCCTAAACATTTGAAGTGAAAGGTTATACTGTAAGTCTTATAATAGCTAGCGGTATAGAATCATGGAGTTGGAAGAGACTGCAAGGGCCATGCGGTCCAACCCCATTCTGCCATGCAGGAAATCTCAATCAAAGCATCCCAGACCAATGTCGCATCCTATTTAAAACACACACAGGAATGTTCATTAAGGAAGTATGTACACAGGCCCAAACCCATGTACATAACCATCTTCCTACGACGCACAAAGAACCTTGCTCTTCACCTCTCCTCAAACATCGGCGCAATCTTCCCAATGACAGGCTCAGCGCCATCGTTTTGGAGGGGCCTGTTTGAGGAGAAGCAGGATCGACACGGACCACGTGCCCCGTCTCCAGACAGAGGCGTAATCTCTCCAGCAGGTGTACATAAAAGATTTATTTTTGAATTAACATGCTATTGATTTGTATTATGTAAAGCCGCGGGCCGAGGGCTCGAACAGCCAGCCGGCATTATGCGCCCGTAGCGCGCGGGGGCCGGAGATATCGGAATGCCGCCGCTGCCGCCGCAACGTTCGCAACGCTTAAGGCTTTTCTGTTGTCACGAGGATGAATGGGATTAGCGTCCGTGATGGTAAAGTCGATCGAGCCGCGGGTGGCCTCAGTGTTTAATTTCTGCTTAGAGGAGAGCCAGAGAGTCAAGCATTCCTGGACACTTTGTCCTTTGACCCAAACGCCATGCGCCTTAAGGTGGGATATCAAAGCGACGGCTGCAGCTAAGGTAGCAAAGCTGTGCATGTACTCTGAGGTCTCTCTCTCTCTCTCCATGCTCCTGTGTCTGTTCCTATGGGTGGATTTCAGCATCAAGCACAAGTGTGACACAAGGTTGCTGTTGTTATTATGCGCCTTTCCGGCTTATGGCAACCCTAAAATGCACCTACCTTCTTGGCAAGAGGAGTTTTGCCATGACTTTCCCCCAAAGCTGAGTGTGAGAGACTTGCACAAGGTCGCCCAATGGGCTTCATGGATGAGCGACGCAACACTGGCCACAACTCCCCACATCCCCCAGCCAACATGACCCCTAACCATGTTGTCTAATAGTCCAAAGCAGTGACATTTTCCATCTTTGATCGAACAAATGCTGCCACTTCAGTCATTTCAGGCTTTGGATGGAATGGTTTGACACAACCCTCCTTTAGATAGTCAGCTTACTTCTAGCACCATCGTGACCAAGTGTCCTTTCGCACTAGGCCAGTGCTTCCCAAACTCTGGTTTGGACTTTGGCTCCCACAATCCCTGACCGTTGGCCAAAGTGGCCGAGGCTTCTGGGAACTGAAGTCCAAAACACCTGGGAAGCACTGCACTGGGCAACTGTAATTTCCATGGCTGTCTCCCGTGGGATTCTGGGGCTTGTAGTTTATTTAGCTGAGAATGCCAAAATGCCCTTCCCTAAACAATCCCAGGATGCCATGGGATCTAAACTGGAATCGTAGTGCTATAAATCTGTGGTGCGGAAGGACCCTTATTTTCACCAGGCCTTTTTATAGATGCTGGTGAGTGTCTATTGCTCATTTCACACTTAATCGCCATTAAGTTTGACACATGGGGACCCTACGCATGAGAGGTGTCCATGGCATCCTCTTGTTGTTGTTGTTGTTGTGTGCCTTCGAATCGTTTCCACTCTTTTCAGTTGTTAAAGGTTACACTTAGAACATCCTTTAGTAGTGGATGGTGACATTATGCTCTAAGTTAAGTCTATGACTCGCTTCAACATATAAGGCTTGTGTGTATAGAACATAGATGTGAACGGACCACAATTCCCATCATCCTTCACCGCTGGCCATGCAAAATAGATCTTGTTGTTGCATCGCAGCTTCTGGAAAGCCGAAAGCCACTGCGTCCGCTTGTAAATCAAGCTAAAAGCAAAGGAGTAGGACGCATGGAGGTTATTTCTGGCCATCCGACAAATCTTAACCACCTGAAGTCTTCTTTTAAAGACTGGGAGAGGCTCTGGTTTATAATGTCACGTTATTTGATGGCGTTTTTGTCTCTCTTTTGCCTTTCCTACCATTGGAAAAGGAGAAAGCAGGGAAGGGAATGAATGAGAGAGAGAGAGAGAGAGAGACGGAGAGGGACATCTCTAAATCACTCCTTCTTGCAGAAGTTCTGTCAGAAAAAAAGCCATTAATATGAGGACGGGGGGAAAGCATTACCATCTATTATTTGCCATAACATGAATTTAAAACCAGGGAGTCGGATGATAAAATATGTGGCGGTGGGTTGGGGAGACAACTGGAATAAGTGATAGCTTTGGGCCTTTGGAGCCTTCAACTTAATGTGCTAAGTAAATCCCCGAGGTTAAAATTGTATGGAAATCGTTGCAGCTCCGGGAGACATATTTTTAACTCTCCAAAAGGTTCTTGCAAATCTAATGCCAGGGATTGGGCTTCTTTTTCTCTCTCTCTCTCTCTCTCCCTTCTCTCCTTCCCCCTTTCTTTCCTTCCAAGAAACACATGCGCCGAACAGTCCTTTCAGGATGTCTCCGGAGTTGATGGAAACCAAATGTACTTGGGGCTGCCCTTGAACGCAGATCCGAAACGGCGAGTGATTCGAACCCGGGCCTCTCAGGTAGTTGTGATATCTCTGCTAATAATTTTCAGGCAAGGCTTTGGTTGTGTTTACATATAGCTGGGATGTGGCTGAGTAGATGAAGAGTAGAGCATCTGCTTTGCCCACAGATTAATTCTTGGCCTCTCTAATGAAAAGGGGTCAACTGAGATGATTGATTGATTGATTGATTTTTATATTCAGTCAATCAATCAATCAATCAGAGAAGATCTGTACACATTTTTATTTACCCCAGAATATTTTCGGTCAGTTCCCAGAAGGATCAGAGGCTTTAAACCAGCTTGGTTTATTTTAACCCAATGTTAAACTGTAAGGGAACGGAATGAAATCTGGGGTTTGTCATTCAGTCTGGAAAAGATAAAGACTAAAAAGACCCTTCTGCCGTAGGAACTGGGACGGTTCTCTTCCCGAAAGGAGTCCTTCCACCAGATACTATTAGGTGAGGGTGGACATATAGACCTAAGGTACTTATGTCATGATAAAGATTTATAAGGTCTAAGGTACTTATATCATGATAAAAATTTGAGGGCCGATCAGAGGCACCTCATCCAAGCGGAGTCAAGGATATACAAGGGGAAGCAAAACCATGGTGTGAAAGATGGTTTATTGGTGTTTTCATGATGGATGAAACAAGTCCTTTACAGCAAAGAAAACTCATGTCTCCACAAAGGCGATAGGAGCATCCCCCCCCCCGGTCTTCCAGCATGCGCATGACCCTTTCACCTTGGTGTAAGCAAATGCATGCACAGTGAGTCTCCAAAAAGTAGGCTGGGGATATCTATTGCCTCCTCCCTTCGAGAAGCATTACAAGCCAAGCGGCTCTAGCAAAATGGCATCCCATGCCTCTCACAGCTTTGACTCATGGGTTCGGATGTTCTTGCTGGAAAGCTGACAAATCTTGTGTCCTTATCTCCTAGATGCCAAGCTGGAGTAAGTGACGAGACCCAGCTCTTTCCAGGCCTATATGGAGTTGTGCAATGTACAGGAATTGCACTAGCCAGGTTCTTCGACCATCGCTCGCCTCCTTCCTTGCGAATGTTCCCATGTACCTGAACACCAGAGTCGTTCTGGATCAAACCAAAGGCATGTTAGTTCAGCATGTTCTTCATGCTGTAGAAAACCAAACGCTGCCAAGAGAAGTCCACAAGGGTTTTCTTAGGCAAGGTTTCCTCAGAGGTGGTTTTACCAGATCCTTCCTCCAAAACAGAGCCTATAGCACCGGGTATTTATTTTATATTAGAGTATTTGTTGATGGCCTCCCTTCCAGGTACAAACCAGGGCTGGCCCTGCTTACCTTCCAAGATCAGATGGGAGCTGATTTGAAACCCTTAATCCATTTCTTGCTGCAACTCGCAAAGACTCTGCAGGGAGTCTTTGGATGCCATCTATTTATGTAGCTCAGTGGTCCCCAAACGGTGCTCTTTATTTTGGACTCCAGTTCCCAGAATCCTAGACTATTGGCCAACATGGCTGAGGCTTCTGGGAGTTGGAGTCCAAAATCTCTTTAAAGGGGCACAGTTTGGGGACCACTGATCTAGACATTGGCTAAACATATTTTGTGTGTTGTTCTGAATTGATTCAAAGCCTAGCCTCTGAAAATTGTTTCATAGGATCTGTCCCCGGTCCTGAAAACATACTCCAGCTCTACTAACTCTCTCCCTCATTTGTTAACTGAGGTAGGCCTGTATTATGTACTTGGATAGAGTCAGTGTTCTGCATACATAAGTTGAGATCCTAACATAGTGTGTGTGTGTGTGTGTGTGTGTATCTCTGCTAACAAGGTGTGTTACACATTCCCTATACTGAATGCCAATATAATGCAATGTATGTGGATCAATGGTCAGGGAGGCACATGGCTGACAACCCACTGTGCAATTGGTGTGTGTGGACAATGTGCATTCACAGGCTATACTCTGTATATTTTAATGCACTGGTGCATAACAAACAACTTGCTGTGAAATTGCATTTGTGCAATGCACCCAGGAAATGTACATTCACAGGCCGTTCTGTGTGCCTTGTTGCACTTGTGCATGGGTGACAACCTTCTGTGCAATTGCAAGGTGCAATGCAACCAGGATACACACAAAAGAAACGTGCATTCACAGGGTATTCTATGTACTTTGATGCTCTGGAGCATGAGTGAACCTGCTGTGCACACCTGCAGGGTGCAATGCACACCCAGAAACACACACAAAGAAACAGGCATTCCCACAGGGTATTCTAGTACTTTTGATGCTCTGGAGCATGAATGACACCGGCCTGTGCAACGCAAATGATGTGGAAATGCACCCCCAGGAATCACAGGAGGCAAGGTCCAGTGACAGCTATGCTGTGTACTTGAGGCACTTGTACATGAGTGACAACCTGCTTTCAATTGCAATGGTGAAACACATCAATGAAATTCACAAAGGCAAGTGGATTAAAGGTACTACTCTTGTGCTTAATGCACTAACAAACAAACAGACACCAACGAGCAACGGTTGCAAATGCATAACCTTGCTTACATTGCATCAGCCCGGATACAACCATTGTGCTTGTCCCCCCCCCCCAAAAAAATCCATTTTAAAAGATAATCTACTCATAAACCTGTGTAAGGCCACTAAGAGGATGTAAGGCCTGGTTTCTTCTCTCTTCCCTAGGGGGAAAGAAAACAGTTAGGAAGAAAGGAGGTAGGATAACGAGTGCGCATAAATGTCCCCAAGAGTGTGTCAGTATCACCCACATTTTGCAAGAGCCCCAAAGCCCCGAAAGAAGTGTTGTCCCGCCGGTGCTTTGATAAATGCATGCAAGCCATACTTAGAAAAAACAGCCCTAATCTCCCTGGCTGCAAGCCAAACAACGCTCAATGCGCCCCTGAGTGAAATGGGGTCTGTAAGATGGTGACAGCGAGTAATTGATCCCTTGTGTGGCAAGAGGAGCCGCGGCGGCGTTAGTATGCCCAGTCCCGCGGCCCTTTTTGCCTCCCCCCTTGGCCGGTCCATGCCTGTGAATTTAGAGATGATTTTTATAATGTTTAGATGGCGTTATAAGAGCCGAAAAATAAAAAAATCCAAAAAAAATCCCCCCCGATGCTCCCTCCGTCCCTAATCCCCACCTGTTTCCCCCCGATAGACCTCCTTACACGGCGCATGCCAAACCGTCCTTCCCTCTTCTTATGCATTAGCCATCGCATCCCATTTTCCCGCTCCCTG
>NC_056532.1:7762240-7773115 GCF_019175285.1 Sceloporus undulatus | reverse complement strand
TCACTTAACAAAGCCTCCGACAAAGAAGCTCCTTTTTCTTTTCGTTACAAAGCCTTCTTGTTTTCATCCAGCTTTTATTTCCTCCTTGTCTTCTATGTATCCGGAAGCCTTTTAGCAGCATTGCATTGAGAGGGGATGAAGGAGGGCTGCAGAAGCACATGCTTTTGGCGGCGGTCTTCACATTAAAAGTGCTTCTTTTAGACCAGTACTGTGGTCCTTTATGTTTGGACTTCATCTCCCAGAAGCCTCAGCCATGTTGGCCAATGGCCTGGGATCCTGGGAGCTGAAGTCCAAAACCTCTTAAAGGGCCACCCCAAATTTACCCCAAAACAATACAAATAATGTGCAAGTGTGCACAATACAAATAATGCACACTTGCATGCAATGTTCAGTTTGGCTTTGAGGAGTTTTCTCTCTCTCTCTCAAATGCTTTAACCCTTCCTTCTTTTTTTGTAGCCCCTTTTAATTTCCCCTTTAACTTCGGTTCAGTGTTATCCTGGTTTATTCTACCAAATCTTTGGATGTAAAAGGCAGAGAAATGGGGGATGGAGGAAGAGAAACTTGACATAAATTCATATTTAATACACAGCCTATTAAACCTGGATCTGCCGTTCAGATTACAAGCAAGTGGGCAAATAAGATGAATAATTGAGGGGTTTGGAGTTGCCTCGAACGTCCCAAATGTGTTTGCCTGCTCTGTTTGCCGTTTGGAAATATTAAAGGATGGGTGAATATTTTAAAAACAAGCCATGATGGATTCAAAGGACTGTCTTATCGTCTTCTCCGCTGGAGCCAGGGCTGCATCTGCATCGCAGAGATAACCCAGTTTGGCACCACTTGGTTCAGTGCTATGAGATTCTGGGAACGGTGGGTTTTGAGACATTTAGCCTTCCCTACTGTCACAATGCTCTGGTGTCGCAACAAACGACAGCCCCCAGAATCCCATAGCATTGAGTCATAGCAGTTAAAGTGGATTAAAAGGGCAATTAGATTGGATTATTTCTGCAATGCAGATGCAGCCTTGGAGCATAAGGAAGTAGTAGTTTGTCTAGTTTCAACAACTGTACCTTATACCAAATTATCTTTATACTTTTTATGTTCCCCAGTGTTGTTGCTTCTCTTGCCTGGGCACTTTCCCTTGGTCTTTTTTGGGCTGTCTTCTCCATCCTTTCTGCACAACAGCACATGGCATCCTACTTTCAGGTAGGGCTCCCTTCACAATGTATAGTTAAAGCACTCTTATTTTACTTTATCTGCCATGGTTCCATCATGTGAAACCCTGGGATTTGTAGTTTGGACCGCTCTGGCTGAGGGTTCCTCGCTAAACTACAACTCCCAGGATTCCATAGGATGGAAGCATGGCGGCTAAAGTTGAATCATAGCGCTAGGATTACGGAGTGTGAAAGGGCCCAAGGTCTTTACCATCATTTTTGGCCTTTGGAGAATGCTTTGCAAAGGTGAGTCCCACATAAAGGAAGGAAGGAAGGAAGGAAGGAAGGAAGGAAGGAAGGAAGGAAGTTGATCTCATAAGCTTTCCTAAGCTTCAGTCTCCTTCCTCAAATGCAAAGCTATGCAAATATAGCATTGATGTGCCCGCATTGTCGGTTCCATAGATATGACTCATGTGCATGGGAGGCTGGCTACAAGACGATCAAAGGGAATCGCTCCTCTGGATCTGGAGTTGTTGTTGTGGATCTGGAGTTGCTGTTGTTGTTGTTGTCGTGTCGTTGTGTGCTTTCAAGTCATTTCCAACTTATGGCATCCCTAAGGTGAACCTATGGAGTGGGCCTTTGGCAAGATTTGTTGGTGAGAGGAGGATTGCTCTCTTCTAAGCTTTGTCTTAATATGCCAAACCAATGTTTGTTGCTGTTATTGTTGATGATGCACCCAGAAAAGACCCAGATTTCTGTTCCTGCTCTTTCCAGTTTTATTTGTTGTTGTTGTTGTGTGCCTTCATGTCATTTCCAACTGATGGCAACCCCAAGGCAAACCTATCATGGAGCTTTCTTGCAAAGGCAAGAGATGGACTGGGTTGAACAACCCACATTCTGTTGCCAGTATTCAGAATATCGCCTTGTGAAGGGAGGCCGAAGCATAGAGTAGTGAGCGAAAACCCGTATCCAATCCAGGCTGGTGAGTGAGATTATGTGCCTTCCCCAAAGACAGCCGCCGTGTTTAGCTATAAGAAGGGCAAACATTTGAAATTTAATTGTGGGATGAGAGGAAAAGCGGCCTTTCGGTAATTTTTGCCTTGTGACGTCTTCATTAGAAAACATTGGCTGGGACTTGCTGGGAGAAAGGAGGCAAAAATAGGAGCGTTCACATATGCACCCTGGCACTCCTTTTGCGCAAACATAAAATCTGGAAGGGGAAAAGACTGGCATAACAGAGCATCCTTGGAAGAAAGCAGGGCTTGCTGGTTGGCAAGCATCCCCAACAACCCAACTTCATGCCGTGGCATTTTGTTTCATCGTTCCCTGGTATCTTAAAGCTTGTCACATCTGCCTTTTCACAGATGACAACCAGGACACATGTGGCTGAGCAACGTCAGAACGAGGACAAAGGAGCAGAAGTTATGACTGAGGAAGAGCACATGAGGTAAGCGGAGCTGCTGCAGTTTGCTTTAGCCTGAGCCTGCTGGGAAGAAGAGTCTGCCTCTATCTCTTTTCTTCTCCTCTTGAGTTCATTGAATACAGACTATGGCCCCATACAGAAAGGCCAAAATAAAGCTGCTTCGGGTCACGTTGGAGGTATGCTGTTTAAATGGTGCATGTGTCCTAAGACTCCAGAAGCCATGCTAAAGCCACGATCCAGTCCTAACAACTGGAGCGCACCCTTGGCGCAGCTTCCAGACTCTTAGGACACATGTATCATCGAAACAGCATACTGTATCTCCAAAGTGACCCGAAGCAGCTTTATTTTGGCAGTCTGTATGGGGCCTGAGTTTTGCAGTTTGAATTCAAAGGAGGAGAGAGAAACCCGGGCATTTTAAAAGGTGGGATGACAAAGGATTGATGGTTTGGACTGCTACTGCTCCCAGAGATGGTTATCTGACTCTGCTTAATGCAAGGCCAGACCTAACTCTGGGGGTTTCATAGATGGAAACCGGTGCGGCCCAACAACATTAGAGTGTGACCAAGATGGCAAAAGTTACTTAGGATGAAGGATACACAAGAACAGAATCATAGAGTTGGAAGAGACCGCAAGGGCCATCCAGTCCCACCTCATTTTGCCATGCAGGAAATCTAAATCAAAGCATCCCCATTGACAGTTGAGACGTTGCAGCTGTTTGTTTCTGCCTGAGTCTACAGGGAAGGGCAGGACTTTGCCTGCCTCCATCTCCTTTCCTCCATCAGATCATTGAACGCAAACTAAAGTAAGCTGAGGACAAAGGGGTAAAGTGGGAGGTAGAGAGAGGAACAGAGGATTAATAGGGATTGACCCCGCTTTCTCCTCTGCAATGTGGAAAAGCCCATGCTTTCCATGCAGAAGGCCTCAGGTTTCAAACCCCAGCATTTCCAAATACATAAATCAAGTTACTACTGGTACTAAGGGGAGAGATCCTTTCCTACCAGAGCAGCTGAATAGATACATGCTTCCTATTGTTAGAATCAGGGACTCCTCTGCTGGCATTAGTAGGCCCTGAGCGTTGTAAACCCGACGGAAGCAGATAAGAGGCGGAGGGCTGTTTGGTCACCGTCTTGCACTTTTTGGGAAAGTAATCTGGACGGAGATGGTGACTGTTAGGGGGACCATCAGCATCACCTCGGTCCACTTTGCTGGGCGTCGTTGACATGGATGGAGAGGAATGTGCTAGACTCCTCTGTCTAGACTATATCCTTGCCAGGTAAAGGTGAGAGATTAGGCTGCATTAACTCCAAGAAAGTGGTGGGAAGGAGGAGGCGGTGGAGCAAGACGTGGCGATGAAGAAACCCTGTGAAAACAGCAACCTGTGAAGCTGGTAGACTTCTAACGCAATGCCCAAATCCTCCCAGATTGAGGGGGGATGAAGCAGTCCTGTGACCAAAGAGGCGGATGCCACTTTGTCTTGGCGTCGGTTGACGTATCTTCGACATGCACAGTATATTCCTCCCTTGTGTTCAGGCCATGAATGTGGCTGTAGTGTTTGAACGCGCAGGCTTTTCTCTCTGGGAGAACATCTTCGGACCCAGGAGCGCTTTATTCAAACCTTAGACATACGTGGGGCTACGCATGCACAGAGAGTAAGTCTGGTGTAGTGCTTTCAGCATTGGGTTATGACTCTGAAGACTGGGGCTTGAACCCCCATTCGATTTACTGGGTTGAGTGAATCCCAGTAACCCACTGGAAACATACTGGGTGATGTTTGGCAAGTCACACAATCTCAGTCTCAGCGAAGGCAAACCCCTCTGAATAAACCTTGCCATAACAGAGTCACCATAAGTTGGAAATGACTTGAAGGTACACCTCCAACACAACAACAACAACAACAACAACATTAGGTTCTGAGCTGGGAATAAAAAGGAAAGGGAACAACTAGCCAGCCAAACTTTTCACTGGATGGAGTTTCATAACCTGGGAGAAGGCTCTTTTCCAATCCTTCTCTTTTATGGTAGTAGGACCAGGAGAAAGTCTTACCTTAAAGCCTGGGCTTACATAGAGAATTAGGGGGTTTCAAACAGCATGGACCCAAACCGTACATAATCACAAAGCGCATGGCCTTTAACCCTTGTCTAGACCTTTTGGCGTGCCAAGATCAAACTCAAGCATTCATGTCCTAGGGGACATGAAGAGAGAATATCTGAGGAGCACCAACTCCTCCTTGCGCTTCAGTGTTGTTACACTGCATCTAACCTATGAGTAGCATATGATGCTACTGTTTATTGAGTCGGAGCCTCGGTCCATCCAAGTTTTCATATACATTAACCAATCTGCCTATTAACACACAGGGTTTTTCTTTCCATTCGCGTTCATCCAGACGGAGACCAACTGCGATTAGGATTCTCCAGAACTGATCCTGCAGGGATCTTCCATCTGCTCATTATATAACCATTATGTAAGGGCCCATGCTTGAGAATGTGTTTGTTTTCCTCTTCTCTCCTTGTTTCTGTTTCCTTTTGCATTGTGCCTATTGCTTTGTAAGTCATTATGACAAGCCAAACGCATTCGGCTGGCTTCTTTGTACAATGCTTTCGGGGGGGAGAGTTAAGTGTAGTAATAACAAAGTCCAGAGGCATCTGGAAGACTAACAGATTTGTTCTGAGATGAGCTTTTGCAGATTTTACTTTTCGTCAGTGCAATCCAGCACCACTGTACTAACAGAGGTTTTCACTCCACTAACTTAATGGGTTGAGGTCAAGTCAAAGGCAGGTAACAACAACAACAACAACAACATTGTGTTGGATAATGTTGTTGGTTTTGCCGCAACAGACCTGGAAACTGGAAATGCTATTCCATAGAATCATAGAATCATAGAGTTGGAAGGGACTCCAAGGACCATCCAGTCCAACCCCGTCCTGCCATGCAGGAACTCTCAATCAAAGCATCACCTACAGATGGCCATCCGGCCTTGTTTAAAGACCTCTAAGGAAGGAGACTCCACTATAATCTCCAAGGAAGGAGTGTGTTCCACTGTCAAACGGCCCTTACTCTCAGGAGGTTCCTCCTAATCATAGAATCATAGAGTTGGAAGAGACCTCAAGAAGGGCCATCCAGTCCAGCCCCATTCTGCCATGCAGGAACTCTCAGTCAAAGCATCCCCAAAAGATGGCCATCCAGCCTCTGCTTAAAGACCTCCAAGGAAGGAGACTCTGAGGAAGGAGTGTGTTCCACAGTCGAACAGCCCTTACTCTCAGGAGGTTCCTCCTAATGTTTAAATGGAATCTCTTTTCCTGTTGCTTGCAGCCATTGCTCCATTGTGTCCTGTTCTCTGGAGCAGCAGAAAACAAGCTTCAATATGGCATCCCTTCAAGTATTTAAAGAGGGCTATCATATCACTTCTTAACCCTCTCTTCTCCAGGCTAAACATCCCCAGTTCCCTATGTCTCCCCTCACAAGGCATGGTTTCCAGACCCTTCATCATTTTGTTCTCCCTCCTTTGGACACATGGCTCCAATTTCTCAATGTCCTTTTTGAATTGTGTTGCCCAGAACTGGACACAATATTATTCTAGGTGGGGCCTGACCAAGGTAGAATAGACTGGCACTATTACTTCCCTTGATCTAGACACTATACTTCTATTGATGCAGCCTAGAATCGCATTGGCCTTGTTAGCTGCCGCATCACACTGTTGACTCATGTTCAACTTGTGGTCTACTTGGATTCCCAGATCCCTTTCACATGTACTTTCATTCATCCAGGTGTCCCCCATAATCCTATATCTGTGCATTTCATTTTTCTGCCCTAACATTTCTCTGTGTCGAATTTCATTTTGTTAGCTTTGGCCCAGCTTTCTAATCTATTAAGGTCATTTTCAATTTTGATCCTGTCTTCTGGGGTATCAGCTACTCCTCCCTTGGAAATAACAACAACAATTCAAGGTAAAACATACCTATACAACTAAAGCGCTCCTGGAAGACACCCATCCAAGATCTGTTTAAAGGACCCCAAAGACGGAGAGCCTACCAAACTCAGAGGGAACATCCAGAGGTAGCCATGTTGGCCATTTAGCAAATCCGATCAAAACCCCACCAAACCGTGATACCTTTCTTGGCCGACCCAAATGCACAATATACATGTTGCAAGCTTTCGAAGCTTCGTCTTCGATATTCCTCTCCTCCTGTTTGGCTTGTAACACCTTTCCTGATGGAGAAGCCAGCCAAGCTTCGAAAGCCTGCAACATGGATGTTGTGCATTTTGGTAACCAACAAAGGTATCAGTGTTTGGTGAAACTCGGAGTTGGTCCCGCTGTTGAAAAGCTCTTACGATTAAAAAAAAGATCTTATTAATATTTAGGTAGGATCTCTTTTCCTGTAATTTGAATCCACTGGTTTGTCTTCTCTGGGACAGCAGAAAACAAGCTCTCTCCCTTTTCTACATGGCAACCTTTCCACCATTTAAAGATGGCTATCTTGTCCCCTTCGCTCAGTCTTCTCTTCTCCAAGCTAAATGCCCTCAGCTCTTTTGCGCATTCTCCGTAAAGCTTAATTTCCAGATGACTTATTATTATTATTATTATTATTATTATTATTATTATTATTATTATTATTATTTATCTTCTAACATAAGGGACTCAACACTTTGGATCATCTCCTTCCCTGGACCTGTGCCAGCTTGCCAATATCCATCTTTGGTGCCCAAACTGGACACACACCCATACATGTCTACAAAGGTGAGCTACAAATACGTCTTCCCCTTACACACCTACACACCTACACACAATGTGTCGACACCTACACACACTGTGTCGTCCGTTGTGTGTGGATGGAGCCGATCATTAACATGATGTGGGCGTCTTCTCATCACAAAACTAATGACCGGCCTGCCTTCCAAGCCGGACGCTCTCCTCTTCCATTCACTGCTTTTCCTTCCCTTCTTCCCCAAATGGCTCCTTCCCAAACCAAAGGAGTCCTTTTTTGGCCAGGAAGCCCTTGGCACTAAATCAATGTCGCCTTTCAAAAACCCATCTGTGATCAAAAGGCAAGCTTCCTTTCGCCATGCTTTCCAGGCCACTGCCCTTCCAGGTTCCTAAAACCATTAAGGCCTCTACTCCCAGGTTCCTAAAACCATTAAGGCCTCTACTCGGTTGTGTGGGTGGGTTTTAATAGGAGGTGGAGAACAGTATTAGCATTCTCCTTCTTGTGGCACATTGCAAGGGGTTGCAGGCCTTCCAAAATGGGCAACAAAATGGTACAAAGTGCACACATTTACTGGGGTTCGGGGTGAAGGACCTCCGTAAAAATGGAAAAGCCACAAATAAAAAGTGCACTTCTATGGTCAACGTCTGCCAGAGGTCGATCATAGAATCACACTAGAAGACCTACAAATGCCTAGAGAAGTGTTTTCTCTAGGAACTTCTAGGTCCTCCAGCGCAACTCTATGGTCAACTTCTGGTAGAGTTGCGCCGGAGGAGCTAGGGATTCCTAGAGAGACCATATGAATCAAATGTGGAGGGCCATGTGTAGCAACTCAGGGTTTCAGCCTGTGGATGACTTGTGGTTGCAGTGCGCCTTCAAGTCCTTTCTTATGGTGACCCTATGGCACCATAAGAAACCCTATGGCACACACTGAACTTGCCCACAATGGGTTTCCAGGCATGGTCTCCAGAGTCGTAGTTCAGTGCACAAACCACTCCTCATCTCATCTCATGATGTGCCCATTAAAGCCAGATAGCCTCAGTGTGGACCTCTTTGGTTTCCCCATAGGAAGAAATAGCCTGGTGTGGATAATGGGCTTTGGCAGCCTGACAAGAGAGGCTTGGGTGGGGTTTGATGGACCCCTGCTTCTGTGACACCCCCCCCCCAGCCTTATGGAGAAAGGGAAGGAGAAAGGGAAGGGAAAGGAGGAATAAAAGAACTGGCTGGCTGAGGGAGATTGCCTCTGGGCCCCACTGCTGCTCCTCCTTTCTCCTCTGTCTCTTCTCTTCCCCTGTTCCTTTTTCTTTCTTCCTTCTCCTCCTCTTCTTATTTCCCTCCCATTCCTTGTCCTACTAGCTTTATGTCATTCTTTCTCTCTCCCCACATTTCTTCCTTTCTCTTTCCTTCTCTCTCTCCCTCCCCTCTCTGTGCCTCCTCTACTGTCTCTTTCTTCTTTTCCTTCTCCTCCCTCCTCTCTTTTATTCTTCTCCTCCTTTTCCCCTCCCTTTTCTCTTCTTTCCTTTCCTTTCTTTCCCCCTTTTTAGTCCCCTCCCTTCCTTTCCTCCTTTCATTGCCTTCCTCTTTTCCTTGCTTTCCTTCTCCCTCCCATACTTCCTTTACTCTTTCCCTTTCTGTCTTTACTCTCTTCTCTTTTCCTTCCTTCCTTTTTTCCTTCCTCTCTTCCCTTCTTTCTCTCTTTTCCCC
This sequence comes from Sceloporus undulatus, assembly GCF_019175285.1. Classification (NCBI taxonomy): domain Eukaryota; kingdom Metazoa; phylum Chordata; class Lepidosauria; order Squamata; family Phrynosomatidae; genus Sceloporus; species Sceloporus undulatus. Next base: position 7,764,137 of record NC_056532.1, on the reverse strand, counting down.
TTCTTTATTCATATTCTCTCTCTCCCTTCCTCATTTTGTTTTCTTTTCTCCTTCCCTCTCTCCCTCCCTCTCTTTTCCTTCCATTCTTCCTTTCCTATTTTCTCTCCCTTCTTTCCCCTTTCCTCTCCTCTCTTTTTCTTCCTTCCACTCTTTCCTCTTTTCACGTTCTTCCTTCCTCTCTGTATTCCTTTTCCCTCCTGGTTTTCCATCCTTCCTTCCTCCCTATCCTCTTTTGCCTTCTTTCTTTCTTTCTTTCTTTCCTTCATTCCTTCCTTCTTTCCTTTCTTCCCTTTTTTTCTCCCTTCCTTCCTTCCTTCCTTCCTTCCTTCCTTCCTTCCTTCCTTCCTTTCTCTCTTGCATTCTTCTTTCTTTCATCTTTTTCTTCCTTCTTTCCTCCGTATCCTCTTTTTCCTTCCTTCTTTTTTCTTATTTATTTAACTTCCTTCCTTCTTTTTCCCTTCCTTATTTCCTTCCTTCCTCTCTTGCATTCTTCTTTCTTTCATCTTTTTCTTCCTTCCTTCCTCCATATCCTCTTTTTCCTTCCTTCCTTCCTTTTTCTTATTTGTTTACCTTCCTTCCTTATTTCTCCCTTCCTTCTTTCCTTCCTTCTTCCCTTGCATTCTTCTTTCTTTCATCTTTTTCTCCCTCCCTTTCTCCGTATCCTCATTTTCCATCCTTGCTTGCTTCCTCCTTCTTTTCCTTCCTCCCATTCTCCCTTTCTTCTTTCCCCTTCTTTCTTTCTTCCTTCGCTCTCCTCTCCTTCCTCCCTTCCTCTCTTTCTTCTTTTCCCCTTCTTTTCTTTCTTTCCACCCTCTTCCCTTCCCTTTGTCTTCCTTTCCCCCCCCCTCCCTCTCTACCCTTTCCTTCCTTTCCCCTCACTTTCTCTCCTTCCTTCCTTCCCTTTCTCTCTCCATCCTTTCAGATGCATCTCTCGCCCTTCTGCCCTGGAGCCTTACAGCCTGCATCCGCACTGCAGAGATAACAATCCAGTCTGACACCGCTTTAACTCCCAGGGCTCCAGGCAGGGAAGCCTCTCGTTATTGGGGAAGCCACATCGATTGATTAGAACCAATCAATCCTCAGTCCTCTTCAATCGGCTCCAATTGGTTTGAGGCAGTCTCTGACATTGGAGGCTCACAAAACTACAGTTCCCAGCATCCCCTCGCACTGAGCCAGGGCAGTTAAAGCGGTCTCGAACTGGGTTATTTCTGCAGTGTGTGTTTGGGAACCAAAGGTTAACCCGTTTTAAACGGATCCGGAGCAGATTTGGAAGGGGGTTTCTTTTGTAAAAAATGTGTGGATGATGGGCTTTAGGAAGTAATTGGGACCTTAGATTCGTTACGTTGCGTTACTTTCCTTCCGACACGAATCTAGCGATGTTTCTTTATTGCTTTTCTCTCTTTCTTTCTCTCTTTTAATTTAGAAACTCCCAGATCTTTTAAATATCAGACATTGGATATTACAGAGAAACCACCAAAACGTTACAACGAAACGTAAAACGTAACTACTTAACTAAACTCTAGCGGACGTTACAAGTTTCATTTTCCGACTAAACGCATGCTATAAGTTACGTTTATACAGATTTCTATCTTCTCTGCGAGAAATAAAATAGATAAATAAATAAAATAGATAGATAAATAAAATAGATAAATAAATAATAGATAAATAAAATAGATAAATAAATAATATAATATGGCTAAATAAATAAAATAGATAAGATAAATAAAATGGATAGATAAATAATATAGATAAATAAATAAAATATATAAATAAATAATATAATATAGATAGATAAATAAAATAGATAAATAAATAATATAGAATATAGATAAATACATAATATAGATAAAATAAATAAAATAGATAAATAAATAATATAGAATATAGATAAATACAT
>NC_056532.1:7717451-7747240 GCF_019175285.1 Sceloporus undulatus | reverse complement strand
TACTAATTGCTATAGGATTTCTATAGGATTTGATAGTGTGTTTTATTTGTTTTAGTGTTGTGTTATTTTGAAATGGCTTAAGGGCTAATCAGTAAACATTTCTGATATATATATATATATACACACACACACACACACACACACACACACACGTATATATTAATGCATCACTTTTCTATATTTATAACCATATTGTTCTTTTAATGTTGTGAGGCGCTCTGGGGTCCCAGTTCTGGGGAAAGAGCCAGATAATAATATTAATATTAACAACAACAACAACAACAATAATAATAATGTAGGCCTTTTCTAATTTCAGGCATTTCAGTCTCTCAAATAAGGGCCATCCCTTATCATTTCCAAGCAATGAGGCATCCTCTCCTTTCAGGCCTTTCCTTTGGCTTATTGCAAATGACTGGTTTGGGGGTTTCCTTCTCTTAACATGCTCAGGAGCCCCAAGGTCTCTCCAATGGGTTTACTCCTTGGAGTAGAAAAAGAGAAAGCGATGTCAGTGGGAGCATAGGAAGGAGTAGTCACACCAACAGAGCAAGTAACAGAGATGATGACAATCATCATAATCATAATGATAAGAAGAAGGAAAAGTAAGGAGGAGGAGGATGAAATAACAACAATAATACTAATAAGTAATAGTGATGATGATGATGATGTAGTAAGAATAACAGCAACCACAACAATATTAATTACTAGTATATCTATATAATTATTTTGTATATTTCTGTATTCTATTGAAGTGTATTGTACTATTATTATTATTAGTGATAGTTATAATAACAACAACAATAATTACTAGTGGTTATGATAATAAGTGATAGTGATAATAACTACAATAAGTAATAGTGAGGATGATGATGATGATGATGATGGTGATAACAATTAGTAACGGCGATAATAATAATAATAATTAAAAGTAATAATTATAACAACAATAATAATTACTAGTGATGATGACGATGATGATAAGTGATAGTGATAACAACAACAACAATAATAAGTAATATTGAGGATGATGACAACGATGGTGATAACAATAAGTAATGGCAATAATAATAAGTGATAATAAGAACAACAATAATAATGACTAGTGATGATGATGATGATGATAACAATAATAAGTGATAGTGATAACAACAATAATAAGTAATAGTGAGGACGACAATGATGATAACAATAAGTAATGGTGATAATAATAATAAATAGTGATAATAAGAAGAACAACAATAATAATGACTAGTGATGATGATGATGATAACAATAATAAGTGATAGTGATAATAACAACAACAATAGTAATAGTGAGGATGATGATGGTGATAACAATAAGTGACAGTGATATTAATAATAATAATAATAAATGATAATAATTACAACAACAATAATAATTACTTGTGATGATGATGATGATCATCATCATCATCATCATCATCATGATAGCAATAATAAGCAATAGTGATAACAACAGCAATAGCAAAAAGTAATAGTGAGGAAGATATCGATGATGGTGATAACAATAAGTACTGGTGGTAATAATAATAATAGTGATGATAATAAGAACAACAACAATTATAAGCAATAGTGGCAATGAAGACTATAGTAACAACAAGAAGAAGAATAAGTACTAGTGATGATGATGATGATGATGATGATGATGATGATGATGAGTAATAGTGAGAATAAGAACAACAACTATTATTATTATTACTAGTAGTAGTAGTAGTAGTTCAGAGACAGAAGAAGGACAGAGTTTTGATATGAAATACCACAGCCCTAAAAGAAGCATGTCCTTTTCCTATGCGCTCACAATTAAAAGTATGGAGGCATCATTTCATTTCCTTCTTCTTCCTCCTAGTTTTATTCTACATGTTAATATTACAGCTTGCTTACTCAACTAATAATAATTTACCAACAACCCACTAATAATAACCTTAACAAAATGCTTCTATTATTAATATCGCAGCACCGATCAATATGTATGTCCAGGGAACTGGAGCGTTCTTGCGCAGCTTAGGATTTCTCTGCCGCCTTTCGGCCGATAAAGGGACCCAAGGATAAGAATACATTGAAACAGATGTATAAAAGGGAATTAAAATTATCTATCTATCTATCTATCTATCTATCTATCTATCTATCTATCTATCCTTGGTTTACCATTCCACCAAATGCATCTGAGGAAGTAGACTTTAATCTATGGAAGCTCATGCTGCCAATTTCTTTCTTTCGGTTAGTCTCAAAGGTGATACAAGATTGATCGATGATTGATCTATCTATCTATCTATCTATCTATCTATCTATCTATCTATCTATCTATCTTCTATATGTATATATATATGTCTTTAACCAGAGCTGCAATCTTATGCACGCTTTCCTCGGTGCAAGTTCGCCTTGCTTTGGAGTAAATGTGACCAATTTTAATGCGCAACATATTTTGTTTTTGGTGATGGAGAGTAAATGCGGCGGATTTTAATGCGCAACGTATTTTATTTTTGGTGATGGAGAGTAAATGCGGCGGATTTTAATGCGCAACATATTTTGGTTTTGGTGATGGAGAGTAAATGTGGCAGATTTTAATGCGCAAGGTATTTTGTTTTTGGTGATGGAGAGTAAATACGGCAAATTTTAATGCACAACGTATTTTGTTTTTGGTGATGGATAGTAAATGCGGAGAATTTTATTGTGCAAGGTATTTTCTTTTTGGTGATGGAGAGTAAATGCGGCGGATTTTAATGCGCGACGTATTTCGTTTTTGGTGATGGAGAGTAAATACGGCGAATTTTAATGCGCAAGGTATTTTCTTTTTGGTGATGGAGAGTAAATACGGCGAATATTAATGCGGAAGGTATTTTGTTTTTGGTGATGGAGAGTAAATGTGGCAGATTTTAATGCGTGACGTATTTTGTTTTTGGTGATGGAGAGTAAATGCGGCGAATTTTAATGCTAGAAACCAAGGCGGCCAAATTGCGACCGTCCGACTTTGGACAACATCACGACTCTCTAGGAAATACAATAAACCTTGTAGTAAGTTAGAAGGGAGTAGGGAAAGAGGAAGACCATACAGCCATAGATTCGTATCTTCCAACTCTATGGTTCTGTATTCCAGGCGCATGGATGGACCCCCATCAAGGAATGGGTTGAATTTTGCAAGGCCTAAGCAGGGATGGTGTTAAAGTAACCAAGGTGCACACTTCCCGATACACTTGTCCATTTTGCGTATATAAAAACACTAGTGTACAATGTGACTCGGAGGTGTGCACATGTGCGCATGTGCGCATGCGCACAGGCTTTCAACCCGCTTGCCGGTTTATGGCGACCCCATAAATTTCCTAAGGTTTTCTTGCCAGGATCCTCAGAGGTGGTTTTGCCCATTCCTTCCTATGTAATAGATGGTTTCCATTGGCGGTCTCTCATCCAAGGACCGACCAGGGCCGACCCGGTGTAACATCCAAGATCAGACATAGATTTGGGGCTATCTATATATATATATGTATGTATAAATATGTATTTAATCTGCAATTGCATGCAGTGTAAGTTCCCCTTGAACACAAAGGAGTAAATATGGCGGATTTTAATGCGCAATGCGTTTTGTTTTCGGTGATGTTTGTATTCCGGCTAGTGACCGTTTCTCCCAAGTACTAACTAGGGCCGGCCCTGCTTAAAACAGATGGGATTTGTTGCTCATCCAAGAACAGATGGGCCCTGTATTCGAGTCTCGACCCAACAGCGGTGAACAACAACCGACGCAACCCCGCTATGGCTTCCATCAACCATAGAGTTGAAAGAGTCTCTATGGTCCTGTTATTCTTCCTCTCTAGGATTCCTCCTCTGTGTGGCCTTCCTCTTTTCCTACTACTTTCTACCTTACCTTACTATACGTTTGTCCAGACGTTTTGCATGCCGTACTTCAAATCTCCCGTCATTATGAACCACGCGGTTTTGTACGCTTTCGGATGTAGAATACATCATTTGCCGGGGCTTGGCGATCGGAGCGTGTGGCACTGTGGCTCCGTCATGTGCCGATAGCTATGTGTTTTTAGTGTGGTGAGGATGGCTACTGTTTGATGACCTTCAAGGGTCAGGGCCAAGTTAGCCAGAGGATCGCCTTCACTTAGAATCATAGAATCATAGAGTTGGAAGAGACCCCAAAAAGGGCCCTGGTCCAGTCCAGCCCCATTCTTCTGCCATGCAAGAACTCTCCATCAAAGCATCCTCATTGACAGATGCCCATCCAGCCTCTGCTTAAAGACCTCCAAGGAAGGAGACTCTGAGGAAGGAGTTTGTTCCACTGTCGAACAGCCCTTACTCTCAGGAGGTTCCTCCTAATGTTGAGCTGGGATCTCTTTTCCTGCAGCTTGCATCCATTGCTCTGGGTCCTATTCTCTGGAGCAGCAGAAAACAAGCTTGCTCCCTCCTCAATATGGCATCCCTTCAAGTATTTAAACAAGGCTGTCATATCACCTCTTAACCTTCTCCAGGCTAAACATCCCCAGCTCCCTAAGTCCTTACTCATAGGACAAAGTTTCCAGACCCTTCGCCATTTTGGTGGCCCTCCTTTGGACACATGGCTCTAGTGTCTCAATGTCCTTTTTGAATTGTGGTGCCCAGAACTGGACACAGTATTCCAGGTGGGGCCTGACCAAAGCAGAATAGAGTGGCACTATTACTTCTCTTGATCTAGACACTATACTTCTATTGATGCAGCCTAGAATTGCATTGGCCTTGTTAGCTGCTGCATCACACTGTTGACTCATGTTCAACTTGTGCTCCACTTGGACTCCTAGATCCCTTTCACACGTAGTTTCATTCATCCAGGTGTCCCCCATAATCCTATATCTGTGCATTTCATTTTTTCTACCTTACATTTCTCCGTGTTGAATTCCATTTTGTTAGCTTTGGCCCAGCTTTCTAGTCTGTTCAGGTCACTTTGAATCTTGATCCTGTCCTCTGGAGTATTAGCTACTCCTCCTAATTTGGTGTCATCTGCAAATTTGATAAGAGTGCCCCCAATTCTGTCCTCCAAGTCATTGATGAAGACGTTGAATAGCCCTGGGCCCAGGACAGAGCCCCACTGGACACTCCACTGGTCACTTCTCTCCAAACCTACATCTTACTCCGCACACCAGGAAGCTCTGTTTGTTACTACACACAGGAAACCATGAGCCGTTTCAGATGGCACCATTCTAGCACTATGGTTCCACTTCGGTTGCCTTGGTTAGGTCCAACGGAGAGTTCGGATTTGCAATTTCGCTAATTTTGGTTCTTCAAGTGTTTTGGACTCCAACTCCCAGAAGCCCCAGCCAGGTTGGCCAACAGCTAGGAATTCTGGGAGATGAAGTCCAAAGTTTGGGGACTGCTGGACTCAATGTTGGATTTAGGCCGTTGGTACTGTTCATTTCATTGGATTTACTCGCTTTACGCTTCTCAGCCTTTGCGGCCAGCTTAACTTCAAGACGCTTTAGAGAAAGAAGCCAACGAGAGAGTGGTGGCGGTTGTTAAATATTGTGTTGCACAATGTTGTGTTGTTATACTACAACGCAGGCCAAGGTATGTCAATGGTCTAAACGTCAACAGCGGGAGTAAAACAAAAGAGGTGTGTGTCTCTCTCTTCTTCCCACCTTCTTGTGTTGAAATTTAGGTTGTAAATTTAGAAAGGTGCGCCAACATCCTTTACTTGCCTTTGCTCCTGCGCCTTTTCGACAGTGACTTGGAGCCGCAGATCTTCCTTCCAAAGAGCAACGGTCTCCGTTTCGTCGCCTTGGCTTATATAGGGAGAGTTCAGGCTTGGTTTGCTCTCCAAAACATATATTCGTCTCTTTAGCGATGCATCGCGTTTCACATCTTTATTGACCGGTTTTCACAACCGCACATAGAAATTAAAAAATAGCATGGACAAGTCGGACTTTGGCATTCAATAAGTTGTGTATATTAGCAATTATTTGAGGTTCTGTGAATGAAGGATGACCAACAGCTAATCATTAACCCCGGATCCAGTTTGCATCATCATCATCTCTATCATCATCTTCATCATTATCTTTATTTCTATCCTGACTTTTCCCCAGTCGAGGACTCAAAGTGGCTTCTTGTTGTTGTTGTTGTTGTTGTCTCTAAGTATCTGTTGGCCCTCCAGCACGATTCTATGGTAAAATCCCCACCGATGTTGACCATAGAGTTGCGCCAGGGTTTCCTAGAGAAGTGTTGAAAAACCTAATGGTTCCTTATTTGTGGTTTTTGCACTTTCACAGGGATCCCAACAAATGTGGAGGGACCACTATAGTTCCTATCAGCCACAGTCCAGGTTGGGGGATGATGGAAAATGCAATCCAACACCACCCAGAGGGCTTTTTCCTCCCTCTGGATCTAACTCTGCACAGCATTACTGTCCAGTTCTATTTATGCTCAAGGGAGCTTGCGCATGACGTTGCTCAATGGCATGAAAGAAACCTATTCCATATAGGGTTCAAATCCATGGCCATGGCATTTGGGAGATTTTGAGCAAGGCGCACAATATTTGGGGGGGGGTCAGTGTGCCGTTGTGGTTCGAGCGTTGGATTACGTCTCTGGAGACCAAGGTTCGGATTCCCCACTTGGCCATTGGTGACCCCGGCGCATCGCACACTCTCAGCCCCAGAAAACCCTGTGATAGGTTCACCATAGAGTCGCCATAAATGGGGAACTACTTGAAGGCACACAAGGACAACAAAACATGGAGGGAACGGGCAACTTGACGGCGCATGGTGGGGTCACTGACTTGGAGAGAAAGCGGCAGGATCCAGAGAGTTTAACACTATTGGACTTTGGTCAGAGGAAATTAATTGCTGGGAAAGAACTCAAGGCTGGCTTTATTTGCATTTAGAGGGATTTTGTTGCACCTTTGAGACTGACGGAAAGAAAGAAGTTGGCAGCATAAGCTTTCGTAGGCTTCGGTCTACTTCCTAAGATGCGTTTGCAAGAACTGTAGCGGCGCAGTAAGTTGGATGCCCACATTGTCCCAAAGTTGTTCTCATGTCCCTTCTCCTATATAGGGATCTATGTATACATCTCCAGCTTTCCTGGCTCTCAGTTATGCCCAGCGGGGAGTGGTACTCTGCACATGCTCAGAAAGATTTGTTGTTGTTAGTGCCATCAAGTTGACTTTAGGAATGAGTGACCTCCGGGAGCCTTGGTCGCCAGCAACGCAACTCAGGGCTTGCAAACGTCACTTTGAATGAATACATCTGTAATGCACCCTCCTTCTTTTCTCATTGCCTTCCGTTTTCACAGACCCCTTGTTCTTTCCCATTGACTTGCATGCGCCTATGATATGGCCAAAGCACAATAGCCTTTATTTCATCATTTTGGCTTCTAGAAAGAGTTCAGGTTTGATGGGAGACCCATTTGTTCCTCTTCTTATCCAAATACTCTCATGTTTCCAGCTCTCACTTTTAAAACCGACCCTGGGGCACATCGGTCTCTTGTTGGCTTCTTCCGATCGGTGCTAATAAAACGCTAGCTGCTTTATTTTAGTATTAAAACAATATCTTGCGCACGGGGAGGTTGTGGGAAACGCATGCTTGCCGGATTTATCCTTGCCGGTTTGCTTTAAGACGCTCTTACGGTTATGATCATCCTCGGAGTATCTTTTACTCATCGTGCGGCAAGAGAGGGAAAGATCTTATTGTGAAATGCTTTCCGACGCCGGCTTTCCGACCGATGAACCAAAAGGTTTACTGCTAGTAGTATTAGTATTTCTGGGTATTTGTATTTGTTCCTTCTGTAATTTTCCCCCATTACCTTTCAATTTCAAGTCTGTGTCTTAATTTCTTTTTTGGCACTTTGTCGTTCTATTTTGGGGCTATTTTCTTTTTCCGGGGACAATGTTAAAGTATTAGAGGATGCATCCGACCGGTTAAAAAGACCAGAAAGTCCCATATTTGCTTCCAGTTTTTACTTTGGAGATCTATACTTGTTTTATTGATCCCAGAATATTTCCCGTCAGCTCCTAGTATGAACAGACACTTTTATACCGGCTCTCCAAGTCGGTTTATTTTATATTAAACCGGGAAGAACGGGAACAAAACCTGGGACTTTGGGATCTTTTCAGTCGGTCCGGATGCACCTTCAGGCATGACTTTGGCAGAAAAACCGGGTCGCCGGGAAAGGCTTTTTAAAAAACCGTGCTTCGTTTCGTCTTAATTATTAGTAATCGCTTTTTAGGACGTTGTTTCTTGCTTTGTTTTAATCCATCTCTTTGCGCTTGTGCAACCGTAACCCCTTCGGTTTTGTTCCTGGTCCTTTCCCATTTTATTTAGCGGAGAGCCATAAAACGTTTTGCTTTATGGCAGAATGTTTTCTGTTGGCTCCTTCCTCGGAGCATTTGGGAGCCTTCTGGAGCAAGGATAAATATATGTATGTGTGTATGTGTATGTGTATGTGTATGTGTATGTATATATGTATGTATGTGAAGTTGAAGGCTTTCACAGCCAGCATCCATAGTCTGTTGTGTGTTTTTTGGGCCATGTTCTAGAAGAGTTTATTCCTGACGCTTCGCCAGCATCTGTGGCTTTGGCGTCTCCGGAGAAAGAAGATGGCATCTGAAGATGCCAAAGCCACAGATGCTGGCGAAACTCTTCTAGAGCATGGCCACATCGCCTCGAAAAACCCACAAAAGGCTATAAATTTATATATGTTGCAAAACATATATGTTTTTGATCCCGGGAGCCATAAAAACAACCCTGGAGGTACATGGTGTCTGTGTGCCAACCTTTGAAACAGAGGGACACTGTTCTCCGTCTTGAATAGTCTTCCCACACCTGACACCGTTCAGATGTATCAGGCCATAACTCCTACTTTGCTGGCTGTGGATGATGGGCGTTGAGGTCCAACACATTTGCAAGGCACCCAGATTGGAGATGGCTGCACCTTAGTTTGTTCCCACTTTGGAAGTGCGCTGTTTAAATGCTGCATGTCTCCTAAGAGGCCAGAAGCTGTGCCAAAGGCATGCTCCATGCTTGAGGACTAGAGCGCAGCTTCTGGCCTCTTAAGATGCATGTGTCATTTAAACAGCATGCCTCCAAAGCAACCCAAAGCAGCTTTATTTGGGCCTGTCTGTTCAGGCGCATGGGCATCTGGGCAATCCAGGCCATTTACCTGTATCCTCTTCTTTTTTAATTGTAATGTTAAACGAATGTTTCTCTGCCCGTCTTCCAGGTGTTTTGGTACCAAGTGTGCCGGCTGTGCGCAAGGCATCTCCCCGAGCGACTTGGTGCGCAGAGCCAGGAGCAAAGTCTTTCACTTGAACTGTTTCACCTGCATGATGTGCAACAAGCAGCTCTCCACCGGCGAGGAGCTCTACATCATCGACGAGAACAAGTTCGTCTGCAAAGAAGATTACCTGAGCAACAGCAACACTGCCAAAGAGAACAGTTTGCACTCAGGTGAGCGGGGCTTCGGGTCGGGGTTTCGTGGAGTCATCTTAACAGCGGTCTCTCGTTCCTAACTGTTGTTGTTGATCCAACAAAAAGTAGAAGGATGGCTTGTGGTAAATAGCATCTGAGCATCTTCCAAGAACCTTACAAGGAAGATGGAGGTCATGGCCATCCTACGCAAGCCTTCCTGAAATGGCCACTCATCTAATATTGATCGATCTGCCAATAAATCTTTGAGGAATTGACTAGGGCAGGGTTATCCATTCCTTCTTCACAGTCTTAGGGCCCCATAGTTTTCATAATATGGTTCTGGTTTTAACCCGGATGCTAAAAGTGGGTGGAAAGTGGTTAAAATAGACGTCATGTGCCTTGACTTGTGGATGGAGAGGACCATCAGAAATGCTTTATTCAAAGGGCCCCTGTGTCCTAAGCAATTTCCAAGCAGTCCATCATAGAAAAGAACATTTCCGAGGACTGCTGCTGCAAGTATCATTGGGAAGGTTGCCCTATTTTTTTGGTTCAGTCCCTGTCGTCTTGAAGAACGAGAACAGTGCGCGACCCAGTTCTCTGCGTGCGGCTATTCGGAGATAAACCCCTCCGGGCTCAAAAGGAGCGGTTTCCAAATATCTCTACGCTGGAACTGAGCCAAAGAGTGCCATCTCTAACGTTTCAGGGAGGAAAACTGGGACGCTTGGGGCCAAGCAACAACTCAGTGTGACGGCAAAAGTCATGAAGGAGGAAGAGCGCATAAGTTAGGAGCGGCTGCAGCGGTTTGTTTTTGATGGTCCTACTGGGAAGGGCAAGGCTATTCAATCTGGTCTCCTCTCCTTCCTTGCTAATTTTGCACTTTGGACTCAGTTTTGCGCAGTTGAAGGAAGCGGAGGACAAAGGAGGAAGGGAGGAGGAGGAGGAAGGAGTAGCTGGAAATGTGGAATGAGAGAGGATTAATAGGACTTTCCCTGCCAAACTGGGAGAGCATGAATCCCCACTGTGCGTCTGTTCCAAAGTATTCAATAGGATGTTGAGGTAGGAGCATATATAAACACATTTACTCAAAGGATGAGCACAGTGAGACTTGCTTTGGAACCATAAACATGCACAGAATGGAAGCGTCAGTGGTGTATTTTACAGCACTGATGCAAAAATAAAGATCAGGATTGCCAAGAAGCATGTATGCTGAGATTCAGGGGAGACATCATGATATTTCTTTGGGGCAGATGTACAGCCACCATCCCTTTCTCAGCCCCAGAAGAAGTCAATGGCAATGCCATGAAACCCCCATGATAGGGTCACCTTAGGGTTGCCATAAGTCAGAAACAACAACAACAACCACCTATGCAAACTTACTTGTGCATAAGACCTGTGTGTCCCAATTGTACTGACTCACTAGTGAGCAAAGGACTGTGATTTAGTCCCATATAGGTGTGTGTGCGCATGCGCCTTGAAGTTGCCTGTCGGTTTATGGTGACCCTTGCATAGGGTTTCCTTGGGCAAAAATACTCTGAGTTGGTTTTCCAGTTCCTTCCTTTGAAATGTAGTCATCTGGGATAATAAAATGGGGCTTGTTGAGTAGGAGATGTGAACAAGATGCTCAAGACTCCAGTTGTCACCTTAAATCCCATGCAGTTGTTCTAGGGACTAAGCAACATTGGGATTTACTTTGGAGCAAACATACTTAGGATTGGATTTACAGTCCCCAAATCAGCCTGATCTGTAAAGCAATTGTGACTTCAGTCCTATACACCCTACAACTAAATCCCACTGAATGGGTGTTACTTTGGAAAGACACACATAGGATTGCAAGTCATAGACTAAGCCATTGTGGTGGAGCTTATTCCCAAAACAAAACATGTTTGGCATCTTGGCTTTTGTTGTTGTGTGCCTTCAAGTCGTTTCCAACTTATGGCAACCCAAAGGCGAACCTATCTTAGGGTTTTTGTGGCAAGATTTGTTCAGAGGAAGTTCGCCATGGCTTTCGATTGAGGCTGAGAGAGTGTCTCTTGCCCAAAGTCACCCATTGGGTTTCATGGCCAAACTGGGACTCCAACCCTGTTCTCCAGAGGCATAGTCCACCACTCACACCACTACGCCACACTGCTATCATGCCATGATAGTGGATTATTAATCTCAGTATTCTTTTAATTAGGGTCTTTGGACGATATTCAGGCTGCTGCCACATTGCAGAATTAATGTAGATTGACACTGATTCCAAGGCTCCATCCTATGGAAGGAATCCTGGGATTTGTAGTTTGTTGTGGCACCAGAGCTCTCCGGCAGAGAAGGCTAAACATCTCACAAAACTACAGAATTTCATAGCATTGAGGCATGGCAGTTCAGGCAGCATCAAACTGCATTAATTCTGCAGTATAAATACAGCCCCAGGACTTTCCATCCATCCTTCTGCCTATCTCTTCCTTCCTTCCTTCCGTCTTTTCTCCTTTCTTTCTTCTTTCTTTCTTTTCTTTCTTTCTTTTCGTCTTTTCTGTTTCATTTGGAATAGTCCCTTCGTCCTTCCGTCCTTTCCTTCCTTCCTTCTTCGTTTCATTTCAAATAGTCCTAGCTTTTCATTCGAAATAGTCCCAGTGTCTTCCTTCCTTCCTTCTCTTCCTTCCTTCCTTCCTTCCTCCTTCCTTCCTTCTTTTCTACTGTCCTCATTCGAAATAGTCCCAGTGTCCTGTCTTCCTTTTTTCCTCCTTTCCTCCTCCTCCTCCTCCTCCCTTCCTTCCTTCCTTCCTTCCTCCTTTCTTTCTTTCTGTTTCTCTCTCTTCCATTCTTTTCTTCTGTTTCATTTGAAATAGTCCTATTTATCAAATAGTTCCAGTGTTCCTTCCTTCCTTCCTTCCTTCCTTCCTTCCGTCCTTCCTTCCTTCTTCATCTCTTATCATTTCCTTCCTTTCTTCTTTTTTCTTTCTTCTTTTCATTTGGAATAGTCCTTCCTTCCTTCCTTCCTTCTTCCTTCCTTCCTTCCTTCTCTTCTCTGTTCATTTCAAATAGTCCTAGCATTTCATTCGAAATAGTCCCAGTGTCTTCCCTTCCTTCCTTCCTTCCGTCCTTCCTTCCTTCCTTCCTTCCTTCTACATCTTCATTTCCTTCCTCTCTTTCTTTCTTTTTTCTTTCTTATGTTTTCATTTGGGAATAGTCCTTCCTTCCTTCCTCCTTCCGTCCTTCCTTCCTTCTTCCTTCCTTCTTTCTTTCATTTCAAATAGTCCTAGCTTTTCATTCGAAATAGTCCCAGTGTCTTCCTTCCTTCCTTCCTTCTTCCTTCCTTCCTTCCTTCCTTCCTTCCTTCCGCGCTCTATCCATCTTCATTTCCCTCCTTTCTTTCGTTTTTTCTTTCTTTCTTCTTTTTCTTCTGTTCATTGGAATAGTCATTCCTTCTTACTTCCTTCCTTCCTTCCTTCCTTCCTTCCCTTCCTTCCTTCTGTTTTCATTTCAAATAGTCCTAGCTATTTTTTCATTCGAAATAGTCACAAAGTGGCTTAGGCCTGAATGAATGAATGAAGGCCTGAAGGAAGGAAAGGCAGTAATGAAGGGTCATTTCAGCGTAATGGCGGGTAAAGATGAACGGGCAAGGCAGTGACGGCCTTACTCAAAGTGCTGGAGTTGTTTCGTGAGTTATGGAGTCTGTGTCTTTGGATAGAGTCCCGTCCTTCCTTCCTTACGTCCTGTACTGCTTGTCTATCCTTCCTTCCGTCCTTTCCTACTGTACATCGAATAGTCCCAGTGTCTATCGTCTTTTTTCCTCCTCCTCCGTCCGTCCGGGCCTTCATTCCTGACTTCCTTCTTTCCTTCCGTCCGTTCGTTTCTTTGTTTGTTTCATTCGTTCTTTCGTCTATGGCAGTTTTCTATTCTATTTCTGTTTCTATTTAAATAGTCCTAGCTATTTCATTCTAGATAGTCCCAGTATCTCCCTTCCGGCCCTTCCTTCCTTCCTCTCTTTGTTTCATTCCTTCTTTCTACTATCTCATTGGAAATAGTCTCTCAGTGTCCTATCTGGGGAAAAGCAGAAGGTGATTATTCTGTGTTACTTTGGGAGCTGAGAGACGGTCCTAAGCTCCTTTGCAGAAGGGGATGAAAGTAGTGACAACAACAACCCAGGAAGGGAAGAAAGGGACAGAAGAGCAGGCAAATATTTGAGGCTTGCAATCCACATGATGAAAGGTGTCTCTTCTTTCCCATTTGCTCTCGGGGGAGTTTGGGCCAAAAGCATCAGAGAAAAGCACATATGCAGAGTTTACTGTCCACACTTTGTTGTCAACCTCTTGGGAGGAGCAGCCAGAGGTGTCTATGGCCCTCTTCCTTTGGTAACCGAAAATTGGATTTACATTTTTAAGTGTCGGAGGAGATCAGAGAAGCACACCTTCAGAGAAGGAGAGCATCAGACAGACACACATTGTGTGCGGCGACACAAAACGTGCAAATGTTTGGCCAGGCAAACTTGGCACGGGGGTGCCAGTGTGTGTATGTGTGTCACTTTCGCACCCGAGTGTCACGGCACATGTGTAAAGTGTGGACGTTTTAGAGGATGAGGAGGAAGAAAAGGGAGAACAACACAAGGCAGCAATTTTCACTCCCCCGGGAGAAAGCGTTCGCACAATTTCCTGCCCTCTTTAAGTAAAGAAAGGAGAAACGGAGAAGAAAGAAAACTGTTTTCCTTTGGAAAATGCGACCCAAACCCATTGATCTCAGCCAGGGCCATTGCAAACACTTGTTTAAAAAGCAGGGCTTCAAAAAGAAAACTCTAGTCTTGTTGCACTGGAGTTTGCAGAGCCAGAGAATTGTGGGCCGAAAGGAACTTTTCCAAGCCATGCTTAATATTACAGTACAGTTGTATACTTAATACTTAGGAGCAAGTGCCATGGGTTAAAGTCAGCATGGCGCGGTTGTTTGAGCGCTGGACTAGGACTTCGGGAGATCAGGGTTCGAATTCGGCTCATCCTTGGAAATGGAGTGACTTTGGGCAAGTCTCACTCTCTGTCCTCAAAGGAAGGCCATGGCAAACGTCCTCTGAGCAAATCTTCCTTCTAAGAACCGGTGGTTTTAGTAGTTTGAGTGTTGAACTAGGACTACCAGGGTTCAAATCCCAACACAGTTTTGGAAACTCACTGAGTTGCCTTGAGCCAAAGAAAACCCTACAAAATTCATGGGGTTTGCATAAGTCAACAGGCAACTTGTCCAGCAATGAGGATTGGCATCCTTTTAGCTTTTTAAATTCACATAAGAGTGAATTGCGACGATGCACAATGCTCATGCGCACAAGAAGGCAGCAGAGGCATAGACTGTTGTGCGAACGGAGCCAGCAGTGTGACCCTTGCGCATAATGCAACTGTCCCATCACATAATGGGACATGTTCCGCATTGGGACACATTGGGACACAGGAGTCCCCATAGAGAGCGACAGCAGATCTTGCCCCATGCCCATGTCACAATTCATGTTTGCATATCGCCACAGCAATGATGCTCCATCGTCATAAAGTTATGCTTTATGAAGAAGGAGGTGCATCTTTACACTGGAAAAAGCATGCAGCTCGACATCACTTTAAGCGCTGAAACTCCATCTTATGGGAACCTAGGCTTTGCAGTTTTTCAAGGTCTTTAGCCTTCCCAGGCCTCACCAAACTACAAATCCCAGGATGGATGGGGCCATGGCAGTTAAAGTGGTGCCAAACTGTGTTAGTTCTACAATGTAGATGCATGCTTGCTCCCTGGGTTCCTATTTAAATCAGCCATAAGGACTGAGAATTTAGGGTTAAAACTCATGCTTTCATACCTTCCAGCCTCCCCAGTTTGGCAAGCACCATCCCAGTTAATCCCTATTAAGCGCTGTGCAAACCAAACTGGTGCGGCCTCTTCTACCTTGTCGTTTTCTTCCTCGTTCACAACATTTTGCCGCCTTGACCACCTTCGCACGGAGTCCTGTGGTTTATTTTTGAGATCCGTACATACATAGGATGGAGCCATGGCAGTTAAAGGGGAATCATAGTGCTATAAGTTTGCAATGTGAAAGGGCCCCCAATCCTTCCGAAATACGGAGCGTCCGTCGAGAGGGAAAGAGGACCAATTTGAAGCTTGATTCGCAAGCCGACCCAGCAGTGTCTGGGACGGTTGCCAAAGTCAATGCGTTTGGATGTATGTTAATTCAGCCCCAAAGTCCTAAATCCCAGGGAGGTTGCGGAGATTTATTACCAGGAATACAAGTTGCGGACGCGGAACATGATGTTCAGTCGTTCTGATTCGGACAAAGCGGTCTAATCATTGCTGCGAATGGAATGACAAAACCCATCCATCAGTGGAACAAGCAAAGGGAATGTGGATTAAAGGGGAAGTTTTAAATAATGATCCATGCATGCATTATGGCTTTGGTTCCCGGGTGTCATGTAGATGTCTTAACCCAGATCCGGAGCAAGGAAGTCGACAACTCTCCATCTGAATTTCATTGGGTTTCTTCAAATGCCACCTTACAATTGTAAAGTGGGAAGGGGTCCCACGGCCATCTTAGTCCAAACCCAAACCACTAAAACTCCCTGGATGTTTTGGACTTCAGTAACCAGAAGCCTCAGTCATCTTGACCGATGGTCTGGGATTCTGGGAGCTATAGTCCAAAATTACCTGGAAGGCCAGAGTTTGGGAATCATATATCATGAAAGATTGCTTCGGATTGCCATTGCCTTCCTCAGAGGCTGAAAGTTTGACTTGCCCCAGGTGACCCAATGGGTTTCCGTGGCCAAGTGGTGATCCGAATCCATGTCCTAATCCAACACTCAAACCACACTGGCTGTATATATCTACATTGTTGTTGTTGTCTTGTGTGCCTTCAAGTCGTTTCCGATGTATGGCAACCCTCAAGCAAACCTATCATGGGGTTCTCTTGGCACATTTCTTTGCAGTCAGATGTAGAATGAATCTCTGGGCCTTTGACTTATGCGTGTGTGTTTCTTCCTCCTTCCTCTTCTAGCCACAACTGGCAGCGACCCCAGCCTCTCCCCCGATTCCCAAGACCCCTGCCCGGATGATGCCAAGGACTCCGAAAGCGCCAATGTCTCCGACAAAGAAGTGGGCAGCAATGAGAACGACGACCAAAACCTGGGGGCCAAACGGAGGGGCCCCCGCACTACCATCAAGGCCAAACAACTGGAGACCCTCAAGGCTGCCTTCGCTGCTACACCGAAACCCACCAGGCACATCCGCGAGCAGTTGGCACAAGAGACTGGCCTGAACATGAGAGTCATCCAGGTAGGAATGTCGGATTGGTGGGGCAAATCCCCTGGCATGGAGCAATGGGGTGAAAGGATGCCCCAGTCTGTGGAGGCTCTCCAGGTATCTCAAGAGCCTTTGGAGCTCATGGAGGACAAGGCTGTGGCCCAGTGTGTGGGGTCACCAATGAAGCAACATGGGCACAATCTTGCCATCTGATCTATCCACAGTCCATGGGCACAGTCAATAATATACAAATATACTCCTTATTTGCTATTTTTAGGGGCACAGGACCCCCATGAAAATGGGGGGGAACACATATTAAAAAGACCACTACTCTTTTAACCTAAGAGAACACCTCTCTAGAAATCTCTAGGTTGGTGGCTCTTAACCTTCCTAATGTCGCAACTCTTTTATACAGTTCCTCATGTTGTGGTGACCCCCAACCGATGGTCTCAGTTCCTAAGGCCATTGGAAATATGGGTTTTGCAATGGTCTTAGGCGACCCCTGAGAAAGCGTTGTCCAAC
Source organism: Sceloporus undulatus (assembly GCF_019175285.1). Lineage (NCBI taxonomy): Eukaryota > Metazoa > Chordata > Lepidosauria > Squamata > Phrynosomatidae > Sceloporus > Sceloporus undulatus. Next base: position 7,730,106 of record NC_056532.1, on the reverse strand, counting down.
ACCCAAAGGGGTCGCAACCCACAAGTTGAGAACCACTGCTCTAGGTCTTCCAGAAGAGGACATCTGCCAGAATTTGGCCACAGAACCACGCTGGCGGACCTACAAATGCCTAGGAATCTCTAGATCCTCCAATGCTAATCTATGCTCAACTTCCAAGCAGAGTTTCTCTGGAGGACCTAGCAATTCCTAAAAAGAACATATTAATCCAATCTGCGGATAATCAAAGCCACAAATGTGGAAGGCCGACCGTACTTGCTCATTGGCTTTGACCACCATAAACCGAGCGAAGCTTGAAACGCTCTTGGCTGGGCACTCCCAACCACATTTATTTGGTTGTAGGATGCGGCGCACCCTGACCTCACCTGGCACAAGGCGTCAGGCTATAAAACACCTGCCAATAGCAAGTGTAATAAAACCCATACATTAAAAAACATCAGCAGCTAACATGCTTGGGCATGACTGATGGTTAAACTGAAATGTTTGCCAGCTGACCGGCCTGAAACAACCGGTCCTGCTCTTCTGCTGTTTAACAGGCAAGAGAAAGCCAGCATGATGTAGTGCTTTGAGTGTTGGACTATGACTCTGGAGACCAGGGTTCGATTCCCAGCTTGGCCATTAAACCCACTGGGTGACTTTGGGCACGTCACACTCTCTCAGCCTCAAGGGAAGGCCATGGCAAACCTCCTTGAACAAATCTTGCCAAGAAAATCCCATTCAAGGTTCTCTTTAGAGTTTCCATAAGTTGAAAAGGACTTGAAGATACACAACACATACACAAACATTGCAAAGTATCGGTGAGACTGGGACAAAACATGGAAAGAGCACCATTTCCAAACCGATGCCAGCCCATGCAGAGGGCAGCTTTCGGGAAGGAAGTGTTACTTAAGGTTGCCACATTTTTGTAAGGCGATAATCTCTCCCATCACCTTCCCCATTTGAAGTTAATGGTATCAAGGCCTTCCCAGTTTCTGGAGGAAGGTGCCAACTCCACCCCTGTCTACAGATATACTTCAGGCCACAAAACCGGTGTGTTCCTGGGCAGGACTTTCTTTTAACACAACATTTGGCTCCAGAAGCACAAACAACAGGGAAAGAAAAGGGATGGGTTTTGTTTTTGTTGTTGCGTGCCTCCAAGTTGTTTCCGAATTGCGACACTAAGGCAAAGCTATTTTGAGGGACTTGCAATGGTGACATCGGAACAGGGACTGGTTGGCGGAATGGACTACGTTGCTTATGGAAATCCCCCTCGTAAGCTTTTCTTGCCCAGATTGATCCAGAGCCCTGGATAGTCTTTGGAGGGGAGACCACCGAGAAATCCCAAGCGCTGTAGATTGTGTTTCGGAGGAAGGAAACGGCCAAACATCCTCTAAAGATTCCCCACCTAAGAAACATTTGTATTGCAATGTGAGGATCTGGATGGATGGATGGCTGTCAGTTCTGACCTGTAGACAAAATGAGGGCACCCCTACTCCCAAAAAACCAAGAGCTCGGACCCTTCCTATTAAATATTTATTCGTTTCCCAAACTTGTAACTGTTGCAGTGACTCAATCCTCCTGCAAAAACACCAAGGGAAAGGAAAGGAAGGCGGCAAAATCAAATGCCTCCCAAACTTTGGTCCTCCAGATGTTTCGGACTTCAGGTCCCAGAATCCCAAACTCTTCTTGGCTTCTGGGACCTGAGTTCCAAAACACTTGGAGGATTAAACTTTGGGCACCGTATCGTGGATGATGCTCCAGGTCTCTTTGCAATGCTAGAACTATGGAGAGGGAAGGAAACTTAACCTTGTGTACGTGTGTGAATTCTCATTGATAGACCATTGATCCTTCATTGATAAATGTCCCTCCAGATGGACCCTTGAACTGCATCTGTGACCCAAATGAAGATGTAGGGATATTTTTTATCCATGCCAGTTTTGGCACCCTCCAATTGGGTTTGGTTGTGGCTGCACATGTAGGCATCTGTCTGGTTTGCCATTTGGACCCTTGCGGAGGGTCTCCAAAGCCTCCAGCCACCCTCTTTGTGGGTTTCAGAACCGGGTGGAAGAGACCCCAAAAAGCCATGCAGGAACCCACCATCAAAGCACCTAGCTCTCCAAATCTGCCCCTCTCCTCCTGGACCTTCTCCCTTTCCAAGGTGCCCTCCTTCACCCCTGCCTTCTCTCTTTTCCCTCCATGCCAGGTTTGGTTCCAGAACCGGCGCTCCAAGGAGAGGCGCATGAAGCAGCTGAGCGCCCTGGGGGCCCGGCGGCATGCCTTTTTCCGAAGCCCACGGCGCATGAGGCCGCTGGTGGACCGCCTCGAACCTGGAGAACTCATCCCCAACGGGCCCTTCTCCTTCTACGGAGGTGGGTAAGCACTGGGGCTGCATCCACACTGCAGAAAGAATCTGGCTTGGCACCACTTTAACCGCCATGGCACAAGGCTGTGGAGTTGGGCCCAGGAAGGCCCATGTCCCCCATGTCTTCAAGAACAGTGTTTTGTTTTTAATGGTACCTGGAAGGGGGAAAAATCCCTTGCGAATACCTTTTGGACCTTAGCCAGGACTCTGGCGAAACAGCGTCAAGAAGGAGAGGCTAACGGTGAAATGGCCCTGATCATAAATACAGATATGCCTTTAATGCACTTTAAATGTAAGCACAAAATACAATTTTGAAAGAAAGCAGTCCCACGGGGGTCTACTCCTTATTGGCTTTTAATGCATCCCTCTCCAGCATATAGTTATATATCACAGTTCAAAACAGTTTATCTTAAGATTTGGTCATTCATTGACCAAAAGAGTATTAGAAAGTGGGAACGTTTCCTTCTTGGTAGCTGGAGTCTCTCTGCATTCCTCCATATACCAATAAATTGAAGAGCGAGGGACTCACTTTTTTGGTTGTCGGATTAGTTTTGAGAACTGGGGAACGTTTATGACGGAGAGGGGATGGCACTTGCTACCGTGGCCATGCCTTGGACAGCAAAATGTCTTGGGTCAGCCCTGGGGGATCATAGCATTTTCATCCAGTGGATTAGTAGGAAATGAACCCGATCCCATTGTCCTGGGTTCTGGACTAACTTATGTCCGAGGACTTGGCTCCTTTTAAGAGGTACAGTACAACCATGCAATATGTTGAGTAACTTTACTAAAGGGCAATCTTATACCCATTGATTCTGATGCAAATGGTGTGTGGTGTGGTTGGTTCTCTTCCCATTTGCATAGTCTTAGTAAGTGAATGAAAAGTTGGCCCAGATATGTCAAATGGTTCTTCTTTTTTTATGGTGTAGGAACTTATCCCTATTGTTTCCACGTTATTTCTGCATCTGGTACCAAAGTTTGCCATGTGAGGTCTGTAAGGGAGGCTTTGAGATTCAAGCGAGTAGGAGCTGGGATACTCCTGAGTTGGGACCTCAGGAGGACAGGCAAGAGTTGTTTGACCTTATATCTGAGAAAGAGAATAAGCATTGCCCAATACTGCAATACTGTTTTATTGCAAATGTCCCCAATTTGCCTAATCTACGCAGGCAGCCAAACTCAGCCTTTCTTCACAAAGAAACTGGGTTATCGTGGGCACGCAGGATTTCTATTGCCATGGCAGGTGCGGCGTCTCGAAGGACGCAACGATTTTACATCTGCGGATGTCAACGCCGTACTTGGTCATAACGCTTGGGCATTTATAGATTGCATTTTCACATTCCAAGAGCTTTTGACAGGTATTTATCTCAGCAATCCATACGTCGGCATCAACTCTGTAAGACAGGCTTCGGTTAGGGAGTAACTACTCACAAATAACATGTTACTCGCAAGTTGGAAGAGACCTCAAGGGCCATCCAGTCCCTCCTTTAACCCCTCCTTATGCATGCCTTACTATGCCAACCTTCTTTCTCTCTTCCGTCCACCAGATTATCAGAGCGAATACTACGGACCCGGGAGCAACTACGACTTCTTCCCGCAAGGACCCCCTTCCTCTCAAGCTCAGACGCCGGTGGATCTCCCGTTCGTGCCGTCCTCGGGGCCCTCCGGCACACCTTTGGGGGGCATGGACCACCCTTTACCGGGACACCACCCTTCCAGCGACGCCCAGCGTTTCACGGATATCTTGTCCCATCCGCCAGGTGATTCGCCCAGTCCGGAACCCAACTTGCCCGGTTCCTTGCACTCCATGTCGGCAGAAGTTTTCGGCCCGAGCCCGCCGTTTTCTTCGATATCCGTCAACGGCGCCGGCGGCAACTACGCCAACCACTTGTCGCATCCGCCCGAAATGAACGAGGCTGCCGTATGGTAGCTTTAAACGCCGGGACTGAGCGCCGGGTCAACCTTCCTCCCGCTTATATTGAGGTGTACAGAGATGCGTTCAAACATGTAGAACAATTTTGTTTTCGTCACTGCTTTAAGACGATATCTATTGTGTTTTTTTGGAGGAGAGGGGTTCCCTTTTACCCTCTTTATTCTTTTGTTGAACTGGACCCTTTCATTTCAGATCTAAGTCCAGATATGGTTTTGTTACGGACCGAACAGCGGCGGTGGGGGGGGGAAAGGGACGATCTTCGTAATACGGAACGACGGACCGGCGACGGAAAGGACAAAAACTTTTTGTACCGAGTGGCAAAAGACACTGACGGAGCGGATGTGTTTCGATACTACCGTACTGCCATATATTTATGGGGTTGCATATACTGGGCACCCGCGTTCGCTGGATGGTAACTCTATGAATCGGGTGGGGAAAGAACAAAACCGTTCTCAGATATTGAAAGAAAAGGCAAGGTCAACCACAACAAGGAAAGCTTCAAGGAAACTCCGAGCAGTTTTTGAAACCATGGTTTGGTCACTTTGTTAATTTTCGCCTTCGGAAACCGAACGCAACCCGCGACGGCAGAACTTTTCAGCCTCGGAAACGTCGGCCGAGGCGAAAGAAACGTAGGTTTTTTGCTTTTCGTTATTTTTGGGGAATCGTTTCTGTTTCGTTTTGCGTTCCGTTTTCCGTCTCTTGGCCAAATGAAAATAGCCGATATTTAAACGTAAAAGCCCTCAGCATCAACTCTTCTACCTTTTCGGAGCGACACACGCCGATAATCCTCAGAACCCAGAAGTCCTTTTTTTTGCGAGGCTTCTAAAGTTTCAAAGAAAGAAAAGACTTGCAAAGAAACGAACCACAACAAAAGCCGTCTACCTTCACGGAAACGAGAAAAAAAAGCTAAACAAAGAAAAATAAAAAACCACGCATAAATAAATAAATAAATAAATAAAGACTCTATGGAACTAGAAAAATAAAACAGTCAACTGTTTACGTCGAATGTTAAATTCAGGAGCTCAACGTTTTACTATAATGATGCTACTACTACTAATAAAAAAATCCTGTTTTAGAACCTCTTGTTCAAAAGCAACGTGTTTTGAGCAATCAACCAAAATAGTTTGTTTTCTTTTCCTCCTTCTTCTTCTCCTTCTCCTTCTTCTTTTCCGTAGATGTTATATAAGACATTACAGGGCTTGTGTTTCACTGTGCTAGTTTGTAAAAGGTGGTGTTTACAGAAGGCAAAGAATAAAAGGAATACCTATAAAAAAACCAGATAGTTGCCAAATAAAACGATTCTAGAGCACAAAATATCCTTTGTTTCGGGGGGGACGTCGCACCCGCAGCCCACAAATGTTAAAGGTTAAAAGCGGGGGGGGGGGAACAAATTGAACATCGTTGCTAATGTTTAGTCCTGTTTCACATTAATGGGAGTGTTAATACGACTGATATAGACCCACACAGGTTTTATTTTTGTGTCTTTGAAAGAAAAAAAGAAAAGAATAAGTCCAGAATATTTAAATTTTATGGTCGGATACGCAGCCGGCAGCTGCTGCTTTCTTTCCTTTCCTTTCCTTTCCTTTATATATTACTATTTCTCATATGTCTTTTATTATTGTTCAAATAAAACCTAAGCTTGTGTGACCTCCAGTGCATATTAGACCATTCACTGTATGAAAAGGGGTGGGTTTGGGGAAAGGAAAGGCGGATTACACAAAAGTTTGTGAATTTTTAATAAAACTAGAAAACCTGATGTTTAGATAACCTTGTGTTTCATTCGGTGCTTTCAGTGGTTTATGTCGCATTACTGGGGCGCATCAGCTGCGAAGGAATTGAACTTAAGGCTGACTTGTAATGTTGCCGAAAGCATTTGTAGGCTTTTCCCATCAGGGACATAGCCAAGGGGGGGGGTTCTTGGGGTCCGGACCCCCCCTTCCATTAGAAAAATGAATGGTGCATGCTTCTGCGCCCAAGCCCCATTATAATGGTGGCACTTACTCTGGACCCCCCCCCTTCCTAAAATCCTGGCTACGTCCCTGTTCCCATGCGCGATTCCTTCTTTGTAATGTATTGTTGTCTTTAATATTCCAAAGGGATATGGACAAATGCAGGTAGACTAAACAGAGCGGGCTAAAAACCACATTTGATACCAGAGGCAGGAATAATAGGGAATAGTGTCCTGCGTCTGAAAAACGGTGCGCTTTTTTGTTCGGAGCAAACAGCGTGGAAGTTAAACAACCAAGAGTAAGGTAAGCTTTTGCATATGTATATGGCCAGTTACAGACTGCCAAAATAAGGCTGCTTTGGGTCTCTTTGGAGGTATGCTGTTTAAATGATGCATGCGCCCTAAGAATCCAGAAGCTGCACCAAAAGCTGGACTCCGGTGCTTAGGAATGGAGTGTGGCTTTGGCGCGACCTCCGGACTCTTAGGATCCATGCGTCATTGAAATAGCATACCTCCAAAGAGACTCGAAGCAGCTTTATTTTGGCAGTCTGATATGGGTCTTGCGTCAGCCTCCATACTTTCCTTGGAAAGTTCATGGGTAATGAACGTAAAGCCTTGCTTAAGTCTCATGTTGGATATGGGCCTGGCTTCAGCTCCCATGCCTTCCTTAGAGAATGTATGGGCAATTTAGGTGCTTTTTCTAAGGCAGCCCTTGTCCGGGAGAACTGAGCAAAAAGTGAAGGATGGTGACATCTTAAGTGGGAATGCTAGAATATAACCTGACTATCTATCTTTCAGGTAGGACCATGTTCCAAACTACTACTACTTTCCTATACTGTTCAATGTCTTCAGGTTGACATTGGCCTGTTACAGACTGCCAAAATAAAGCTGCTTTGGGTCTCTTTGAAGGTGTGCTATTTAAATGATGCATGGGTCCTAAGAATCCAGAAGCCGCACCAAAGCTGCACTCCAGTGCTTAGGAATGGAGTATGGCTTTGGCGCGACCTCCGGACTCTTAGGACCCATGCGTCATTTAAATAGCATATCTCCAAAGAGACCCGAAGCAGCTTTATTTTGGCAGTCTGTAACAGGCCTTAGACTTCTTTCTTGGCAATGTTTATTCAAAGGAGCATTGCCTTTGCCTTCCTCTGAGGCTGGGAGAGTGTGGGTTGCCCAAAGTCAACCAGTGGGTTTCCATTGCTGAGCAGGGATATGGACCCTGGTCTCCTAGAATCCCAGTTTTATACTTAAAATGCACTACGCCACACTGTTATGTGCCTTCAAGTAGACACTGACTTATGGCAACCCTATCCTGATGCTTCCTCCTTGGTACAATTTATTCTGGCAAAGTTTGTTGTGGGTTTTTTGGGCTGCATTGCCATGTCCTAAAAGAGTTTATTCCTGACGTTTCGCCAGCACCTGTGGCATTGGCATCTTCACAGATAGAAAATTATGTTCTATCATTGACTGCTTTCCTATACTGGAACTACAGGGAACATACACCCGAAAGGCACCAGATTTTGGAAGCCAAGCTGGATCAGCCCTGGTTAGTACTTGGGCGGGAGACTGCCAGCAAAGACTAGGCTAGATTTCAGAGGAAGGAACTAGCAAAACCACACATTGAGTACTCCTTGTCTGTGAAATTCATGGGATTGCCATAAATCGGCACATGACCTGAAGGCACATACATATATAATGGATATAGAAATACGTTCATTTTGTGCTTGGGGCGTGTGGTGTCCTATCCGATGAGCTATTCTGAATTTAATCCTCTCCCAAATGAAATATGGCACAACACCGTGCATAAATAACTAAGGTGACACAAGGCTTTTTGTTTATGCATAAGACCGTGTCACAAATTTGAGATGAATGCTTTACCTCTGGCATGAGCTATTGTGTGACCAACATCCAAGGCATCTACAAAGCTGAGGTCAAATTAAACTTCATGTCAGGGACAAGAAGGCCTGGCCCTCCAGTTCTTCCCAAAAATGCGACCCCCAGCATTCCTGACCATTGGTTAGGGCTGCTGGGATTTGCAGTCCCAACCCCATACGTTGTGTTAAGATGCTACAAGACTCCTATTTGCAGTGAAAAGAGATTAATGCAGCTACTCTCCCTGTCCTAAGACATGTCCTAAGCATGTTTCCTCAGATGTAAACCCCATAGGTATTAAGGTTTGTTGTGTGCCTTCAAGTCATTCCCTATGATCATGGGCTTTTCTCCTTCTTTAGAGGAGGTTTGCCATTGCCATCCTCTGAGAGAGTGTGACTTGCCCAGCCATGATTCGAACCCTATTCTCCAGAGTCATAGTCCAATGCTCAAAACCACTATACCACCCTGGTTCTCCAATTCCTCTTTGTTTTGGGATGGGTTGGCTTATTGCCACCAATAAAAGTGGCTACACTTTTGAAAGCTGCTCACCAAAGCATGCATTTCCCATTATATTTACTACTTTCCTATATTGGGTCGAAAAGCATCTTGCACTCTGGGAGGTTAGAAATGCAATTTTTGCCCAGATCGATAGATCAGCATTGTTTTTCTGGCAAGGCTGAACGCTTCCATAAGTACCTATCTCTTGTTATCGAATTCTCAATGCGTCCTGTGTGTATATGTTTGTTGTTGCGTTATCCCACTCGGTTGGGTACATGGCCAAGCCACATTGAACTCATAGAGACGACCCTTAGGTAAATGCGCTTCAAAACTGCATGACTCTACACTCGTTTCTTCTCTTATAAACTTTGTCATATGGCCTTGTATTTTTTGTGTGCCAATGCATGGCTTGGTGTCATGCGTTGCTAGTGTGGTATATCCATAGTCGCACTTTAAATTGCACGCATAGCGCTGATAATGAAACTCCTATTTACACACCAGTTCTACTACAGCTATGTGCATCTGTCTACAACAGGTAAGGTAAGTACAGTGGACTCTCCATATTCACTGTGGTTAAGCGCACAGGACCCCCGTGAAAGTGGGAATAACGCAAATAAGAAACACACTCCAGGGCAATTCTGTGGTCAAGATCTGCCAGACGTTGACCATGAATATGCGCTGGAGGACCAACAAATGCCTGGAGAAGTGTTCTCTCTAGCAACCTCTAGGTCCTCCAGCGTGACTTTGGCAGAGGTTGACCATAGAGTCATTGCTGGAGGACCGAGAAGTTCATAGAAAGAACGTACTGTATTAATCAAATCTGCTAATAATCAAATCCACAAAAGTCAATAGCTGGAAATGCTGAGGGCCAACTGTAGTAGCAGCCTCCAGAGAGCAATGTGAATACAGTAGTAGAATATAGAGAAAGGGGGAGAGCTTATAAGGCTGTCTTATCAACTTCCTTCAGCATGTTAAAAATTATATATATATGTGTATATGTATACATATATGTGTGTATGTATGTATATATATGTGTGTGTACACATATATATGTATGTGTATTTGTGTGTGTGTATATATACATATATGTGTGTATGTATGTATATATGTCTGTGTGTATACATATATATGTGTATGTATGTGTATATATATGTGTGTGTGTATACATATATATGTATGTGTATTTGTGTGTGTGTATATACATATATATTATTATTATTAACCTTTATTTATATAGCGCTGTAAATTTACACAGCGCTGTACATACAATCTTTTAGTTAGACATATATATGTGTGTGTGTGTGTGTGTGTGTGTGTGTGTATGTGTGTGTGTGTGTATATATATATATACATATATATGTGTGTGTATATATGTGTGTGTGTATGGGTGGGTGTATATATATATATACTGTATATACATATATATATATGTGTGTGTGTGTGTGTGTGTGTGTGTTTATTTTTAACACACTGGAGGGAGTTCATAAGACATGCTTATCAGTTACACATATATAACTGATACATCATATAACTATATATAAATATATATACATAGTTCTGATTGTTAAAATAGAAATCATAAGACAGGAGAAGTTGGGGAAAGAAAGTCACCCCTGGTTCAAACCACACTGCAGAAATAACCCAGTTTGAGACCACTTGAACTGCCCTGGCTCGACGCTAGGGGATTCTGGGAACTGTAGTTTCTGTGAGTCGTCGACTCTTTTCTGTCAGGGAACAATAAACTACAAATCCCAGGATTCCTTAGCACCGAGCCAGGACAAAGTGCTTTCAAACTGGATTATTTTCTGCAGTGTGGTTTGGACCATATATATATATATGTACATATATAGTGTAATTTAGGTTGCCTTGTAATTGAGGACAATGCAGCAATGATCCAGTTTGAGACCACTTTAAGTGCCCTGGCTGAAGGCTAAGGAAATACTGGGAATGATAGTTTATTGTTTTCTGACAGAGAAAGGCTCTGTGTCTCAACGTTTCCCAGAATCCCTTGAGCCAGGGGCAGCTATAGCGCTCTCAAACTGGGCTACTCCTGCAGTGAGTTATGGAACCAAAGTGAGGCTTTTCTTTTTCCCCTCAGCTGAGGTAACCATATTAGTGCCACGGGGTCTCCATACCGCCCCTGCGCGGCGCCCTCTGGCCACGCCCCCTTCCGCGTGGGGCGGGGCGGGGCCAAAATGGAGGCGGAGGAGGAGGAGAAGGAAAAGGGAAGAAGGAAGCTGCCAAACAAAATGGCGGCGCCTTTGGCTGAGGAGCTGGAGCGCCTGCTCAACCCTCTGCCCAGCGCCCCTCAGGACCCCGAGGACGAGCCGGAGGACGGTGGGGAGCCAGGATAGGCATCCATTGACCGATATAGGCAGATAGAAACCTATATAGACACGCCTATCTATGGGTTTGTGGGGGGAATGTATGCCTTTTATTATGGGGCTGGTCTTAGACACGTGTTTAAACGGGGAGGTGCCCCCTTCAGACATACATTACCTCCTTAGACACGTGTCCAAGGAGACCCAGTCAGACATACATACCTCTACCTTTCCCCAAAACACGTGTGTAAGGAGGCTCATTCAGACGTACCTTCCCCTTTCCCAAACACACGTGTCTAAGGAGACTTATGCAGACATATCTATCTATCTATATAGATACACACCTCCCTCTTTCCTCTGTGTCTTTGAGGAAAGGGGGAGGTGTGTATGTTTGTATCAGTCTCCTTAGACACGTGTGCGTTTGGGGAAAGGAGGAGGTATGTATGTCTGAATGGGTCTCCTTAGACACGTGTCTGAGCGGGGTATGTAACTGTAGGAGTCTCCTTAGACACGTGTCTCTTTGGGGAAAGGGGGAGGTATGCGTGTCTGAATGGGTCTCCTTAGACACGTGTGTTTGGGAAAGGGGGAGGTATTCTGAATGAGTCTTCCAGGACACGTGTGTTTGGGGAGAGGAGGAAGTATGTATGTCTGAATGGGTCTCTAGACCTATTGTTTGGGGAAAGGGGGATGCATGTGTGTCTGAATGGATCTCCCTCCTTGAGACTTATGTTTGGGGGGGGGAAAGGGGGAGGTATGTGTTTATGAATGAGTCTTCCAAGACACGTGTCTGGGGAGAAGGTAGAGGTATGTAAGTGCATGAGTCTCCCTAGAGACGTGTATGTTTGGGAAAAGGGGAGGTATGTATGTCTTTCTGAATGAGACACACTTGTGTGTACAGTATTTGGGGAAATGAGGAAGTATGTATGTCTGAATGGGTCTCCTTTCTGGACGCTTGCGTTTGGGGTGAAAGGGGGAGGTATGGATGTCTGGATAAGTCTCACTTCTGGACATGGGTTTGTGTTTGGGGAAAGGAGGAGGTATGTATGTTTGAATGGGTCTCCTTAGACTCATGTGTGTATGTGTGGGGAAGGGGGAGGTATGTGTTGTTTTTGGGTTATTTCTGCAGGAGTCTCCCTGGACATCTGTGGAAGTCCTTTGAAAGTATTGTAACCCGCCTTGAATCCCATTCTGGGAGAAAGGCGGGATATGAATCCATGAAACGATGAGGATGATGATGATGATAATAAAAAATGGGGAAAGAGGAGGTACATTTGTCCCTCCACATTTGTGGCTTTGACTTTTACCTTTGTAGCTCCTCCTGTGAAACTCTATGGTCAATTTTAACTAAAAGTCGCACTGAAAGTCCTAGAGATTCCTAGAGCGAATACTCTACTAGGCCTTTGTAGCTCCTCCAGAGCAAGTCTATGGTCAGTGTCTGTCGGACATTGACCACAGAGTTGCCCTGGAGGACCTAGAGATCCCTAGAGAGACTACTCTACTAGGTCTTTGTAGCTCCTCCAGCGCATTTCTGTGGTCAGTGTCTGTCGGACATTGACCACAGAGTTGCCCTGGAGGACCTAGATATTCCTAAAGAGGATACTCTACTAGGTCTTTGTAGCTCCTCCAGCGCAGTTCGATGGTCAGTGTCTGTCGGACATTGACCACAGAGTTGCCCTGAAGGACCTAGATATTCCTAAAGAGGATACTCTACTAGGCCTTTGTAGCTCCTCCAGGGCAGTCCTATGGTCAGT
>NC_056532.1:7712381-7717426 GCF_019175285.1 Sceloporus undulatus | reverse complement strand
AATCGCGATACTTAGGAATCATCTAGGTCCTCCAGGGGCAGCCTCAGGTGGGGCAAGCCGTACCGGACGGCGCACTGAGCCATAAGAACTCAATGACAAACTGCAATGGAGGAAGGCTACAAATGCCACCCCCCGCTAGTATAGTGTCCTCTTTAGAATATACTAGGGCCCTCCAGGGCAACATCTGTGGTCAACGTCCGACAGACACCTGACCATAGAACTGCTGGAGGAGCTACAAAAGGCCTAGTAGTAAGTCTCTCTAGGAATCATCTAGGTCCTCCAGGGCCACTCTGTGGTCAACGTCCGACAGACATTGACAATCGAACTGCAATGGAGGAGCTACAAATGGCCTAGTATATTCCTCTTAGGAATCTCTAGGTCCTCCAGGGCAACTCTGTGGTCCAACGTCCGACAGCACACCTGACCATAGAACTGCAATGGAGGAGCTACAACGGCCTAGTAAGTCACTGTCCTCATCTAGGACTCTAACTCAGTGAGACTTTTAGTAAAATTGACCATAGAGTTTCACAGGAGGAGCTACAAAGGTAAAGTCAAAGCCACAAATGTGGAGGGACAAATGTACCCCTCTTCCCCATTTTTTATCTTCATCATCATCATCATCCTCATCATTTCATGGATTCATATCCCGATCCATTCCCGCTTCTCCCAGAATGGGATTCAAGGCGGGTTACAATACTTTCAAAGGACTTCCCACAGATGTCCAGGGAGACTCCTGCAGAAATAACCCAAAAACAACACAACCTCCCCCTTCCCCACACATACACACATGAGTCTAAGGAGACCCATTCAAACATACATACCTCCTCCTTCCCCAAACAACAAACCCTGTCCAGAAGTGAGACTTATCCAGCACATCCATACCTCCCCCTTCACCCCAAACGCAAGCGTCCAGAAAGGAGACCATTCAGACATACAACTTATCCTCATTTCCCCAAATACACACAAGTGTGTCTCATTCAGAAAGACATACATACCATCCCCTTTCCCAAACATACACGTCTCTAGGGAGACTCATGCACTTACATACCTCTACCTTCCCCCCAGACACGTGTCTTGGAAGACTCATTCATAAACCACTACCTCCCCTCTTTCTCCCCCCCAAACACAAGTCCTCAAGGAGGAGATCCATTCAGACACACATGCATCACTCTACTAGGCCTTTGTAGCTCCTCCAGGGCAGTCCTATGGTCAGTGTCTGTCGGACGTTGGCCACAGAGTTAAACTGGAGGACCTAGAGATTCCTAGAGAGTTGTCCTCTGAGGTCAAAACATGGTGTTTTTGTTATTTGCGGTTTCCCCATCTTGATGGGAGTCTGGGGAGACAAGTGCAAATCCCAAACACTTCTGGTCCCAAGCATTTCAGATAAGGAAGACTCGACCTTTAATAGTTTAGGCAACTAATGAAAAGAGAGAGGTGAAGTGACACTCAGGGAATGCAACCACAACAATTCTTCATTGCAGGCCACGGACCCAACAAGTTCATATTAAGAACATATGGAAGATAAGCTTTAACAAATCCCACATGGTCCCATTGGGAGTCCCCAAAATTGTCCAAACCATGCAGCAACACTCATTTCAGGTGTCTTTCGCTCACGCAGACGTTTCCTCTCCTCTTATTCTGCCAGTGGCTGCTGCCACACAGCAGAATTAATGCAGTTTGACACTGCTTTAAATGTCATGGATTTGGAGTTTGTTGAGGCATCAGAGCTTTCCGTCAGAGAAGGGCAAATGTGTCCCCAAACTACAAATCCTTGGGTCCCATAGCATAGAAGTCGGACTTGTTCATCTTTAGATCTGATACCAGTTTGGTTACAGGTGCTAACATTAAACCAACATTTCCTAGAGGCGCAAGGCCTAGAAAAGGTTGGGAAGCATTGGTTTAAAGCATTGCATGTTCGAAGTTAATCTCTTTTCTCTTGCAGTGGTACGAATCAGCCTCCTTGGCCTACCTACCATGGCTGGCAATCTGACTGGGATAGTATCATTTCCATGCATAGGGATGCCAGCTGTGTTTTGCAAACCAATTTGCAACCATGTTTAGTTATACATATAGTAGCTGGATAGAGGTTTGAGCGTTGGACTTCGACTCTGGAGACCAGGTTGCGCCTTTGAGACTCACTGAAAGACGGAAATTGGCAGCATGAGCTTTCCTAGGCTTTGGTCTACTTCCTCAGATGCTTAAGTCTAGGAAAGCTCATGCTGCCAATTTCTTTGTTTCATTGTGAAGTCGAAGGCTTTCACGGCCGGCATCCATAGTTTTTCGTGGGTGTGTGGCCATGTTCTAGAAAAACTTATTCCTGATGTTGCTCCGGCTTCTGTGTCGAGAATAAACTCTTCCAGAACATGGCCACATAGCCCCCCAAACCCACAACAAAACTATGCTTTTAGTTAGTCTCAAAGGTGTGCCACAGGATCTCTCCACATTCTGGAGACCAGGGTTTGATTCTCCGCTCGGACATGAAACCCTCTGGGGACTCTTCGTCAAGTCACACTCTCTCAGCCTCAGGGGACGGCAATGGCAAACTTCCACTGAACCGGTCTTGCTAAGAAAACCCTATAGTCACATAAAACGACTTGAAGGCACACAACAACAACAGCAGCAGCATTAACAACAACAACCAGTAGCTGTGCTCTGGTTAACGCTGGCTTGCATTCAAGTCTCTTAGCCATAGCCAAGAAACCAAGAATGCTATTCCAACTCTACGATTCTATGATTTTTAATGTGAAGTCAAAGGCTTTCATGGCCGGCATCCATAGATTTTTGTGGGTTTTTCGGGCTGTGTGGCCATGTTCATGTTTCACCTGAAGATGCCAAAGCCACAGATTAGCCACAAAGCTATGGCCTATCCTCACTTTCCTCTTGCACTTCATTTGTTTCCGAAAAGCTGTGTAAAACCTTCCAAACTTGCAAATAAACTTGAAGGAACGCCTGTCTCCTCCTAGATTTATTCCCCGTCCCCGATTGCAGTTCGGCGTTGTCTTTAGTGCTTAAGGGCAATTTAATCCTATATAGGCTGTGTTTTATTTCCATCCCTGTACCCCAGCAAACAGTCTCTGTCAGTGGGGCATTAGCGCTCTCCGAGGCACATTAGAAAAGCACTTAAAGCGACGCCGAGCCAATCGGATCACTTGATCGGGTAGCAACTCTAACCCTATAATTTTATGGGCAGGGTGCCGCGCAGATGAACGGAAATAAAAGCGAGGACCGGGTTTAATAAGGATTCCTGTTTGGCATAATAATCCGGTCTTGGAAACACGAGAGGAGACGACGGGAAGGGAGATGGGAAATTGTCGATGGAATTGCTCAGGCTTTCCTCGCTTTAAAATGTCTAGCTGTTGCTGTTATTATTATTATTGTTATTATTTAATTTGTACTGTTTTTGGAATTGAATGTATCATTTAACCCTCTTTAAAGCTTTGTACTCCATCTTGTTTTAGGTATTTTCTTTTCATCTGGATTGCAAGCCGCTTTGAGTCCCATTTGGGAGAAGAGCAGGATAGACACTTGTCCCTCCATGTTCGCTAGGGTTAGGGGCACAAGACCCCCGTGAATATGGAAGAACCACAGATAACAAAAACACCATGGTTTTACCTGAGAGGATACCTCTCTAGGAATCTCTAGGTCTTTCGGTGCAACTCTATGCTCAGCGTCCGACACACTGACCATAGAACTGCACTGGAGGAGCTACAAAGGCCTAGTAGAGTCTTCTCTCTAGGAATCTCTAGGTCCTCCAGGGCAACTCTGTGGGTCAACGTCCGACAGACACTGACCATAGAACTGCGCTGGAGGAGCTACAAAGGCCTAGTAGATTATCCTCTCTAGGAATCTCTAGGTCCTCCAGTGCAACTCTGTGGTCAACGTCCTACAGACACTGACCACCAAACTGCACTGGAGGAGCTACAAAGGCCTAGTGGTGTTCTCTCTAGGAATCTCTAGGTCTTTCAGTGCAACTTTTAGTTAAAGTTGACCACAGAGTTGCACTGGAGGACCTAGATATTCCTAGAGACAGCCATAAAAAACACGTCGCCACACAACACTTTAGCGCTCTTAGAGGGCACTTACCCCCAAATGAATCCTCACACTTCTCCCTTTTCCCTCCCTCTACAGCCACTGCAGCCAGAGTCGTTGACAAGTTTGACGAAGGAGCCCTCGAAGAGGATGTCTTTTCTGTGGGCCACATACGGAAAGGGGTTTCCACAGACCTCTGGGAAGCCGATAAGCGATACCACGGAAGAGCCACCTCCCGAAAAGCTTTGGCGGATGAGCTGTGGGGAGAAGCTCCCCTGTCAGGTAAGGCTCTGGGCCGCTTCCGTTGCTCATGTTCTTTTCCAAAACTCCCAAACTTGTGTTTTGAGTGCCAAGGTTTAAACATCTTTTAACTACCAACTTGGGTTGCAGATTTACTGCCAAAGAAGTAATGCCCAGGAACACATCTGTTTTGATAAATTAGGTATATCTATAGTTCTTCTTTGTGGTCTCTGCAGATACATACAAATGGGTTATATCTGCGCTGTCCAAGCTTTCTGCACAGGTGCAGATTTGACCCATTTGTGTGTATTCACAGGTGACCACTTGAAGAAACACAGTTACAGGTAAGCAACCTGTCCTTCGTCTTCATGGTCTCTGCGAATCACACAAATGGGTTATATCTGGGACTGTGCCGAAAGCTCGGACAGCGCAGATATGACCCATTTGTGTGTATTTGCAGGTGTCCACTTGAAAAAACACAGTTACAGGTAAGCAACCTGTCCTTCATCTTCATGGTCTCTGCGAATCACACGAATGGGTTATATCTGGGCCTGTGCCTAAAGCTCGGACAGCGCAGATATGACCCATATATGCGCAGACATAACCCATTTGTGTGTATTTGCAGGTGTCCACTTGAAGAAACACAGTTACAGGTAAGCAACCTGTCCTTCATCTTCATGGTCTCTGCGAATCACACAAATGGGTTATATCTGGGCCTATGCCGAAAGTTCGGACAGCGCAGATATGACCCATATATGCGCAGACATAACCCATTT
>NC_056532.1:7700081-7712371 GCF_019175285.1 Sceloporus undulatus | reverse complement strand
GTGTGTATTTGCAGGTGTCCACTCGAAGAAATACAGTTACAGGTAAGCAACCTGTCCTTTTCCTCTCCACTCCTTTCCTCCTGTTGGCTTAGCCCACTTAGATTTCCATCACCCTAGGACAGTGATGGCAAACCTATGGCACGCGTGCCAGAGGTAGCACTCAGAGCACTCTCTGTGGGCACATGTCCCGTCGCTCAAGCATAGAGTTTGCCAGAGTTTGTTACTAGAAAGCCAGAGGGACATGGCACTTTGCAATAAATAAGTGGGTTTTGGGTTGCAGTTTAGGCACTCGGCCTCAAAAAGGTTCACCATCACTGCCCTAGGAAGTATTTCTTATTTGGTCTTATGTGCCCTTCTCCCATATCCCTTGAGTATTTCTACTATTTAGTATAACGTTTTTGGGGTGTGTTACACAACTGCCTGCCTTGTCCCAAAACACTGATGTGATATTTTCCTGTTGCAAGAGGTTCATTATCAGGTCTTCATCAGAGAGAAATTGGCAGCCTCCCCCCCCCCCCCCCTTACACTGATGGATCTCTTAGGAATTGTATCTTGATCATGTACAGTTCTGTCTCCCATTGCCTCTATAAAGACGTGCGCAAGGGAGCTTGATCACCTTATAATGCTCACCCATTATCTCATTATTGAATGGGGAAGGCTGTCAGCTAATCAATGAGTCTGATAATCATTCAGCCACTCCGGCGGCGGCAGAGTGCAAGTTTGAGGTTTCAATCTGAGAAAGATTTGCTAATTGTTCCCATTCTTGGATTTTTGAATTCGGAGACACAGCCGTATGGGTCTTGATCATCGGTATGCAAAGGGATATTGTAGCACCTTTGTGGAGGAAACTATAGTGTAAGCTTTCATAGACTTGGGCCCCATACAGACAGGCCAAAATAAAGCTGCTTCAAGTCACTTTGGAGGTATGCTGTTTAAGTGATGCATGCGTCCTAAGCGTCTGGAAGCCACGTTAAAGCCTAAGAACTGGAGCGCAGATTTGGTGCAGCTTCCGCACTCTTAGGATGCATGCATCATCGAAAGAGCATGCCTCCAAAGTGACCCAAAACATCTTTATTTTGGTCTGTCTGCATAGGGCCCTGGTCTACTTCCTTAGACACATCTGAAGAAGTAGGTCTAGGCTGCATCCGCACTGCAGCAAATAATCTGGTTTGACACCACTTTTGGCAGGCTGTAGATCATGCACATCCATGGACAGGTGTGCTTTTTGGATTTGTGTTTGAGACCCTGCCCTTTTTGTTGTTGGTTCCCCGAAAGAATTAGACCTGTGTTCTGGATCTTAATTTGAAAGCAAATTAAAAATGCTCCAGCGGCAACAAAACGGGCAGAAAAAGTGGGCTTTTTACAATCTGCTGTTGCACAAGTTTTCTTTTTTTTAAAGCCCATACTCTTTGCTACAAGTTGTCTTGGAAATTAAGGATAGTTGCATTTGCAAGATGTATTAGACTGGCATTAACTGTTGCTTCTTTATCGCTGATAGATGAAGAAATTTCAGGCGAGGAGGAAATGGCCGAAGATGACCACCTTGACAGTGAACCTCTTGAGGAGGACCTGGATGAAGATGGTGCAGAAGCGGAGGAGGAAGAAGCCGGGGAGATGATGGTTACTGGTCTTGAGGGTAGCCGGGAGGAAAAGAAAGAACCCCCAGAGAACCAGAAGAAACCATCTTTCAGCTTCCAGGCTATCGATGATTTTGAGAAGTTCGCAGAAGGAATGGATGAAATAGAGAGCGAAGAAGAGGAAGGAGACGGTAGCACCGAAGAAAGCAGTGAAGATGGAAGCAGCTTGGAGGAAAGTTTCAGTGAGAGCCAGGAGGAAACGGCGGATGTGGATGAGGACAAAGACGACGGAGCCTTGTTGACATTCTCTAAAGACAAAGTGATTGAAGAAGTAACGAAAGGAAAAGCTGTGAAGAATCAAATAGGTCAGTAGACGACGTGTGTTTCCTTCAGGGCTCTGATGAGGGCTTTTGGTCTCTTGCCACTTAGAGAATTGGTGGCATTTTATTCCTCAGGGGAGAGCAGAGATGACAGATTGTACCAGATGGACAAATCCACCCATTTCGGTAACTCAGATTATTCCCATCTTTAGCACTGATTTCATCAAAGATGACGTTTGACTCAAAATTGAATGAGCCAATATAATTAAGGCGGTGTAAGTAGTCTGTCCATACATTTGGTATCATATTGTAATTCCTTAACAGTCTTGCACTAGTGGTTTGAGCATTGGGCTAGGACTCTGGAGACCACAGTTTGAATCCCTGTATGGCCATGCAAACCCACTGGGTGATCTTAGACAAGTCACGTTCTCTCAGCCTCAGCGGATGGCAGTGGGAACTCCTCTTTGAAGAGACTTGCCAAGAAAACCCTACGATAGATTCGCCTTAGGGTTGCCGTAGGTTGGAAATGACTTGAAGGCACACAACGGCAACAAATGATCTTGGACCGTTAAGAATTGCATACACCAGAGATAGTTGGGAGTTGCATACTGCCTCCAGGGCACATTGCTCACACCTGGTGCAATATATGTTTATGTGTATGTTTCTTTGAGAGGGCCTGACCTTAACTATAATTCAAATAGACGGTCCACGCACTTGTATTTTAGCTAGACTGAGCACTGGGCTTGCAACATTGAGGAAGGTATATGTTAATCCATCCAAGGGGTCCAAAGAAAAGAGGGAATGACGGGTGTCTTTTTTCCCCTGGCACATTATTCTCTGAAAGACATCAGTATGGAAAATATGACTGAAATGTGTTAAAGCAATCCTTCTCTGTTTCCTTGCAGCCCTCTGGGATCAGCTGCTGGAAGGACGCATCAAACTGCAGAAAGTCCTCTTGACAGCCAACCAGCTTCCGCAGCCAGATACTTTCCCCGAATTTAAGAAGAGAGGAGGGCAGGAGTTTGCCGACGCGCTCAAGAACAGTAAGAACCCCTCTTCCTCTCTTTTTCAACCCTTACACACAAAGGGAAGTCATTTAAGGGAAGCGTTTATAATGTATTAATGATTCAGGTTAGACAGTTTGTCTAGGTATGCTTACTCTGTATAGTTTATCTGGGTAGGAAGGAGCTGAGCCTGGTGTTGAAACCTCAGTTGCAACCACTGACGAAAAACCCGCTCGGCCTCTCTGGGTTTTAATCTGTTCCCGTCTCTCTCTTTCAACGTAGTTTGGTCGCCAGATCTGCCTCCATGACTGTGTGGCCAAATTGTGGAAGTGTGACTAGTGTCTGTGTGAGGTTGCAACATCCTCTATGTGGCTCTTGATACATTTAAAGCACACATGGACAACTGTGGAAGGCTAGGAGGCTACATCGCTCCTTTTAGGACACCTTGAAGGGTCCAACACCAACTATCAAAACATAGTCAAATCTCTAGATGCAAAGGCAACAGAGCTCTTACTTCTCTTTTTCTCATTGCGTTCCACTCCTTTCCCTGAATTTGGTGATCCATGAAAGCTCTTCTGACAGGTCACATTACTATATGGCTTTGGTCCAGGCTATCTGCAGGACCTTATCTTATCTTAGAGGTCTAAGACCTTCTGGAGAGGTCCTTTTCTCTTCCCTGCCTCTTATAGTGGGATCAAGGGAGAAGGTCTTCTTGGTGGCTGCTCCCAGGATTTGGAAAGCCTTCCCTAGAGATGCCAAGATGGTCTCATCCTTGTCTCCTTCCATAAGCCAAGTCAAAACCTTTTTATGCCATCAGGCTTTCAAAAACCGACTGGAACGGTGGTAGTGTTTTTAAGGTCTGTACATGGTCTTTTAATGCATTTTCATGCTTTTAGTGTTTAATAGCTTTAACTTTGGAGTTAACTGTGGCTTTAAACCGAGCGTCTTCCCTTCCCCCTCTGAATTTCCTCTCTCTTTTTGGTTTAAAAGGCAAAGTCCCGCCAATAGTGCGCCTGACCTTTCGGCGGAACGTGTGCCATTAAAGCATTTAATGAGATGCATTACAAACCGTAGTGAGCGGCGTGTTTCATTATGGGTCCCGAAACGGGCGATATCATTAAAAGACCTTTAAACAGAAACAATGCTTGACATTTTGATATTTCCCATAAGCAAAAACACAGTTCTGAACATTTGACTTTCACAATATATAAATCCTGAAAAGAGGGGCGATTTTATATATGGTAAAATAATTAATTTTTTAAACGTAAAAAAGCGGAAAGGAGGGGGGGAAAGTCAAATGTTTTGCTATAGCTCCTGTCAATGGCTTCTTTTAGCGCAATGGCATTAGACAGTCTAATTAAAAAGTCAGTTAAAAGAAACTTTTATTGGCTTCGCTGCGTTGTTTTGCCTTCCGAAAGTGTGTTTGGAATTTCAGGCACCGGCGGTTGTTCTAGACCTATAATGATCGTCCGTACGTTAATCCGAAATGTGTTTATCTTCGTTTTAATTTTTGTTATTAACTTGCCCTATCGCTAATAGCTCTTAATGTGATGTGCAGCAAAGACGCAATTGAGATTCCGATTGATGCCGTATGGAGTAACGCAAACGTATCAGGATAGTACACTCTGTTAGAAGGAGCAAATGTTTTAATTTTAGCAGAGGCTAAAACAACAAGTGGAGGTTCAGATGTTGGACTACAACTCTAGAAACCAAAGGTTCGAATGTTGGACTACGACTCTGGAAACAAAGGTTCGAATGTTGGACTACGACTCTGGAAACCAGGGTTCGAATCCCTGCTCGGTCCTGGTAACCCACCTTGGGCAAGTCGCATCCTCTCAGCCTCAAAGGAAGGCCATGGCAAACCCCCTCTGAACAAATCTTGCCAAGAAAACCCCCTTAGGATCGCCGTAAATCAGAAATGACTTGAAGGTGCACGACAAACCCATTTTTTAAACAATAAGCTACAGGTTGTATCTCCCGTATCCAGACTGCCGAAATCTGAAATACTCCAAAATGGTCCGCATGGGTTGCTAAGGTAGTGATACCTTTGTTTTCTGAAGGTCCGGTGTAGGCAAACTTTGTTTCATGCACAAAGTTATTAGAAATATTATGCATAAGAAATACAGAAATGGCTCTGCATACAGCGATATACAGAACATAAATGGATCTCATGTTTAGACTTAGGTCCTGTCTCCATGATAGCTCATTATGTAAACTTGTCCCTTCATATTGGCTAGGGTTAGGGGAACAAGGCTCCCGTGAATATGGAAAATCCGCAAATAACAAAAATACCATGTTTTTGCCTGAGAGGACACCTCTCTAGGCATCTCTCGGTCCTCCAGGGCAACTTTGTGGTCAACATCCGACAGACACTGACCATAGGACTGCGTTGGAGGAGCTACAAAGGCCTAGTAGAGTATCCTCTCTAGGAATCTCTAGGTCCTCCAGGGCAACTCTGTGGTCAACGTCCGACAGACACTGACCATTGAACTGCACCAGAGGAGCTACAAAGGCCTAGTAGAGTATCCTCTCTAGGAATCTCTAGGTCTTTCAGTGCAACTTTTAGTTAAAGTTGACCATAGAGTTGCACTGGAGGACCAAGATATTCCTGGAGAGTACATATGAATCAAATCCGCGAATAATCAAATCCACAAATATCAAAGCTGCAGATATGGAGGGAGGAGTGTACTGTATATGAGAATATTCCAAAATAACTTCTGGTCCTAAGATTTTAGAATAAGGGAGACAAAACCTGTACCAAAACCAGTTCTTTGAAACAATATAAACCATTTGAAAACATGACAAGAAGAAATTGCCATGCGCAACCCCCCCACACACAAACATTAGAGGTAGCAAAGCACTCCAAAGGAGTAACAAAACCCCCTTCACAATCCTGATGGCCTACTCTCCACTTCCATTTAGTCCATTTGTGGGAAACACAGCTAATACACACCTCTCTCCTCTGCCCCAGCAGCGTTGTATTTCTTTTCTGCTGGATAGCTTTTGTTTTCCAGTTGCAATTGAGCACTGAACTACAAACCCTGATGCTTCGGTATGGGTTGCACCAGGATGGAGTACCTTCCTTCGCATAAGTTGTACCAGGTGTGTATGCGTGTGCAGTACAGAATTGCAAATGGGCACAAAAGCCTCTGGAGAAGCATGTCAGCCCCGTCTCCAGCGACTCCACCAGCTTGCTCTCCCCCCCTTCCTTCGGTTGTCCCTTTCGTATCTCGCCTTACATACATACCGCAGCATGCGCCGGGTGTGTTCGGCTGCCTGTGGATCTCGGATCCTGGCGGATGATTTACTGCAAAATTGCTTATAAATTGAAGTAGAAAATGTTTTGCCGACGTGGCAGCTTTCAAGCTTCGCACCCATTTGTCACCCAGCATTTCCCTTTGTGTATAGAACAGGAATTAATTAGGCTGCACTGCAGGGAAAAAAAGTTTATGGCTATAATTTTATATATAGGGTGCTTTTCTTTTCCTTTTTAAAGGGGCAGCGCCATTCGTTTGGTCCCTGGAGACCTGGTTACCTGGGCTTTCTGACCATTCTCCATCCTTAAACACAAAATGTAGGCATAATGCGCCTCTGGTACAGCAAGGCAAACATCCAGCGGCCAGTCGTGACTTTGCAACTGGGTATAACAATTGAGTAGCAGGGAAATTCAAAGATCTAGATCTGTGTTAGATCTGCAAAGGGATCTTGTAGGCCCTTTGAGACTAACGGAGAGATTGACGCTCGTAGCATAAGCATTTGCAGACTCAGTTGAGTTGCATCCGATGAAGCGGATTCACTCCATGAAAGCTTTTGCCGGCATTGATGACACAGTATGGCATAAATCACATTGGAGGACGGGCACTGATATTGTGGGCGATGCCATTCGGCCTTGTGATGGATAAATGCGCGGGCAGAGCTGGCATCTTGTGCATCTGTGTTTGTGTGCCTGGAGAGTTGGGGCTTCTCTGTCTTGAAACCTCCCCTCCTATGTGGACTCTGCTGTTTCTGTCATAGCACCTGCCTTGCGATGTTGCTTTTACAGCTTTCAGAGCATGATTTCAGAGCCATAGGTGCAACCGCCTAAACTGACTCGCCTCGCAACAACTCTAAGATTTGCATTCTCTCTTGCTACTGCGCCATCCTCTCATCTCTAGCAAAAGCGAGGGTCCTTACGTTTAGGATCTTGCATGTTCAATTAATGTACAACACCCCCCCCCTCCCCAATATTTCCATAACCAATGCGAGGCAGAAGTAGCAATCTGAGCTCGATTTGCACATTAAAGAGACCCATTAATTAAAAAAACCCACTCCCTGGGATGTTCCCCCCAGGATCCCTCTATTCTTTATGTAGAAAGGGAGCGCTGGGGTGTGTGGTTCTCTGTTGGGCGCTCATGTCAATTGCACGCCTCGCATTGATCTTTTCTGTGTTCTTTTTCTCTCTTACAAATAGGATCTTGCTGAATTTCCATAGGACTGTGTTGGTTCTCCTCGCCCCGTCTCGCCCCAGCCTTGGAAAGCTTCCGGGATTTTCAGGGGAAGGAAAACAGGGACAGTGGGAAATTTAGTTAGAGCAACCCAGCCATTGTACAAGACACCCTTACAGTGCTGAAGGATATGTTACACCAGAGTTATACTACATCCCCCAGTATAGTCGTGTTGGTCGTATAGCGAAGTACAACAGCATCCGAAAACCACAAAACAGCGATTGTTTTATCGGCCAACCAAAATGCACAAAATACACCTTGGGCGCTTTCGAAGCGCCACTGGCTTTCTTGGTGAAGAAACCAGCGGAGCTTCGAAAGCTTGCAAAGTGTGCGCTGGAGCATTTTGGTTGGCCGGTAAAGCTGTCGCTGTTTTGTGGGTTTCAGAGTTACGCTTGGGTTTGCGTCTGAGCAACTTAAAGAGTCTTTGAGTTGGAATAAGATGGAACCCTGTGTCCATCTTGATGCCGATTTGAAGAGTTGGAAGGGACCACTATGACCATTGAGTAAGGCCTTTGTCCGACCCGTTTGTGCCAGCGTAAGTCACTGGCACTTCAAGAATTGTTGTTATTGGTTTCAATGTGAAACTCCATTCTCCTTCTTTACTCCCAAACATGTTTCTTCTGGCCTTCACATCTCTGGCTCTAGGTGCCTTGTGCCAGAACAACAATTTGTTTAATGTCTGCAGGGTGCGGATTACCTTTTTCCTTGGTAAGAATTTCTTCTTCTTGATGATTTATTTAAAGCAGTGGTCCCCAAACTGTGCCTTTTAAGGGATTTTGGACTTCAGCTCCCAGAATCCCAGGCTATTAGCCAACATGGCTGAGGCTTCTGGGAGCTGAAGTCCAAAATCTCTTAAAGGGCACAGTTTGGGGACCACTGCTTTAAAGCATTTGTATGTCAGGCCCCATACAGACAGGCCAAAATAAAGGTGCTTGGAGTCACTTTGGAGGTATGCTGTTTGAATGATGCATGCGTACTAAGAGTCTAGAAGCTGCTCCAAAGCTGTGCTCCAGTCCTTAGGACTGGATTGTGGTTTTGGTACAGCTTCTGGACTCTTAGGATGCATGCATCATTTAAACAGCATACCTCCAAAGTGACTCCAAGCAGCTTTATTTTGGCCTGTCTGTATGGGACCATAGTTTCCATGCTTAAGAAATGCCAGAGTGCATTAAATTCAATTGCCATACAAGCCTTTCCCAGGTGATAAAAATGTAATAAGAGGTTGGGAAGAAGAAGAAACATAGGGTTTTATTTATACTGGTATACTTCAGTTAACAAAGTATGCATTAAGGCATTGCTGTTTCAGCAGAAATACTGGGGCAGAAATGACATGGAAATAATAGGAATAGGTCCTATACCACCAAAAAACGGGTAGTTCAACATGTTTCAGCAAACTTTTGTCCAGAACTAACACTATGCGCATGTAGAATGAAACAATCAGGTAAGTCTTTCATAAGTAAAAATGAGCTTCTTTAACAGAGGCTTTGTTAAAAGAGGTATGCCTGGATTTATGTATATGCTTGTTTGGCACTTGATACAACCAGACCTATAAGAGGGATGCATTAAAACGGGCATCTAATTCAATTTTAAATGAAAGCACTTTAAAAAAAAGGATTCAATACTTATCAATGCAATGAATATGGTGTCGCAGCACAATACAAAGATGGAGCCATTGTTAGGAGCTGGGGATTATCTGCTGCATAAACAAGTACTGTATGTTTTCAGCGGCCTTTGATGTTGAAGCCTCTCCCTGTCTCCATTGAGAAGGATTTGTTTGAGATGGTTTTCCACCAAGCATACAAAGCACAGGTCAGTTCAGGTGCGGCTACACAGGAGTAAGTCGCATTGCTTTTAGATGTGGAGTGCACACCTCAGATCTAGGCACGTCTTCTCAGGAATGCGCCTTAGTACATGCTACGAAATAAAGTTTATTTCCATTTTCATAGGTTTGTGAACTGTGAAACGCAAAGATGTTGACCATTGAATCACGGTGGAGGACCTGAAAATGCCTAGTTCTCTTTAGGAATATCTAGGTTCTCCAGCACAACTCTATGGTCAACCCGTGGAAGAGTTGCGCTGCATGACTTAGAGCAGTGGTTCTCAACCTTTGGGCCTCCAGCTGTTTTGGACTTCAGTTCCCAGAAGACCCAGTCAGTATGATCATTGTTCAGGAATTCTGGGAGATGAAGTCTCAAAAAATCTAGAGGACCAAAGGTTGAGAATCACTGACTTAGAGATTCTTAGAGAACACATGAAACCTGCAAATGTGGAGGGCCAACTGTAGCTCTAACCAGTGCAAGGCAGGAGCAGAAAGCAGGCAGGGGATTAAAACAGCAAGACATATCCATGTGCCTCCCTTCCTTCCTTTTTAATTCTCCCCCCCCCCCCCCACTTCGGCTTGATTTCTCAGTAGGACCTTATAAAAAGAAAATACACTTGTCCCTCCATATTGGATAGAGTTAGGGGCACAAGACCCCAATAATATGGAAAAACCGCAGATAACAAAAGCACCATGTTTTGACCTGAGAGGACACCTCTCCAGGAATCTCTAAGTCCTCTGGTGCAACTCTGTGGTCAATGCCTAACAGACACTGACCATAGAACTGCGCTGGGGAAGCTGCAAAGACCTAGTAGTGTCCTTTCTAGGAATCTCTAGGTCCTCCAGGGCAACTCTGTGGTCAACGTCCGACAGACACTGACCATTGAACTGCCCTGGAGGAGCTACAAAGACCTAGTAGAGTGTTCTCTCTAGGAATCTCTAGCTCCTCCAGGGCAACTCTGTGGTCAACGTTCGACAAAGACACTGACCATAGAACTGCGCTGGAGGAGCTACAAAGGCTTAGTAGAGTATTCTCTCTAGGAATCTCTAGGACCTCCAGAGCAGCTCTATGGTCAACACCCGACAGACACTGACCATAGAACTGCACTGGAGGATCTACAAAGGCCTAGTAGAGTATTCTCTCTAGGGATCTCTAGGTCCTCTGGTACAACTCTGTGGCCAACGTCTGACAGACACTGACCATAGAACTGCAATGGAGGAGCTACAAAGGCCTTGTAGAGTATTCTCTCTGGAGATCTCTAGGTCCTCCAGTGCAAATCTGTGGTCAATGTCAAACAGACGCTGACCATAGAACTGCATTGGAGGAGCTACAAAGGCCTAGTAGAGTATTCTCTCTGGAGATCTCTAGGTCCTCCAGTGCAAATCTGTGGTCAACGCTCGACAGACACTGACCATTGAACTGCGCTGTTGGAGCTACAAAGGCCTAGTAGAGTCTTCTCTCTACGGATCTCCAGGTCCTCCAGGGCAACTCTGTGGTCAATGTCCGACAGACACTGACCATAGAACTGAACTGGAGGAGCTACAAAGGCCTAGTAGAGCATTTTCTCTAGGAATCTCTTTCAGTGCAACTTTTAGTTAAAGTTGAGCACGGAGTTGCACTGGAGGACCTAGATATTCCTAGAGAGAACATGTTAATCAAATCCGCAAATATCAAAGCTGCAAATATGGTGGGATGAGCATACTGTAGTTTTTGATGGACTCATGGCCTCACCTAGACTATCCATGGGATATCGCCGAGAGCATCTGAAAGCTGTGTTTCAGCTTCATGTTCCTCAGTCTTCCTGGGCTCTAAAGGCAGTGGAGGTGTTAGTATTTGGGATCACTAAGGATGACGGACAGTGTTTTGGACGCTTCCCTTCAAACAGGGGTAAAGCGGGAGGACGATGGGTTCTAGAACAACCCACGGAAAAGCCACCGCCCAACTCCGGGGACGGCGGCGACGCGCCGGAGCCGTGGCGTAATTCTTTGTTGCCGAAGTTGGAGGCCTTAAAATGTTAAAGCTTATTGTTATTCCGAGTTGATAATCTCTCCCTTGCTTTAATAATTTTTCCTCATGCCTGGATGGCCCGCGAGTTGCACGATAATCACTCACACAGCTTTGTAATCAATGCCCAAAGTAATAGGATTCCGCTGGCCAACGGCAATTAATAAATTTGTGTCTTTTTCTCTCTCTCTCTCTCTTTTTTTAAAACACTAGCAAGTCGGGCCTGAAATACGACTGACTGCCTTTGGCTCATTTGCATATTTATTGCGCTGGAAAAATTCGCGCGGAATGATTGATGTGGAGCCTGCCTCTTGAATTCCAAGCAGCGCATTATTATGAAATGAAAAATGCCGGCCGTACAGTTGATTAAAGTTGAAGACAGTGGGATCGGTGTTTTTTAAGATTGCGGGAGAATTAAAGGCATATTTTAATAGATGTTGACAAGGAGCGAACTAACAAAAGCAAAGCAAAGGATTTGCTTGAAAAGATTTAATCAAATGCGTTTCTTTGGGGGGGATTAATTGCCGGGGATGGCTGGGACCCGAAAGGGGGGAGCGGGTTGCAAGAGGAAAGGCTGGCGGTGGTTTTGTTCTGGGGCGGTGTGCGAATGGGGAGCATTGTTTTCGGACCCAAGTATCGAGCATTTGCGTTTGACCTACCGTTTAACTCTGTCTTTGAGAAGGAACGGAAATAGTCCCTCTTAATCCAAAATGTCCCAGTTGGAGAAGGCGAAGGGACCGATTCTGGGGCTGGCCTTAATACCATCTTTGTCTCCTTCCTCCGAGAATGGAGATTCCTTCTTCCTTGGAAGAAGAAGGCGATCTTTAGGTTTGGAGATTCCTTCTTCCTCGGAAGAAGAAGGCGACCTTTAGGTTTGGAGATTCCTTCTTCCTCGGAAGAAGAAGGCGACCTTTAGGTTTGGAGATTCCTTCTTCCTCGGAAGAAGAAGGCGACCTTTAGGTTTGGAGAGTCCTTCTTCCTCGGAAGAAGAAGGCGACCTTTAGGTTTGGAGATTCCTTCTTCCTCGGAAGAAGAAGGCGACCTTTAGGTTTGGAGATTCCTTCTTCCTCGGAAGAAGAAG
>NC_056532.1:7699689-7700071 GCF_019175285.1 Sceloporus undulatus | reverse complement strand
ACGACCTTTAGGTTTGGAGATTCCTTCTTCCTCGGAAGAAAAAGACGATCTTTAGATTATTGTTTGTTTGCGATATTAATATACCACTTAATTAAAACAAAATAACCCTCCCTCCTCTGAACAAACCTTGCCAAGAAAGCCCCATGGTAGGTTCACCGTAGGGTTGCTATAAGTTGGAGTTTAGTCGGAGGCACACAACAACAGCTCTAACTCATTTGTTTGGGTTGTGATATTTCAGTATCACAATAGGGATGTATAAATGAAGCAATGATAATAATAATAATAATAATAATAATAATAATAATAATAATAATAATAATAATAATAATAATAGTCAGATCGGCCAGTCTCATGGCAGACCATGCCAACGTTGGCCAGAATC
>NC_056532.1:7676982-7699679 GCF_019175285.1 Sceloporus undulatus | reverse complement strand
CTATTGACAGGTGTAAGTGGTGCTACACAAGCAGAGAGACTTTTTGGGGACATGTGGTACAGCTCTATCTACTTGATGGTGATGGGAATGGAGTTCTGCCTGTAGAGCCATTGGAAACGCACAATAGAGTGTTGTGTCAGTGTGTGTAAATAATATTTTATTGTGCAGTCACAGACCCATCAAAAAGTCAATGTGAATTGTATCCTACCTCTGTGCATTGAGGTGGCAGCTATGTACATTTACCACTTCTCATGCGTTACACTGTATTGGCATTTGTTGTAGAGAGTGTGTAGTGCTAGCATGGCATAACACCAGACAGTTACACAATGCTATCATACCAATTTGTCCAAGTTCTGAGCTTCGGTTTTCTGCCTTTTGGTTTCCTGGGAAATGTATTTGGGTACGTTTATGGGGCAAGGCCTCAAGCTATGATGATTCCCAACATTGAGAACCCTATATCTGCATAGTCCTCCCACCTGTTTCGTTCTGTGTTGTGTGGTTCTTCATCACACTTAGAGTTTGATATTGCCCTAAGTTCTATTTATTTGAGGCGTTTGCACTCCACATCTCAACTGAAGAGGTTCTCACATTAGCAGGAAAGGAAAAATGAGACGAGGACGAGAAGTGTGCAGATCTGAACACTGATTCTGCGGTCTATATAATGCCTCCTTCTTCCAAAGGGCTTCAGCTGCCCTACATTGGGCAAATCTTACTCTCTCTTCCCCAACGATCCTATAAGATAGGTCAGCCAGAGCAACGCCAGATACGAAGAGGTTGAATTTGATGATGTTCCCCCAGTTTTGCAAGTAGAAAGGAGCATCTCACGGAGGCATGGCATCACTTCATGTTTCCTATTAATACCTGTCGCCAGGGGAGAGATGTGAGGCTCCCGATGCTGGTGGCAAGCCTTGCGTCAGCCGAAACGCCGTCTTCTAGTCCTAGCTCAAGTTGGGAGTCTTTCCGGCGGAGGTAAAATCTCACCAGAGTTTGCATATGCCTGACACCGATTATACAGAGACGGGGCAGCTATAGTTGTGGAGCGAACAAGTTTGAAAGTGTTCGACGTGGATTATATGCTTAAAATACAAGATAATCCAGGCTTACCTAGAACACACCATGATTTGTTTTAAGGCTTACTTTGCGGAGGTTTTACATTGTCGTAGGATTTGGGTATGGGGCTGTCGGTTGAAGGTGGAGATTCCTTAACCGCTGCCCAGCCAGCGTTTGAATATCTCCGCAGCTCCCCATGGCGGTTTCGCGCACTCCCGAGCATTTGGACGCTCATAAAATTAAACATTATGACGAACAATACAAAGAACCAAGTAAGGCTGTGACTTTGGCCAGGATTACAGAGGGCAGATTTGTGGATTGGGTTTCTCATGGTCCAGTATTGAGAACCGCTCTACATAGTTCCCTCACAGCTTCACTTCATTTCCAGGGAGGGATCTGAGCGATGTGACGGAGCACATCTTGCATGCTGAAGATCCCTTTCAAGGATCATCTGCAAGTGTGGGCAACTGTGACCCTCCAGATGCGGGTTTGTACTGAAACTAGAGTCCAGCAATATCTGGAGGGCAACAGTTACACATCCCTGAGTTAAATGGATCAGCTAACAGGTAACCGGAGAAGATTGTTGCCTGAGGACCCCAAGGATCACTGGCCCTGTTCAGTCATTATTTAAGCATCTTCACTTACTGCACAAGGAAGGGATGTCCCCTCTATTCCTAGTGGTAGTAACGCACCTCATATTGAAGACTTCTTTCACTAGAAACCCTGCTTTAGTTTCACCTGCTATAAAAAGTGTGATGGATAGTGACTTGTGGGATGATCTTTTCTGTGGTGGCACCCTATTCGTACAATGTTATCTCAAGAGAGTTCCTTCCCTTGCCTTCATTGCTATGTTTAAGGGTTGCTTTTCTGCATTCGCCAGCACTCTTTCCCAACTTGGGACTACGTTACGGTTCCCCATCATTCCCAGCCAGCATGGCCAGTGGTGCGATGAGTCCGAAACACCTGGGAATGCAAAACATCACGGACTTGGTTGTCGGTGACAGAGGAAAGCAGCGTCGGCTCGGGTTTTGTTTTCTGCTTTGTCTGTGGATGCCTTTCATGCTTCACCTGCTGCTTTTAATTATGACTATTGCTACCTGAAGGTTCCTTCATATTCCGGTGCTGCCGTTCCGTTTCTTTTGTTGGCCTGCTGTTGTGTGTTAAATGTGATTTGTTTGGCTTTTAATGAGTTTTGTTGTGCTCCACTTTGGAACTTTTTAAAAAGCAAGACATAAATCTCTGCAACGGCAAACCTCTTATTAGTAAGGCCAGTCAAATGCTTCAATGGGCTCTTTGTGGGATAGTGGATCTTGCTCTTGCCCAGCCTCCAAACCACAGGTGCCTCTGTCCGACTCTCTGCAACCCTTTTTAGGGCTAGGACTACAATTCCACAACGTTCCCAACCGGCATGGTGTCTCGGGTGTGAAGCTTTAATATACTGTAATGCATCTGGAGAAGTGGGTTCATGTCCACAAAAGCCAGTCTTAAAGGTGCTGCCACGTTCCTTTCTTCTTCTTTTTCCCTCCCCTTCCTCCTTTTTATAGTTTTCAGGCGGAGGGTCTTTTGGGGCCAAGCTTAAATAGAAACACCCATGTTGGGCATCAGTTGCCAACTCAAGACACAACCCACCCCACTTCTCCATCTTAACATACTTTGCAGTGTGAAGTCGAAGGCTTTCATGGCCGACATCCATAGTTTTTTGTGGGTTTTTTGGGATAGGTGGCCATGTTCTAGAAGAGTTTATTCCTGACGTTTCACCTGAAGAGAGCGGCCACAGATGTAGGCGAAACGTCAGGAAGAAACTCTTCTAGGACATGGTCAACCCACTCAAAAACTATACCTTGCAATGCTTTTCACCATTCAGGACTAAATGTGTAAACGGTCTTGATGGAGAAAACAGTTTCCCCACTTCATCTCTGCTTTGTTTCTTTCTGCATCACAATAGGGTTGCTCCTTCTATACTCCTCTTGTAGCTATATGAGCCCATTTGCAACCATGGACAAGTTTGTCCTTATGGACATGAGATGATAGGCTAAAGGCTGAGGTAGAGAGGTGGGTAGACAAGCAATGAAGAGTCTACTCTGCCATTCTGGTTTGCACCCCTGGGCATAAATGGTCATCTGGAAATAACATTGTGTACTTTCTGCCAGGTACAATTTAATAATAGAGCTGTCAGCTCCTAGAGTTCATCGCATCAATTTTTCCCCCTTGTGCAGATTACAAAGCCCTGAAGGCTTTGTTGAGAAGTCTGGTGGATCTCCAGGATGAAATGTTGCATCAGTACTCCGGGACAAGACATCTGGTAGACGGACAACCAGTGAAAAAGGAGAGGTAAATGCAAAGCTGCAATGAGTTCAAGAGCTCATGTAGTAGAACAGATACGTGGAACATTGCTGAGAGGTGTTTTATGTTTTCATTTTACTCTCAGTGATGAAGAGATCCCAAGCAGCACTGATGAAGAAGATGAAGGGAAGGAGGAAAGCGAGTTGAAGAAGAGGTCGACGACGCAAAGGCCACCCAAGCGAAAGCTTGAAATGGAAGAGTACCCAGAGTTTGCAGCCAAGCGGTTTGCTGCCTTCCGGGCCTATCGGAACAACACCTTGCAGAAGTGGCACGATAAGACCAAGTTGGCTTCTGGCAAACTGGGGAAGGTGAGAGTAGTTCATTTACTATATTAGAGTAAAAGTTTGCGATCTCTGGACTGAGCGAACAACGTACAGTTGTAAAGATACAATCTCAGGACAGGGGAAGTTAGCCTTTCTGGACCATAGTTCCCAGAATTGCTAAGACTGCATAGCCAGTGGTTGTTCTGGCTGCAGGATTCTGGGCGTTGGAGCTCTGGCTAATCTTAGGTCCTGTGTGTTTTGGCCTAGGAAACATCCTTGGGCTGTGGACTTGTTGGGACAGCTGCTAGCTGCTCTCCTTTGGCATCAGTGCAAACAGAGAACCACGTGTGTGTACACATGCGTGAAGAGTGCACACCCATAAAAGGGGAGACATTTATATGCTGTGAAAAACTACAAGGGTGCATTGAAAGTGCGTCCTTCATTGTGTGTGGGACAGAAGTAGAAACCTTCCTGGACAAAGACCCTTGGAGTGCGTCTATACTGTAGAAGTTATGCAGTTTGACACCACTTTAACTTGCTATGGCTCCATCCTGCAGAATCCTGAGATTTGTAGTTTGGCAAGGCGTGAGCACTCTGGCAGGGAAGACTTAGGACTGGAGTGTGGCTTTGGCGCAGCCTTTGGACTCTTAGGACACATGTATCATTGAAATATCATACCTCCAAAGTGACTCGAAGCAGCTTTATTTTGGCTGTCTGTAACAGGCCCTTGTAAATCTACAAATCCTGAGATTCCATAGGATGGAGCTATAACACTTAAAGTGGTGTCAAACTGCAGTGTAGATGCATTGCAGACAGTAGTCTGGGGGCTTCAGTTGGATGGGAATAGACTTTGGGAATGCAAAAGTGGATTTTGGGAGGTGGCATGTGGTCAATAAGACTCAGTTTCCCCATGCCTGACATGCAAGCAGTGAGTTTGTGAACAGGTTACACGGCTGGAGCAGTGTACGCTCTTAAACTTATGGCACTTTCCAGGGAACCTCATGGAGTGTTTCCTGCAATAAGGTTGCACTGCTAACACAAGTACACCGCTTTTTGACCACGGATAAAGGGAGCTGGTTCATACCAGATCATGTTGTTTCCCCATCCAGCCCAGCATTGTGCGTTCCGACTATTGTCCAGTCTCTCCTATCATCCTTGTTCAACTGGAGGGGCTGGTGATTGAACCTCAGGCCGTCTGCATGCAAGGCATGTGCTCCGCCGCCAGGCTATCATCCGAACAGATTACCCTGTTGGGTTCCACTACCACTGTAACCCTTTAAGTCTTTGTTTCTTTCCCCCTCTTCTCGCCATGCAGAGCGCTGCAAAGGCAGGCTTGGCGTTAGATATCAATTGTTCACAAGGTATAGTTCTGTATGCATTTGGCAGCTGTGCCGTGGAACAAGTCTATTATGTGAACCTTTCTTCTTTCTGCCCGCCTCGGGGACAGTATTTATATATAATGTAATATAAATAAAACCTACTCTGCGCAGAAATCCGAACGAAATCCCCAACTAAAGCCTCTCTTGTAGGAAACGCTTTCTGCTTATCCAGTGACACAGAAAGATAGAGGGCGGGGGGGACGTCGGTGCCTTGAGCAGCAGCTTTTCCCGCGTTATCTGACACTACTTAATGTTCTTGCAGGGTTTCAGTGCCTTTGAGCGTTCAATCTTGACTCAGATTGATCATATTCTGATGGACAAAGAGAGATTACTCCGGCGGACACATACCAAGCGGTCGGCGTACAGGGTATTGGGGAAGCCGCGCCAAGCGCCCGAGCGGTTGCCGGAAGCTTTGCCAGGACAGACGGTAAGGGATTTCGCCAAACGGAGGTGTGTGTGTGTGTGGGAAACAAAATCGGGCCTGGCATTTTCAGTGCTTGAAGAAGTTTGCCGGAAGAGGGAGATCAGGGTGAAATCTTGATTTAAAGGATTAAAAGAGCTTTGAGTGGGCGAGAGGCGTTGCAACGGGATGGTTTTAAGTTTCGAAACGATGACCCGTTTGGAGCTTGTTCCTACGCCTTTAAAAGGTTGTTGCCGGGGATCTCTTTTGTGTTGTATCAAGGTAACACTTTTGGGACTGTGGACTTGAGGATGTGTGTGTGTACATGGATGGCTTTTACCACCAGTTGCTTAAAGCTGTCTAGTTGGCCTTCTGCATCCACAGATTCCGCCAACCACAGTTTGAAAATATTCACGCACAAAACCCGACGAGCAAACCTTGATTTTGCCATTTTTATAAAAGGGACACCATTTTTACTC
The DNA here is from genome assembly GCF_019175285.1 of Sceloporus undulatus. Classification (NCBI taxonomy): domain Eukaryota; kingdom Metazoa; phylum Chordata; class Lepidosauria; order Squamata; family Phrynosomatidae; genus Sceloporus; species Sceloporus undulatus. The sequence goes on along the minus strand of NC_056532.1, from coordinate 7,693,765 downwards.
TGCCATTGTATATAATGGGACTTGAGCATCCACAGATTTTGGTATCCGCTGGAGGTCTTGGAAGCAAACCCCAGCAGATACCGAGGGCCCACTGTAGTTCTCAACCTTTCGCCTGACAGATATTTTTGGACTTGAACTTGCAGAATCCTTGGGCCTCCTGGAAGTTGAAGTCCAAAATTGGGTCAATTGGATTGATTTATTAAAATATTTATATCCCTCTGTGTATCCAAAGATCTCGGGGCTTGTTCCAGAAACACAGGGAGACAGGAATGGCTCAGGGGCCGTCAGCTGCCAGTCTTTCAGCTACTTCATTAAGTTGCTCTGAATTTATGGCAGGGGAGAAAACAGGGTGTGAATTGTATAATAATGAATAAACGAAACACTTCATGTATATTGTCATAAAGGCAGTGTGCTCCTGGAAGGCACTGAGAGCACCTTTGAACTAAACATTCCAGCCCAGCAAATCCTCACAAGCATGCTTTCTTTCTTTCTCCCCTTGACATTCAGGAGGTCCTTCCACCAACTATGTCAAATGCACATCTCAAAGACCTGGATGAAGAGATCTTTGACGATGATGACTTTTACCACCAGGTAGGGCCATGTTACATGTCTGATGTGCTGATTTTTAAGACACCTGAACATGGTAAGAACTTACCTGTGCTGCTTTACCCAGTCAGCTCAGCATTATGCTGAGATTTTTCCGTCTCAGAGAACACTAATATTTTGTGGGACGCCTCTTATATGCCACTGGTGCATATAAGAGGGGATTTAATTTAAATTAAATTAAAAAACATTGGAGCCTTCCCAATGTTTTTGAACTGCAGCGTCCATTATCTTTCACCATTGGCTGACTCAGATTGAACGGGCCTTTGCATCCCGGTTAAATCTTGAAGCAATCCTACAGAAACAGTAGCCTTCAAAATATATGGCTATCCAAGAGTCCCTGGCAGAGTGCAAATAGGGGATTGTTTGTATCCTTTCTCTAGTCTCAGTGTAGTACCTTAATTTACTGCGTTGTTTCTCATTTCCACAAACCCCCAAGTGGTTTCCAAAGCACAAAAACAGTCAGGCGAAAACACATTAATGCAACAGGAGAGAGTATTCTGAGCAGCTTACGGCTGGAGAAAAAGCCAAGGGGGAAAGGCTAACTTTTTTGGATGTATCTAGAACATGCCAGGGTTGAAGCTGTTCCACATCGAATAAAATTCATAGGCTGCAACACATAACAACAAGGCTTCTAGGGAAGAGTCACCTTTTGAGGTTGGAGTAGGAAGGGATGTTCCGTGAGATAACTTCTGCAAGTTGTAATTTGTAACTCTGGCCTGTTACATACTGCCAAAATAAAGCTGCTTCGGGTCTCTTTGGAGGTATGCTATTTAAAGGACGCATGGGTCCTACAAGTCCGGAGGTTGCACCAAAGCCACACTCCATTCCTAAGCACCGGAGTGCAGCTTTGGTGCAGCTTCCGGATTCTTAGGATGCATGCATCATTTAAACAGCAAACCTCCAAAGAGACCCGAAGCAGCTTTATTTTGGCAGTCTGTAACAGACCTCTGATTCCCATTATGTTTTGGAGTCAAAATAAGAGCAGATAGTAGATTCTATCATAGCAGTTGTCTCCAAGCCCTTTTAAACATGTTAGAGAAAATCTTTGGATTGCAATATTTGCTCTTTAAAGAAAACAATTCCATAGCCACTTCTGTTTCCAAACGTCTGCTGGATGATGTTTCAGCTTTAAAAGGTTGGTTGCGTACATCTCACGGTGAGGAAGCGCAGGCGGCGGGTCTCGTTTTTGCATGTGGATCCTCATCTTATTTGGGATATAAACACGGCAGCCTGCTTGGACTCACGTATTGTCTCTGGATGGATTGGGGCGACAGCATTATTCCTCATTATCGCCACCTCTTTAGTGTGCAAAGTACCAGACACAGTGCGGCACGTAACTCAGTGTGCTTAAGCCATATTGATTTAATTTGGGCCCTGACGCTTCTCAGCTATGTGCTTGATCATGCCTGTTTTCCTCCTCCTCCTCCTCCTCACCCCTCGCTTTCAGTCCCTGGTTCTGAATTCCCCAATCGGCAGCCCTGCAGGAAGTCCTCCTTGCTTTCCCTTTGCCGACGCACAAGCAGGAGAAATATGATTTGACATAAGTGTAATGGAAATCCCACGGCTGTGCTTATTTCCAAGTCTGGCGGCACATCTGTTCATCTCAATAAGCCGTGGTTTGTCATAGCCATGATTTGCTGCTCAAGTCAAGAATTGCCTCGCGAGTGAACAACCTGTGGTTTGTCCTCATCCGTTTCCCATTTGTTTTTCTCTCCACTCCTTTTCTCAGCTCTTTTTGTGGGAAGGCACAAGCCACAGTTGGTTTGAACATCACAGCATGCATGTGCCTTCAAGTCTCTTATGACAACCAGGAATTTCCAAGGTATATTCAGAGGTGGTTTGCCATTGCCTTCCCCTTAAATATAGCCTATACGCCTGGCATTTCTTGGTAGCCCCCCATCCAAGTACGAACTAAGGCCTGGTCTTTGTCAGAGGCTTTGCTAACTAAGAGTACAGCCATCATAGAATCTATCTGAGCTCAGAGTAGAGTTGGATAGAAATGTCCTTTTGACACCTTGCATAGGAACATGTGTTAATAAAAGTCTGAAACAAAGAGGGAAGCAATTGACCGGGTGAGATTTGCTATTCCAGAAATCAGTAGTGAGTTTGTTTCCACGTCCGACCCTCTTTCAGTTTGGTGCTTCTTGGCTTTAGGGTCGAGATGCCTCATCCCAGTCATCCCTTCCACATTTTATTGGGGCGCCAGGGTGAATCTAAATTAAAACTTAAACTAACAGAGGTCTTGGAAGGAAGAGGAACCACCTGAGTTTAAACAAATGGGGCCGCCATGGTCGTTACATGCTTTGTTATTTCATCTGTGTGCGGCGTGCACTTGCTGCAACAACCAGCGAACATGCAAACGGTGATGTCTCTTTTTAAAACCAACCGTCGGCACCACCTCCGTCTTACTCACTTAGTTGACGTTTGCCTGCACCTGCTAATCGGAGTAAAAAGGGAGATGGTTCCAGATGCCAACATCTGGCAGCTTCGCAAGGTGTGAGGCTTGGCTCCTAGGTAGCGTCCTCTCTCTAAACCTGGTCCTTCGGGAGTGTGGCGGCTTCAGTCACTTACCTAGATTTGGCAACAGGGCTGTGACAGTCTGCGTGTGCGTCTCGTACATCATGATGTCCGTGACATCTGCTCAGATGTACTGGGGCCGTTCTCTCCTGGGTTTCTCCCTCCTCCTCTTCTTCTCCTCTGCCACCTTCCCTGCCCTCCTCCCGGCCTTCTCCTCCTCTTCCCCCTTCCACAAACCCCTTCCACAATATGCTTCTTGGGAGAGATGATCTGTAAAGATTACCACTTCATTGTGTCCAAGTAATTGAGAAGATGCCGAGCCCTCTTGACAGACGCGGCGGAGTACCTGTTCCGCTGACCTGGTTAATTTTCTTCCGTTGAGCAGGATTTGGCAGAGAGATTGGAACTGAAGTCTTACTCAGTGATAAGGCTTGGAGGAGGGAAATGCTGCTGTATGTTTTCTGTCACCTCCCAATTAAATTGGCTTCATAAAGGGCACCCTTCTCTTTTCTCTTTCCTATCCTTTGTCAGAGTGGTAAGCTGGATCAGAGAAGCTGCTTCCCAAGAGCATGAGGGGACTCAGTAATAATAATAATGATGATGATAATAATGATAATATGAATTATTGATATTTCCTGCCTCTCCCTGCAGATCGAGATGGGATTACAACAGGAATAAAAATACAAGTAGGCTGGATTTGACCCCGGCGCATACTCTGACTAGGTTGCTTTTGCTCCCTTCTCTCTTTTGGCCGTCTTGCGCCGGAGCAAGACTTACGCCTTTGTGTTGCGCCAACGTAGGTTGTGTCTAAACTGCAGAATTGATGCAATTTGGCACTTCATAAAGTGCCATGGCTCAATGCTGTGGAATTTTGGGGTTTGTCGTTTTGTGAGATGTTCAGCCGCCTCTTTCAGAGAGCTCTACAAATCCCAGGAACCCATGGGAGGGAGCCATGACAGTTAAAGCAGTGTCCAACTGCATTGATTCTGCAGTGTGTCAGCAGCCAAAGGGTATGTGGAAGCACCTTCAGAGTCTAGCTGGGCATGCTTTCAGACAGAACAAGTAAACTCCCAGCTGTAATTTGCTGCCCAGCGAAAGCACCTTGGCACACTTTTCAGAAGACTGACCCATAGAATTATAATATGTCAGGATCAGAAGGGGGAAATGTCGCTGAATGAAAGCAAAGATGCAAATGGGAATAGCAGGAAAGAGACTGGGAGAGGTGGTACGTAATGTTACGCCAGCGCAGAAGAACCCCAGGCCCATAGGTTTCATTTGGTCAGACAGGATCCCAGCTTGTTCTTCATTCTGCTACCCCATTGCTCAGGGATAGCCTATACCAGTGATGGCGAACCAATGGCACGTGTGCCAGAGGTGGCACTCAGAGCCCTCTCCGTGGGCACATGTGCCATCATCCCAGCACAGAGTGTGCCAGAGTTTGTTACTAGAAAGCCAGAGGGGCATGGCACTTTGCAATAAATAAGTGGGTTTTGGGTTGCAGTTTGGGCACTCAGCCTTGAAAAGGTTCACCATCACTGGCCTATACAGACATGCCTTGCTACTACGGCGGGTTCGGTTCCAAACCACTGCTGTAAAACGAACATTACAGGCTGAGCACAGGCAACAAAATGGCACCGGTTGACTTGCTGGATTCAGCTCAGGTTCCCCCTTAAGAGCGAGGCAAGTACGGAAAGTAATAAACGCGGCTATAAATGAAAAGCACCGCGTTAGCAAAGCGCCGTAAAGTGAAGCACCTTACTTATGCCTGTATATATGGGGACTCAAAAATCTCCTCTGATTCTGAGGTTTAAAATCTGAAGATGGGAGTTAAACCGTCGCAGCCCTGCTGCATCATCTGCTGGAGATCTTTCTGTCCAGCCTTGTCTTAACGGTATCCATGCGCAAACAGGGTGCTGGAGACCATGCGCCTGCGTCTGACATACCAAGGCAGTTTTTGCATCCTTATCTTCCCATGTGGAGAGCATATTTTTCAGTATAGCAGGCAGAATGTGCGTACGTGTGCGAGCATCCATGCGCACGTGTGAGATTTCTTGATAATGCTTTGCAGAGGAGTAATTACAAAGTCCGGCAAAGTATTACAAGTCAATAATGTCCGCTCTCTTGCTCTCCCGCCCCTCCTTTTCTCCCATCCCACACTGCTCTTTCTTTCTGACAAGCTGGGCTTACCTTAATTAAACCGGTGAGCAATTACTATGGACAGTTGATCTTGTGACTCTCATTAGATGCGTTGAGGAATATATATATATTTTGGCGCAACTCAGGAGATGCCTCCAGCCATCCTATAGGTTAATGGCAATACAATAATCTTATCGTAGGCATGTGTCTTTGGGACGGCTGAGTAGATGGTTAATAGCACATTGTAAAGCTCTCGGCTTGGTGGGGCTTTTCCTTAATGGGTTACGAGGAAAATGGCACCTTTTGTGCCGTTTGATTGTCCGCCGTTAATGAGAGGGTTCGAGGCTGATCTGTGGGAGCAGCTTAGTGCGCGTGGTTCTGGGACTAGAAGCACGGGCAACCCATCGGTGGTCAGCATCGCCATCTTCACTGTATAAAAACTCATTAAGAGCCATTGGGCCAGTCAGTCTCTCACAGCTATGACCTGCCTTGCAGGGCCGTTGTGAGCATAATGTGAAGAGAAGGAGAGGAATTGGTGGAAAGGGTTGATATAAATTTAATTGGACCTAAAGGCAGAAGTCCCTATACACCATTACAGCCCAGGAACTGGTATTCCAAATTCATACTGTCTTTGAACTGAATGCTCAGTCTTCGCTCTGATTTTGGAAACTTAACAGGTTTGGAAAGGGCGAAGGAACCCTACCTGAAGTCCCAGAAGGTTGTTAGGGATGGGCAAAATGTGGCTCTGTAGGTGATGTTAGCCTGCAACTCCCATCAGCCCAACCCAGCACAAACATTGGTGAGGCATGCTGGGAGCTGCAGTCCACTGATGTCTGTAGGGCTGCACTTTGCTCAGCCTTAGGTTAGATGGACTGTCTCAGTATAAAACAGATCCATCTCTTTCCATAACCATCCTCTAGCAGTCATTAGTTTTTCCCAACGGCTTTGGTTCTGCCCTAATGGTCCTCCCCAACTTTCAGGATAATGGGCATAGAAAAGAGGGCAACCAAGAACAAACTGCCAGCATGAGCAGCCTCTGCCATGTGGTCTCCCAGGGCATTTTAGGATTTATAGGCAGAGATTAACCCTAGGTAAGTGCTACTAAAAATGTGACTCCCCGGATCAATGCCATTGGGTACCATTCCTTGGCAAGTTTACAGGGAAGAAACAAACCTATTTAGCCATTGGGCACACATTTGGTGCCATATTCAAGAACATTCTTTTCCGATTAATTCCAGGTTATGTGAAGTCGAAGGCTTTCATGGCCGGCATCCATAGTTTTTGTGGGTTTTTCGGGTTATGTGGCCGTGTCCTAGAAGAGTTTATTCCTGACGTTTTGCCAGCATCTGTGGCTGGCATCTTCAGAGAAGTTCTCCCAAGATGCCAGCCACAGATGCTGGCGAAACGTCAGGAATAAACTCTTCTAGGACATAGCCCGAAAAACCCTAATTTCAGATAGTTTGAGAAGCCCTGCTCTCAGTGACTCTGGCAACCAGAGGCAGAATAGGTTTTCGTCTTCCGTAACCAAGCTAGCTTTCCATATGCGAGGAATCCTTTGGAATAAACCCAGGTTGGGATGAAGGAATAAAAACCAAATACGGAGTTCCTCATTCCAGGCAATTCAGCAATAGCTCATTTTGTGCTTTCAGGAGCATCCCTCCTTCCCAGATCACTCCATTCCTGGCAGGGCTTCTACATAGGCACTAGATCTGCTCCTTGAATAAATGGCTCGTGCAATTGATCCACTTCAGACAGAGGCCGACGAAACCATATCAGGAACTTGTCTCGGGGAAAGTTAACGCGGTGCTGTTTCAATCTGGGCGCGGGGTGGATGGAAATCTCTCGCTACTGTTTTTCTATTCCGGTTTCTTCCATTACCGCCGTTCCCTGCGATCCCTTTACTCTTGTCTCGGTCTTCGCACATCGGGGGCTTTCATGCTGATAGTGTGATTTACTTGCGCTTCCTACTTAATAATTAGACACTGGGAGACACCATCTGTCATTCTTAATGGAATACGTGGGGGTCTGACTAGATTTTCTCTGTTTGGGCTAATAAATTCTAGTTGGGATAGCGGAGCGTAATGAAATATTACAACTCCGGGAATGGACAGGGACGTTGGATTCCCTCCCCTTCTCCTCCTCCTCCTCCCTTCTCTTTTTAAAGCCCCTGCACCGGAATTAAAAAAAGAGACTGCTGCTACCTTGAGTAAATTAGTTTATCATTCATCCTGTATTGGAAGCCTTCGCTTGGCTCTGGAAAGTGGAGTTGGAGGGGCGGCCGCCAGGCTGTGAACCAGAAAGCAGAAAAACTAATCAAATCTTTAAAAGACCAGAGGCGGCCAGACTTATCTTCGGTGGCCAAGTGTGACTTCTGCCACTTTTCGGCACAACTTTCCTAGGTTCGGGGTTTTAAAAACGAACGCACACACATGCAAAAGGGCCAAGAAACTATCCAGAGTTAGCAATGGCTTTTTCAGTTTCGGTGTCTTTAATGATAGTTTCTTTTTAGGGGCAGTGCTGGTCGTGGGATTTCTAGCACGTCTTTATTCTGGGGAGGAGGAGAGACCCAGAATTGCAGCCATTTTGTTACCTGATGGAGGGCAGCATGCGGTACCCTACTAAGCGCATCAAGGTGCTTTATATCCATCGAGGTTATTTTAACCACTGAGGCTGAGAAAACAGACAGGTAAAAATACACAATCACATATTCCATCTGTAGAGAGATCTTGTAGCGCCTAAACTGAAAGAGAGAAGTTGGCAGCATGAACGTTTGCAGACTTAACTCTGCTTCCTCCAAATGCATCTGCGGGAGTAGACTGACGTCTAGGAAAGCTCATGCTGCCAACATCTTTCTTTAGTGAGTCTCAACGGTGCTACAAGATGCTCCAGAGACTAGGACCCGGAACAATGGATGCAAGCTACAAGAAAAGAGATTCCACCTCAACATTAGGAAGAACTTCCTGAGAGTAAGGGCTGTCCGACAGTGGAACAAACTCCTTCCTCGGAGTGTAGTGGAGTCTCCTTCCTTGGAGGTCTTTAAACAGAGGCTAGATGGCCGTCTGTCGGGGATGCTTTGATTTGGATTTCCTGCATGGCAGAATAGGGTTAGACTGGATGGCCCTTGTGGTCTCTTCCAACTGTATGATCTGTCTGCATACTATTCTACAAACTAACATGGCTACATCTTTGAATTCTACCAAGGAAGTGAATGACGATTTCTGAGAATGGGAGCCATAGGACAGCCTCCCCCAAGGTCCTGCAGGGATGTGAGTATGTTCTTCCAACCCCTTGTAGGATCCGCCTTACTGCACCTATATTCAGGACTGTTTAGAATCTGCACCCCTTGCAGGATGCTGTGTCCATAGCTCTGTCGGAAAGGCAGCTACAACAAGCTTACTTCCCCAGAAGGAATAATTTGCTATGGCTGCAGCTTAGCTTGCTCTAAAATTTCAATTGAAGAAACAGAAGGAGAAGGAGAAGAAGAAACCATTGATGCCAAATGATGCTGTAGAGAGCAGGAAGAAGTGTCCAGAAGGCAGCCGCCTCTTTGCAATGCTTCTCTCAATGCAGGTGATAATATTGGCTGGGAGCTGAGCATCCCCGTTTTCAGTCCAGCCCTCGGAGGGCAAATTGTTTACAGAGCGACGTCGCCGCCGTTACACAGGTTTAATGTCTCCCGTCTGCGTCGGGCCGGCTTTGGATCTTGTATTTAGCTGCCAGGAGTGACTGTGATGAAGTGGGAGAGATAAACTGATAGATTGTGTGCCAGGGAGATGTTGGGGAATCAATCAGATAAAACAGGGCAGAGGGAGAGGAGAGAAAAGGCTTGCTGGGGTTTCGTCTCCTCCTTGCTCTCCCTTGCTTTACTCCCCTGCGAGAACAAAGCAGCGGTCTTTCTGGCCCCTGAACGCATCCGAATGTAATTGCCGTAGTAATAATAACTTACTTCAAGGGATGGTGGGGATAAGCAAACAAGGGAAGGGGGGGGGGGAACACCAGGGGAGAGGATTAAGGGCCTTCTCTTTGCTTTTTAAAGCGCTGGGTTTAATTTTTCAAAAGTTGTCGAGGAAAGAAGGTGTCGGGGTTTTGTTTTGGGGGAGTAACTTCATATTTGTTTGATAAAGCTGTTTCCGAAGGGGCGGCCATGCTCTTGCGTTTCAGCAACAGGGACAAAAACACCCCTAAAGTCTAGTTTATTACAGCACAAGCATTCGTGGATTATAGATGTACAGCCTATTTCATCCGGTAGATGCTCACGCTCTAATACATTTGTCAGAGAGGACTCTCTGTTATACAATCTGCCCTACATATCCATGGATTCTGCATCCGCGGATTGAACCATCCACAACTTGAATATATATATATATACACACACACACACCTTGATTTGGCCAGTTTATTTGCTATGCCATGGCACCTGATCAGCCATGGATTTTGGTTTCCATGTGGGCTCCTGGAACCAAACCCTACTAGATACCGGTTTTTATTTTCATGTGAGCCGTTGTGGATGTGAACCCTCTTCTTTGGATGCAGTACCGAATGACCATAAATGCTCAGGTGTAAAGCATGTTGACACAGTTGAATGTGATATGATCCAGAAAGATGCAAACCATGCTTTAAATTTTCAAAGGGCTTTGTAATGTGATCCAGCTCTTTCAGATCGTTGCGGTGGTCACAGCTAGCGTTGAGGTGTGAAAACAATAAATCTGCTTACCGAAAGTCAGTTTCCCAGGGTTCATGACACTCTCTGAGAAGATTCCTTTTGTGATATGTCCACTTTGCATTAATATACAGACCTTATATATTAATATATAAATCCCAGCTCTGTGATTCTGCCTCACCTGCTACTCCCAGCATGTTTAAAAAGGCCACGAAATGAAAACCGTGAGAGTGGAGATTGGGGAGAGAAACGGTTTCCCTAGGGGCATTTTGGAAGAAGCTTTCAAGGGCTCTCTAGGAGCCTTCTTTTGGACACCCCTTGCAACGCCTAGTAAGAAAGGATGAGCATTGGCCATTATCCAACACCCCTGAAACCAAATGTCAGGGTTTGAGATCGTTCCCACATTGGCCACAACCAGCGTGAAGACAGATGTTGTACCCACCTTTCTCCTGCTCGGCCTTTTGAAGGATCCACAGCTGATGTAAATGGGGTGCGTTAAACCAATCATAAAATGATGAAGGGAACGTTGCAAAGCTCATTGATTTGCCTGAAATTAGCGGTAGTCCAATAAGTCTTCCTAATGATGCTCCGCATTGTGCTTCCAAGCGGGTTCTGGTTTCTTCTTTTTAAAGACAACCCTTGCTCCCCAGCATCCCTGAACCAGAAGCCATTGAAATCTGTCCTTTCAGGCCTTTCCAAAGGTGGTGGCTAGCAAGGCGACATTGATACCTAAAGCGTTGTTGTGTGTCTTCGGGCCATTTCTCCAGTGAAGCTCTCAAACAGCTCTTACTGTGATAAAGGTCTTCTGAACATTTTGGAGGAACCTCTTATCTTGTCATTTGAATCCATTGGCTTATGTGGAGAAAAGGTTTGGGACAGGATCCCTGTCCAGTCTGTGTATCCTCTTGTTCTTTGCCTAAGCGATTTGTTGTATCTGCAAAACATTTATCATCGTTTTAAAAAGGTAATGTGTGAGGCGTTCTGAATTAGGGTGGTGTTAAAAGGATAGCTACTCCGTCTTTGCATTTTCATAAATCATGGTTTGTCATCTCTCTCCAATTCCTTTACACTGATTTGTTAAGTGACCTTAAACCAGGATTCTGTTGGCTGGGACATAATGGAGAACATGGGTAGAAACTAAGGACTGGGAGAGGAGGCGGATGTCCTCATTCCTGGTTTTTGCTCCCAGCTTCACAAACGATAGTTACAAGCTAAGCAAGAAATCATTTGAACCAGCCTCCAAGTTCAGAATCTTTTAACCTTGCGTTGCATTTCTTTCCTCCATTCCCAATCATGACTTTCAACCATATCTTTGGGTTTTTCTTATAGCTGCTGCGGGAACTTATTGAACGCAAAACCAGCTCCTTGGACCCAAATGACCAAGTGGCGATGGGCAGGTAAGCAGACTGCGTTTAGCATCGTTTCCTTACGTTCAATTTGATATTGGTCAGAAGAAGCCCCTTCCACCAGGCCTTCCACCTCCAAGGATTAGGCGACCAGCAGTGGCACATGGGATCTTTTCTACACTTGGGCTCTGCTTTTCGTATGGCGCATGATGGATGTCTTATCCTAATGGGCTTTCACCATATAGCTTTTGGAGGGGTTTGAGAGGGGGACCCTGCTTTATGACTAACGGGATTTCTGTGTAGTTGTCTTGGGCAAGATCCAATGGTGCGCATCCGATGGACACCCATCAGCAAGTATCCCTATAGACCATATATACCACTTGGTACACTGGAGTTAATTACAACCTCCATCATGCTGTAAACTCATCCTCCGCTTTTGAGCAACCACTGTCTTGATAAGGACAGCGATATCAGTAGGCACACTTTTTGAGTTTATAGCCACGTCGGGTGGATATCTTTTTCTCCCTTCCCTCCGGGAGACAATTTCTACCAGCCGGGTTGGAGGAATGGGAGAAAATGACTTAGGACTGCGGTTCTTATTGCGTCGCGTCTTGCCAGAGACGCTCTGCGGAGAACCGGAGGAGGCAGGGAGAGGAGATAAACCCCGCTGCTAGTTACAAACATTTTTATTTTTAATGCCAGGAGGAACCGGCGTCGCCTTTACCTGATTTACTCGTCGGAGAGCCCAACGTCGCCGGGGCGGGGGGGGGGAGATCTCAAAATCCAATTACCACAATCTTAATATAATCTTAATTACCGTAATCTATTTTATTGTAAAGTCAGATAAATGTGCAATGTAATCACTGCTTAAGTGCAGGGTTTTGGTGTGTGTGTGTGTTTTGGAGGGGCTGCATTCTGCATTATAGCGGAGCGCCGCTTCCGTAATATTCCAGACATGCCACCGAATAAACTTGGCACAGAGCGCTCTAACAAAAACCCATGCGATGTTTTAACGGTTCTGCCAACACGCCCGCGCTTTTCGTAACGCGGCAAATGGGCTTTTCGGCGGCAAATTCTGTTCTTTTAGCACTTTGAGCTTCCTTTTTTCCCCTTCTTCATTTGAGGCTGTGTGCTTGTTTCTTATTTCCTCCCTCCCTCGACGATCTTGTTGTTTTCCTAAAATGTGCTTCCAAATTATAGCCGGCGGCTGTTCTTAAATGTTCATTAAATAGGATTTAGAAATGTGGTATGTGTGTGTGTATGTGTGTTTAATATTTTTTCCTAAGCATAGAACTAGAGGGGAAACACACACACACACAGCATTACATCCTACTCCAGGCAGGTTGGGAATGAGCTTGGAAATGAGCTTTAAAATGAGCCAATTTTTATTATTATTTATTTACGGAGCATTTAAATCTGCCGTATACCTTTGTACGGCTCTACATAGGAATAAAAAGCCAACCCCTGGCTTCGAGCTTGCAATTTAAAATGGGCGCAGCACAAAAGGAAAGGGGGATAGGGAGAGAAAAGGAAAAGGAGAAAATGCAACAACAAGGTCTGGATTTTTTTGAGGTTCTCCATCTCGGTGAAGAGGAAAACCCTGATGGAAGTGGCTTCTCGACAACAGGGGCCCTGCTTTCGCTCTCTCCTTTCATCCTCAAGCTCTACATTTCTCAGAATGAAAGGCCAGGAACCCTTGCGCAGCTGATGTGAGAGACACCAAGCTCCTTCCTTGACCCTTTTTCCTTCCCTGGGTTAGCTCTACTCTGTCAAGAGGACATCTCTCCATACTAGGACATATTCAGACTAGGTGGACTTGGTGTCCTATATAATGGTGACAACTGATATGAAGAGTCTTGGGCCATGCTGAAACTGAAGAGCTGAATCTTGAGCTCTTGCCCAGCTCTTTGCCAAGCCACAGGGAACCCTCGTGGTTGCCCTCCGTGGGTCGCAAAAGCAGATAAACAGAGCCTAGATTTGTGTCGGTTTTTCAGGCTATGTGGCCATGTTCTAGAAGAGTTTATTCTTGAGATGCCAACCATAAACATCTAGAACATGGCCACAGAGCCCAAAAAACCCACAGAGAACTATGGATGCCGGCCACGAACGCTTTCGACTTCACAGTATTAGAGCCCATGGTTTGCTTGCAGAGGACTCCAAGGTTGTGTATATGGTTGTGTCCCTTCAAGTCATTTCTGACTTAAGACAAACATATCATGGGGGTTTCTTGGCAAATTATATTCAGAGGGGGGTTCCCTTTACCTTCCTCTGAACATAGCTTAAACAGGAAGGTTTTTAACCTGCTAGTAAAAGGAGTGCAAAAAGGGAGCCAGCTTAGCTTTCTGTGGAAGGGAATGTCACAAGGTGGGAGCAACTACCAAGAAGGCTCTCTCTCTTGTGTCCGCACCAAATGAACCTCTGATGTTGGTGGGATTGAGAGAAGGCCTTCCCCTGCGGAGCTTAGGACTGTGGCAGGTTTGTGTAGGGAGATAGCATCTTTTAAGTAGTCTGGACCTAAGCTGTATTAGAAAAAGGGTCATGTGAGAGCAGATCTACGCAGTCCGTTGTGTGGGTCTTCTAGTGGGCCACCACAGTGTCCTAGTAAACGAAGCCCATCGTGAGAGCAATGCCATCCTCTCACATGTGTGCGCCACCAATTGAAATTGAGAAGCGTGCCCCCTCTGAACCTGGAGGCAACATAACACCCTCTTTATAAATAATTACTTCAAGAATACATGTTTGAATTCCAGCTGAATCTTGCTTCTCCCTCCTTTCCAGGCAGTGGTTGGCAATCCAGAAGTTGCGGAGCAAAATCCGGAAGAAGGTGGATACAAAAGCCAGCAAAGGCAGGAAAATCCGGTGAGTGTAACAGTCACCTTTGTTTTCCAGAGCTGCCCTGTTGTTGTCTTCCTTTCCCTTTGGATACCTATGGCGTTTCGGTTTAACTCGTGCCACAGTTTGCTGTGTTATTATTTATTAATACCCTGAATCTATTGCTGCTGCTTTTAGAGGATCCCTCCTTCACAGGTTTAGTCGGTTTTGTATGTATATATCGGTGGGATTGTACAAACGTTCCCTCCATGTGCTGTTTGACACGATTCTGTTGTATTTGAAATGGGGCAAGTTTTATGGGAGGAAGTATCTTCTGTTTCCCAATGATCCTCCTTCTAAGGTTTCTCCTATTAATGGTGAGAAAGGTAAGTATTAAAAGACGGAGGCGAATGATAGGTTTTCTTCTCCTGTAGCCCAGTTGACCCACGGAGCTAAAAAGAAAAGTGGATAAGGCATCGCCAGCTTCAGGAAACACACAAGAAGTGACAAAAGGCTTCATAAGGTCCCTGGGTTTGTAGGTTGTGCAGTCCTACATCAAAGGCTACATTAACATTACCACCATTTTCTCTTAAGCTGGAAAATAACATAGTTAGCTGGTGCCAGGCTAGCGTTTCTGGAAGCAGGACGGTCCAGGTGGCTTTAACCTTTTTGTCTTCTCTGCACATTATGTGTCTTGATATTTTTGAGCCAGATGTAGGTACACTCAACCCTCCATATTCGCGGCTTTGATTAATATGTTCTCTCTAGGAATATCTAGGTCCTCCAGTGCAACACTATGGTCAACTTTAACTAAAAGTTGCACTGAAAGACCTAGGGATTCCTAGAGAGAGTACTCTATTAGGCCTTTGTAGCTCCTCCAGTGCAACTCTATGGCCAACTTTAACTAAAAGTTGCACTGAAAGACCTAGGGATTCCTAGAGAGAGTACTCTACTAGGCCTTTGTAGCTCCTCCAGCGCAGTTCTATGGTCAGTGTCTGTTGGACGTTGACCACAGAGTTCTCCTGGAGGACCTAGAGATTCCTAGAGAGGTGTCCTCTCAGGTAAAAACATGGTGTTTTTGTGATTTGCACTTTTTCCTTATACTTGTGCCCCTAGCCCTAGTGAATATGGAGGGAGAAGTGTATTTTCTTCCTGTTGCTGAGAAGCCGTCATGTGCGGAGGGGTGCATGGTTGAAGGAAGAGATGCGCAATGTTAACCACGGAATCATAGAACCATCCTTCTTCCTCAATTTGCTTTTTATTTTTTTGGTGAGCGCAATGATAAATCTCGAGCTTGAGATGGCACTTGATGGAAAGTCAGGGGAGTCGGGGCTGGGTCAGGCCTGGCATAGCAATTTTTAAGATAGATGTCATCGGATAATTTATGAAAAGAGGGAAGAGCTGCTTTGTTGGGCCCTAAAAGCCTGTAATTATTGACTATCAATATTCCTCCCTGTCAGCGTCGCACACAATCGCGGATGTATTCATGACTCAGCCGGAGCCTGCTGTCAAGCCCCCTTACCACCCTGAGCTGAGCTCATAAACCTTTGGGTGGATCTGGTTTCCCCCTTTCCTCCTGCCCCACCACCTTTATTTCCCTGAGCAAAGGATATAGGAAGATCATCTGTCTGCCTGGAAGGGTTGACAAACTCTGGAGTAGGAACTCCATCCACAACTATGTAATGCGAGACCATATAGGTCTCGAGTGCCATTTATAAAGGAATAAGAGCAGTGACTTGTGTAAGCGAGGCGCTTTTGGATCCCGGCGACTCAACTTTGCAGATCTCTGAAGGAGAAAGTAACTCTTCCCAACTTGGAGAGATCTTGTAGTACCTACTTCGGGGAAGGGGACATGTCCCAATGGTGCAAGGGACTAGAGTCTGCTTCGCAAGGTTGTGATGGAAGTAAAAGTGGGTAGAAGTGGGTAGCCGCTTTGGGTCCCAACATGGGAGAAAGGTGGGATAACAGTAATATAAATAAATACATAGAAGGACCACGAATGAGACAAAACCAGAGTATAAACATGAGTTCAAAATGCCAGCTTATTTTAGCAGATAGTTCTTATGGCATATTGACCTGTTAGGGGTTGGGAGAGACCTATGGGAGAGAACTATGCAGATCTAGAAAACCGTCAAATGATGGCGCATGGGAAGGAGATGTGCCTCGGGTTCCTTACTGCTGACATAACATTGTGGCAGCAGTGTTTGCTCTTTTCTTTCTGAACCGTCGCTTAATTCATCCTTCCCTGCAACTGACTGTCTGCCTATCTTCTGTCTTTCCCAGGTATCACGTCCACAGCAAGCTAGTGAGCTTCATGGCTCCCATTGACCACTGCGCCATGAATGATGATGCCAGGTTAGTAAGCGGTTAATTATGCTTCTCGAGGGGCTTTGTGACAGCTTGATATTGACCTGTTCTTCAGCCTGTCACCGTCTCAGGTTCTTTGTATCAGTTAGCTATTTGTCACGGCCGCCCGGGCCTTCTGTCCAGGCTGAGCCAGCTGTGTGGGGGGTTATTTTGTTTGCTTTTACTCCTGGAATTGCACAATTCAAGCTGGGTTATGCCCTTGATGTCTGTGGCACAGATGCTTCAGGTAGGTCTTGGTTGGTTTGTCTCGGTTTTAATCGCCAGCCGTTCAAGTTGCATCGCTGAATGTGTCTCAGTGTTTTGGGGACAAAGAGAGCCAGCGAGGTGTAGTGGTTTGAGC
>NC_056532.1:7636447-7662453 GCF_019175285.1 Sceloporus undulatus | reverse complement strand
TTCCGCCGCGCTTTACCTTGGGAGTAAGTGCTATTAATTACTCGCCCCGCCGGTTACTCCTCGGCGGCGGCTCATTTGAACGCCCTCCGCGTTTAGAGGCGCCTGTCGGGCATACTGTCCGGTTTGCGCCAAGCAAGGGGGGATCCTTCGTTCTTCGTTTTTATTAAGTATAGGAACGAAGGAGGACAGAAGTAATGTAAGCAAGGCAGGACTTTGCCCTGCGCTTGGCCTTAAGGACCTAGGGAATACCAGTGGCTTTTCCCATCCCATAGAATTGGAAGTACCTTTCAGGGAAATGTATAAGGCGCATCGTATCCAGGATGGAAGGATTCAAAAGGGATGTTGAGAAGCCAGAGCATGTCCAGAGGAAGAGACCTAAAATGGCGAAGGGTCGGAAACCATGATGCCCTACCAGGAGAGGCTTAGGGAGCTGGGTTATGTTTAGCCTGGAGAGGGAAGGTTCAGAGTGGTGATATGATAGCCCTCTTTAAATATTTTATGTATGTATGTATTTACGGTATTTATACCCCGCTCTTTAACCCTAAAGGCTCTCAGAGCAGCTTAGGGCCTGTTACAGACAGGCCAAAGTAAAGCTGCTTTGAGTCACTTTGGAGGTATGGTATTTCAATGATGCATGCATCCTAAGAGTCCAAAAGCCACACCAAAGCCACGCTCTGGTCCTAAGGACTGGAGTGCAGCTTTGGTGTGGCTTTTGGACCCTTAGGACTCATGCATCATTGAAATACCATACCTCCAAAGTGACTTGAAGCAGCTTTATTTTGGCCTGTCTGTAACAAGCCCAAGTTAAGTATTGAATGCCATGTTGAGGATGGAGCAAGCTTGTTTTCTGCTGCTCCAGAGAGTAAGACACGGAGCAATGGATGCAAACTAGAGGACAAGAGATCCTGCCTCAACATTAGGAGGAACTTCCTGACGGTTGGAGCTGTTCGATAGTGGAATATGCCGCCTTGGAGTTTGGCAGAGCCTCCGTATTCGGAGGCTTTTAAGCAGGGGCCGGATGGCCATCGGTCAGGGTTGCTTTGATTGTGAGTTCCTGCATGGCAGAATGGGGTTGGACTGGATGTCCCTTTTGGTCTATGATTCTGCGACTTATTGATTTAATTTTATTTCATGGATGTGTCGCCCTTCTCCCGGAGCGGGACCCAAGGCAGTGCGCAGAAGGGGAGCACTTAAACCCTGCCAATGTTCTCTCTAGGCATTTCCTAGGCACTCCAGGGTGATGCTGTGATTCTTTGGCATGCTTTCAGCAGATGTTGAGCATAGAGTCGCACCGGAGGACCTGGAAACGCCAGGACAGATGTTCGGTCTAGGAATCTCTAGCTTCTCCAACACAACTCTATGATGGACATTTGCCATCTTGTGGGTCTCTATGTCCGAGCGGGGATTTGAACCCTGGCCTCCGCAGCGCTCAACCCACTACACCGCAGTGGCTCTCTACATATAACTTTATTCTTAGCGTCTTTTATTGTCGGTTGGTTTGTTCAGTACCAACCGTTTAGTGCGTTCGGTTGCTTATTATTGTGCCGTTTCCGCGCGCACTCCCTTCCTCCCAAGCACTGTGTCAAACCTCGAGGAGGGAAAAGAACAACAGATATGAAAAGTAAATTACAGCCCCGCGCCGCCTGCCTGATTGAATCCTCCTTTACAGCGCCATGGTCTCATACATCCTATTAAAATATTCAATCGCCTTCCCTTCCTTGGAAAAAAGCCTTAGTCTGCAAAGGGCAAACTTATAGGGGGGGGAAACGAACCCTCGTTCCCCGGAGAGATGGGATCTAGCCCCGGCGCGGCGTTTGCATATTTCTGCGCTGCGAGAGAGTGGCGCTATGCAAGGCCTCCTCCGCGCCTGTGTTTATTAATAAAGATTGCCAAATGCATTTTTAATTATCCGGCGGCCTTTCTTCCCCTCTCTTCATTTGAAGCGTTGGGGGATGCCCTCCCTTGCCTCTTCTAAATTGACCTTGCCATTGACTTTCCCCTCTCCGACGTCCGGAGGGTCGCTACGATTCGGGGTCCACTCGAAGGCAGTTGGCAACCACAGATCCACAAACGCACACCTCTACCCCAAAAATTAGTTAACCCTCTTTAAGCTCAACACTAGATTGCCACATCACACTTTCTGTGGGGCTTCCCTGAGCAACTGTCCATCTCAATCTTCCTTAGTCTGCTAACCTGCAGACGCTTTGCACCGCAACACCTTTCCCTGAGGATGATGGATTTTGTAGTCTAGTAAATATGGAGTGGGCTACGGTTGAGGAAGGTTGCGTGGGGAACCTCTTTAAGCCTAAGGCTGAATTTTAGGAAGGTCCATGCAGGCTATAATTCAATGGCTTGCATGTATGTATATGTGCATTTGTGCATGTCTTCAAGTCACTTGTCGATTTATGGCGACCTCATGAATTTCATAGAGTTTCCTTAAGCAAGGGATCTTTTGCCAGTTCCTTCCTCTGAAATAAAGCCTACTTCACTCGTCATTCATTGGTGGTCCCCCACCCAACCGCTAACCAGGACTGACCCGGTTTCGCTTCCAAGATCACACCAGATCTGGCACGACAAAAGACTGTCTCACAAAACTACAGTCCCCATAATTCCTCAGCACTGAGTCGGAGCAGATAAAGCGGTCTCAAACTGGATTATTTTCCGCAGTGTGTTTTGGACCAGAGACTTAAGAGAAGCATCTTAGATTAGGAAAAAGGGTTATATATAAATGAAGGGGAATCGCCAAATGACGGTTCTTTGGGGAACTAGGCACGGTCATCTGGCTATTCCCAGGAAGGCCGCCTTGTTCTCTGGACCGTCCTGGATTTAGACCATGAGAGTCATCTCTTGGGAGGTATGGCGCACTAGGAGGACATTACCTTGTGACTGGGTGCTTGGGGTATGTTTTACACGAAAGCAAGCATGAACATCTTTGGTCTACATTGGGGCAAAGTGACTTCTTTCCATACCCAGTTCCTATTTTACTCATTTCGCTTTCTTGTTTTTGTTACCCCATGAGGCTTTAATATCTTTCACACTTGTCTTTCCCTGTCTTCTCTCACCAGAACGGAGCTTTACCGGTCTCTCTTTGGCCAACAGGCCCATCTTGAAGGAGGAGAGAAGCCTTAGCGTCGGGCAGCAACTGTCCCCGGCCTCTGGATACGCGAGAGGGGAAGCGTTCGCCAGATTTGTAAGCCCTCTTCACGGTTTCCCCCCACCTCCAACACACAAACACACACACGGCCGACGGAACCACCATTTCCAAAACACTTGACGCATGGCGTTTTGGAGCATCGCCGCGTTTGATCACGCTGGGGGACATGAGCGCCGATCATCTCTCCTCCTCTGTCGAAACGCCTTTGAAATCTGCCCTGGAGGGTGACCCACTGCGGGGCGCCCTCAGGCCCGCTTCTGCCCTTGTGTTCCCACAGAGTCCGTGTCCGTTGCTTGTATTGATCGGCTGTCGGATCGTGTTTGGCAGCGGTCAGGCACACATCGAGCGCGAAACTCGCCCCGCGGGCCGATGCCTGACCTCGTATTTTTTGGCAGGGAGAGAGACTGGCCACATCCCAATGGAAGAAAACCCCATATGGCCACATTGTGCACCCAAAACCGTTGCCTTTTCACATCAACGCTGCTTCACCTTCCATAGTTTGAACACCTTGAGTTTGTCCCAGAACCCCGTGGAACGAAATCGGAATAATGTACATACATTTGGAAGGAGGTCTAGCAAACTTTAAGGGATATCGTGGTACAATGGAGATTACATTATTATGTTTGGGGTGGTTTTACATCTTTACCAACAGACATACGGTGAACAGGCACACGTTTCTGCACTTCATTAAGGAACTATCGCATCAGGAATAGTTACTAAAGGTATATTTTAAAGCCACCTTCTGAACAGTGTTTCCTCGGAGAGCTAAAACGGGGAACCTCCTCTCTCTCGCTACACACACACATATATAATTTGCAACCAATAAATACTTGTAGCTGCCCCCCTTCCAACCATAGATCTTGATGTATTTAATTATTTTTGCTAATGGGCATTTATGTAGGACTCCTCCTTCCCTCTCCCAGCCGAGGGATCTTTCTATGCAGAGGTGAGGCCCGATGTAAATCTAGCCGAGGGAAAGATGATTCACTTGTTTTTATTCGGAAGGTCAGAAAGCTGGGAATTAAATCCCCATAAAGTGGATTTATTAGCCTGCTGTGATCAATCTCCAATGGAGATTATTTTTGCATAAGTAATGGGCACATATGTATTTAACAGAGCGTCTGCATTGATGATCTTTAAGTCCCCTCCTCAAAAAAAAGTTGAATAAAAGACTAATTTTATACACAACCGCCACAAAGTTCTGCATAGGTGTGTGTTTGCTTTTTAACGGTCGGCATTTTCATTTTAGGATAAGCGAGAAAAGAAAGTTGCGGCGCATATAGTTATCAAAATAAGGCCATGTTCCAAGAGTATTGCAGATAGACTTGTCTTCAGGATGGAGTGTGGCTATTGCTAACTGTCTTCAAGTTAGCTTCTGTTTATGGCGACTGCACAAATGGGGCAAATTTATCGGAAGGACCGTCTCTTCCTATCTGGGACTTTCTTTTTGGGACCCAGAGGCACATTTGACGGAGACGAGAGACAGGGCCTTTTTGGTGGCTGCTCTCAGCCTCTCAAACTCCTTACAAAGGGAGCTAGCCTAACAGGTAAAGACCTTTACAGTGATCAATGTAGCTCACTTTTTACCTGCTTGGGGAGACTACTCAGTTCCTCTCCGCTCCTCCTCCTTTTCACCCTCTTCTTTGAGTCAATGGGAATCTCAGGGAAGCCTACCAACCCCTCTTTGCACATCCCTTCTCTGGGTTTGCTCAGTCTTGGTTGCAGCATAGGTATTTTTGCAGCGTGCATTAATACAGAAGTGTAGCCAAATTAGGAAGAGTTGCTAACTGATTAAAGGCCGCTTAGTACATTGCCTAGCCTTTAAACCCCACCATTAATCCACAAATTCACTCCGACGTGCCTTTTCGGCGTTGCATCTCCTCCGTCGGTGGGATGTGGGTTGTTCCTTTCTCCAATGGTTAGGATCAGGACTCTCTCTTAAGAACAAGAAAGGTCTGGAAGCCACCAAACCCTATGAGGAGGGTCTTGGGGAGCGGAGTATGTTTAACCTGGGGTTAAGGGGTGACATGTTAGCCATAGAAGGGATGTCCTATTGAGGAAGGAGCAAGTTTGTTTCCCAGAGCAATGGATGCAAGGTGCAGGAGAAGAGATGCCACCTTAACTTTAGGAGGAACTTCCTAATGGTAGATGTTCAACGGTGGAAGAGTGTGGTAGAGTCTCCTTCTTCTTTAGAGGTTTGCAAACAGAGGCTGGATGGCTGTTTTTGGGAGTGCTTGGATTGTGTCTTCCTGAGTGGCCCAAGGAGGTTGGCCTGGATGACCCTTGAGGTCTCTTCCAACTCTATGACTTTATGAGAAGATCCAGAGATAGCAGGGTTAGGTGTGCAACGTACCCCCCAACATCTGGTTCAGAGAAGGTATGTATGGATCTTGTCTTTGTTAAGGGTTCAGACCATATTTATTGAGATGGGAATTCTTGTTTCTAAGTGGAATACAGTCGCCCGTCCAAGTCTGCGGACTTGATCTGCGGAGGGGCAACCCACCATTGCGGAGAATGGGGTGTGCCCTATGGTTGCACGCAGGAGCGCACCCCATTCATTTCAATGCGGTTTGATTATCTGCGAGTTTCCTAACTTGCGGAGGGAGGGTCCCCCACAAATTAGGAGAGGAAACTGTAATTTTAAATATTACCGGGTAGAAAGTAGGACATAAACAGGTACGTTTTCTCTCTGTGTCTCTCTATCCCCCACTCTCTGGGGGTCTTTTTTTGCTTTGGTTTTTAAAATACAACCAATGTCTGTGTTCAGTTCTGCACTCTCTAATCCTTCGACGCATCACTGAACTCAGATTATGTAAATTGCGTATACGTTTTCTTACTTGGCGTAATTGCGGTTGTGGGGTGCTCTCGGTAGGTAAGACAGTATAGCGCCTCATCTATGGAAATGTTCTTCCTTTCTGTCTTGGAAGATTTGTCAACAGGTTTTTTGCGCCTGCGTCAAACGGCTAGAAATTTGGCTAATTGCTATCTCTTGGTGGCCTTTGCTACAAAGGGAGATAGCATGGTCACAAAATGGAGGTCCACGGGCTCATAAATGACAATGTATGACAACGTGCGTCTGTTTGAAAGCTCCATTTAGGAAGCGAAATCACGACACGAATTCTGTTTCCATGGGCTCCCGAGCGGTGGAAGGAGGACACTTATCCCCAGCGGAAAATCGAAGGCCTTTTCTCTCCCCCCACCGATCCCACCCCCTCCGGGATGCAAAAAGTATCTGTGTCAAGGTGAGTATTGACTTTTGTCTTAGAAAATGTATGTCGCATGGATGAATAAATCTTTATGCGCATTTGCAGCAGAGTCAGAGCCGTAGATCTTAGAGCACCGCATTGATTTTTCTTCCCCTCCCCTTTTTTTCTTCCTTCCTTCCTTCCCTCCCTCCGCCTTCAACACTTCTTCTCCTTTTTCCACATCTGCCGAAGGTGTCAAAAATCATATTTTTAAGAAGAAATAAAATGTCACGCTTGACCCCTTGTAGTTTGCCATTTCTATTCCTGAATCCAGAGGACACCTTTCGGCTCTAAAAAGGGCTTTCCCTTCCTCCGAGGGTCATAGAACGAACCCCCCTAAGAACAAACAAGGTTGCATCTGGCTCTTTCGGCAGAGAACGCCAGCCGGTGAATTACTATATCGCCGGACGAAAGGTAGAGGAGGTTGATCTATGGCTGTATTAACGTCTCTGTGTAGGAGGAGAAGGATATCAGGCACATAGGTTGGAGTATTGGTATACATGGAGTGTATACATGATACCACTCAGTTATTGGGTATCAGGGCCTTTGTCCCCTTTCCAAAGCTTCTCGGCAGCATTGTATTAACCGTTCCAGGATGTTGGATAACTACATCGGTGGAGAACACGGAGCCATCCTAAGGCAGCTTATTTAACTCAGTGACCCCCCCAAACCTTGGTCCGCCAAACGTTTTGGACTTTAGCTTTCAGGATGCTTGACCATTGGCTTCGGGGAGCTGGAGTCCAAAACGCTCGGAGGATGAAACTTTGGGAACCACTGATTTAACCAAGACTGTCTCGGAGGGCGAGGGACTCTCCTTCTTTTTGGGGTCTTCAAATGAAAGCTGGATAGACATCTGTTAGGAGTAGTTGTGTCTACTTGCCTGGCATAGGGTTGGACTGTAGGGCCCTTGGGGTCCCAACTTTGAATCTATGAATATCCTCAACAAGAGATGCGTATTGATGAAGGATATTGCGCTTTCCAGTTTCGGGTTTGGGTACCGTCCTTATTATCCCCCTGAACCCATTTTCCTGGCCCTTGTTTCGGAAATTGCTCAAGATGCGTGTATAATAAATCTGTGTTTAGGAAAGATACTCTGATTTTAAGGTGATAATAATAAACATGACATATATTAAAAAACAGGAAACCTGGTGTGTACCTAATAGATAATGAACTAGAGCCGTCGGCCAATTAAAGAATTTTTGAGTTGATTAATTGTCCTCCCCTTAACTAGCGAATTGATTTACCGAATCAATTAAACTTGGGACGTTTGCATATCGTCGCAGTCTTTTAGTCCAGGTGCCTCTTTGAGGTATTAAAAGGCCTGTATGGAGACGACGTATCATTTAATAAGCAGACCCACCGCCCAGTTTTATAACGGAGGGGTGGCTTTGCGTCTGGATAGGCCATTTTCCCTGGCCTGCCTTTGTGATAGCAGGGACCTTTGTCTTGTTTCCTACCACGGATCAAGAATGCCACGAGTTTTGCAAAGGTACTTTTCCTTGGACCGCAGCTCCCAGCATCCCCAGCCAGCAAGGGACCATGCTAGGAAGAACGTCTTGACGGTGAGAGGAGTTTGATGTTGGAATAGATTGCTTCAGAGCTCCTTCTTTGGAGGTCTTTAAACCGAGGATGGATGGGCATCTTTCAGGGTTGGTTTAGTTCAGTGATGGCGAACTATGGCACGCGTGCCAGAGGTGGCACTCAGAGCCCTCTCTGTGGGCACATGTGCCATCGCCCCAGCACAGAGTTTGCCATAGTTTGTAACTAGAAAGCCAGAGGGACATGGCACTTTGCAATAAATAAGTGGGTTTTGGGTTGCAGTTTGGGCACTCGGCCTCGAAAAGGTTCACCATCACTGTTGTATGTTCTTACAAGGGATTGGACTTTGCGGTCCCTTCTTGGCTTCACTCTCCTAGCATCCAATGCAGATAGTTGAGGGCTGACTTACCTTACAGGGTTATTGTAAGTGTTACCGCACATTCCTCCGAACACTGTTTGAAACATCATATAAAGGTATTGGTTTTTTAATGTTGTAAGAGTCCCAGTCTTGAGAGAAGGCTGGGATATACATACAAATAAATACAAGAGCAGTCAAAGCGGCTCAAATGGTTAAAATACAACCAGTATACAATACATAAAATCTGTAAGTACTATATCTTAGCACCACAACCACCCCTTAAAAAGGAATTAAACATATTGCAACTTAAAATTGGCTTATTAAAACAACTATTAGTAACAATGATCTACTGGGCAAATGGTGGGATGGTACATAGAATGGAGAGAATCCATTTATAGCCGATTTGGTCTGTTCAAGGAAGGCCCACCAGAAGAGATCCGTCTTAATGGCTTTTTAAAAGCTGTCTAAGGCCTGTTCCAGACTGCCAAAATAAAGCTGCTTGGGGTCTCTTTGGAGGTATGCTATTTAAATGACGCATGGGTCCTAAGAGTCTGGAGGTTGCGCCAAAGCCACACTCCATTCCTAAGCACCGGAGTCCAGCTTTTGGTGCAGCTTCTGGATTCTTAGGGCGCATGCATCATTTAAACAGCATACCTCCAAAGAGACCCGAAGCAGCTTTATTTTGGCAGTCTGCAACAGACCTAAGTTGGTGATAATAATATGCTAACCACTTTTTGTTGTCGTTCTTGGCATAGGATTAATATTGGTGTGCATGAATCGCGGTGCGTGCATATCTATTTAAGATTGCTTTTCTCTTTTTGACTCCGGTGTGCTTTCTACGCTCGCCTCCTGCTGCTCTTGGGTTCCTTTGCAGGGCCTGAAACGGATGTTAAAAGGGGAGTGTGACAAAGCACTCTAAAAACGCCGATAAGGCTTGTTCCGTATTATTCGAGGAGATAAGCAGCGGGGGCAGAGGGAAATTCAAAGGTGCTCTTGAATTTTGTACTTATCGGTGTTTAAGCAGGCGCTCTGTTTCCTCCTTACCTGGGCAGAACGATACGCCGAGACCCCCGGAGAAAGAGGCTTCCGCTGGAAAAGGGAAGGCGATTTTACCAACTCACATCCCAAGTAAGGTCAGTTCTCTTATTCGATAGAAAACTAGTTCGTATCCAGAGCCCCATTTGCGTGTGTCGTTCCCAAGTGGGATCCGGTAGCCAGGCTGTGTCGCTGACGTCTCTCAAGGGATGCGATCGGCGTCGAAAGAAAGTCTGCCGTTAATCAGGCCTGGCTCCGATGGCAAACCTTGCCATCGTGAATAGGAACAATTTTGGCGACGTTCTCCGATATCCATGCGAGAGAAGGAGAGAGATCAGCATAGTGCGTTTCTGGAAAGTTGCAAGATTTAAAATCGGCTTTTAATAATGCCACTTTTTAAGAGGAAAGCTTTACGTTGTTCTCCCTTCCTCTCACCTTTTCCAAGACGACAAAACAGTCCCGCTCCTCCTTTCCACCACAGTTGGCCCTTAAGGCAACTTGGACACTTCGTTTTCAGCTATAAAAAGAATATACACTTGTCCCTCCATATTCGCTAGGGTTAGGGGCACAAGATTCCCGTGAATATGAGGAAACCACACACATTGAATGTGGCGTGATTCTCACTCATGGCTTATGGGAACAAGGCGTGGGGGGCTTGGGTCTCCATGGATAACCGTGCGCCGAGACAAAACAGGGACACCCAGATCAGCTGCGTGTTTAGCTTCAAATGCAGGGCTTTGGATGGAGATTTTGGCTGATGTTCAGAACCACTGAAGGACCAAACGCTGGTCTTCCAGGTGTTTTTGGACTTCATCTCCCAGAAGCCTCGGCCGTCTTTGCCGACGGTCAGGGATTCTGGGAGCTGAAGTCCAAAACATCTGGAAGGCCATAGATTGGGAATCACTGCTGTAGAAGGTGTTCCTTGGACTTGAAGGCACACAACACCACTCTCTAGCACTTCTCAGGGACTCATTTGCTCCGTCTTTCTCCACCAATCCGCCTTGTCCCCCCCTATAGATCTATAGCAGTTGGTTGGGTCTATGAGTCTTATAGGGGTCCTGGTTATTTAGGGGTCTGGAAGTAACGGATGGGAAGCAACAGACTTTTCTCCCCCGGCAGCATTGACGTGAATCCTTACTGAATCTTCTTTCCTGATCCCTGGCTTTGAGGGATCAGGAGTAAGCCGACGGTGTCGGCGTGAAGAGTGGTTTAATATTTAGCCGTCTGCGTAATTAGTGGCGTAACTAGATTTCCCTTTTCCTTTTCTCAGCCTGTCTGACATGCTTTGGGAGATTTCCCTTGTTCTTGTCGATAACTCTTGAGATCTGATACCGTCGAGCCTTTCAGGAGGATTCGCCCCGTCAATCTCTCCGCAGAATTAACTCGGAGTCATCCCAGATAAGTTCGTATTCGCCATTCACCACTTCCGTCCTGCCACCAAAAGTCGTGCTGGGAAAAATTGAATGCCTCGGCTAGTATATGGAGGTAGGCTAGTTGTGCCGTCTTGATGGTTTTGTTTTCGGGCTCTGAAGCCCTGTCTTTGCACCGTCTCTTGCATGCGCTTGCCTTGTCAAGCCTATTTGCAGAGCCATGAGGACTAGAAACATTGGTTAAAAACAAAATACAAACTGGGATTAGAAAACTTCATCCTGCAGAGTATACAGGAGAATGAAAAGGAGAGAAGACACTTCACATCCAAATAGCTGCGGAGCAACACTAGGTGCAGAACCTGTGCCAAGACATACGGGTCACTGGAGTTAGCCTCAGGAGAGGATGCTGTGCAGGTATGGAGTAAGTACTCTAGGCTGCCATTTCTATGGATCTGCCCTTGAAGATAGTTCAGAAGTTGCAGTTGGGTCAAACAGCAGAGGTTGGGCTCTTTTGACCACAGAAGGTGCTAAGAGAGTATTTAAAACAGTGCACTGGGCACCCACTTACTTTGAATTTCAGCTCAAGGTGCTGGAAATTCAGATACTCCAACCTCTGAATATCTGAATTCAGAGGTTGGAATATCTAAAAGAACTACTTCTGTAACAACCTGTCTGTCAAGGCCTTCTGGAAGGTAAGATCTTTTCCAGGTACTTCCATCTTAGATTCAACATTTGCCTCTCCAGATCACCCTCATTGTATCCGTTTTAAGGCATTTAGCTGGATGCGTTGCATCCCACCCATCCTCCTTTTTCTTGTCTATTCTCAGTGTGTGTATATATATATATATGCATGCACTGCATTTTAGTTTTTGTTAGTCCTGCTTCGAAAAAAGGCTGTGACCCAGAATCCTGTATCATCTGAGGAAGTAGAGTGAAGTCTAGGAAAGGTCACACTACCCACTTCTTTCTTTCAGGGAGTCCCAAAGGGGCTCCAAGACCTCTTCACAGACTGACACGGCTATATCTTTGAATGAGGTACGTTTAACAAAATACAGTCACACCTTTGTATCCATGGGGGATCCATTCTGCGGATACGAAAAAACACAGGACCTCAAGTCCTGTTGTCCTTAATGGCCGCATAGCCACATGCAAGACCACCATTTGGGACAACGGGGCTTGCTGCTTGCAGATGCTGAAACTGGCGGATGGCAAGGTCCCACTGTAACGTCTAGCCTGAAACCACCACCCGAAATATGAAAGAAATAGCATTCATACTCTAGCAATAGGGACCTCCTTCCCATGAAGATGTACGGCAAAGTAAGTTTGAGGTGATTGTAGTAGTAGTATATAATCATGACTAAATGTTGGTGAATACAGGTAGTAAATCTACCTAACTGTTCCGTATTTGATTCTGACTCTTCTGACCCAACTGGGTTTAGGTGGGCTTCTCCTTTGGTTTGGTAAAAGGCCATTTCCTATGTTCCCAAAGTGGGACTCCGGGGCAGGAAAAGGACATAGACTCCCCAGAACCCAAAGCCAATATATCTTAAGGGATATCTTAAGGCAGTGATAGCGAACCTATGGCACACATGCCAGAGGTGGCACTCAAAGCCTTCTCTCTAGGCACATGTGCCATCAGCCCAGCACAGAGTTTGTTACTAGAAAGAGGGACATGGCACTTTGCAATAAATAAGTGGGTTTGGGGTTGCAGTTTGGGCACTTGGCCTCTAAAAGGTTCACCATCACTGTCTTAAGGGATATCTTGGTTGTAGCGGGAGGGTGCCACTGGTTATAGAACCAAATGGCCACCTCTTTGGACGTCTGTGTCCGCCAGAGACCTCCACCTCCTCCTCGGTGGGGCATCTCTTGTAGGTTTCTTTGCACTTCGAGTATCTCAAGGCTCCAGGGATTTAAGATTTAAAACCTTAGAACAGGTTTACTTAACACCTATGACCCGCTGGCATGAATTTAAATCCTCCAAAGATGCTGACGAAACATTAGGATCGAACTCTTCTAGAACATGGCCACACGGTCTGAGAAACCCACAAAAAGCGAAGGATGCGGGTCCTGTTTGCAGAAAAGGCATACAAGCATTGCCCTTAGAAAGGGGGCGGCTGGGTGGGGATGCAAGGCGAATACGTTGGGGATGGTCTTCCCTAACCATCAAAAAATGGTCCGACAAATAATAATAACAATCCTAAAGTGGTGTAGGATCCGAGCTTTCAGACAAACAGCTTCATTTCCAAGTGTGGCTCTAATTAGCTTCTGAATTAGCAAAGTGGCGTTCCTCCTCCGCCGGCCCCAGATCGGCAAAAGCCCCGAGGGGAAAGCCGCGGAATAGAGAGAGAATCGCATTTCCAATTATTTTGTTGAATTGCTAATTTAGTTATTGTGGCTGGCGTAATTGTGATGGGTATTGGGTGTGCAATTCAATTTGTTTTAAATATTTGTGGGAAGGCTTGATCGGTAATAGAGCTGACCTATTTCACAGCCGAAACGGAGAGAGGGGACGCGGAGAAGGGGGAGGAAAAAGAGGGGAGGAAAAAGAAAGACGGAGGGGTGAAAACGGCGGCTACAAAGCTCGCCGTTTGGTTTTTATTTGGTCTCCGTTTGTATTTTGATCGCGCTTCGTCTCTCTTAAGACCGTTGAAGCAACAAAAGGGTTTCAAATTAAAAGATGATCGCGCTTTGATCTCCCAGCCTTTGAACGCTTTGTAGCTTTAGGGGTACCCTTCCGGAGATACTTTGAGGCTAAAAGGGTTTCAATATGCACTTCCACACCCCTCCTTTTCGCTCTTAAACGGGCATTATGTTTGCTAAAGCGATTCGCGTACTTAAAAATATACGCAACAAACACGCACCCCTTCCCCGGATCTCGTTGCGGTTCAGCGGAAGCGCAAGAGGCGGCGGGGTTGTGGGTCTTGATACAATTGAACATGGCTTCGGCGTAAATTAGGCACCCCCTTTTAAAACCCACACACTCGCGGTCGGAGTAAACAGACCCATCTAGGCGTGCAACTCACCTAGTAGGGAGAAAGCGGCCCCATTAGCTACACCTGCAATTAAATCCGGTGGAGTAACAGCGGGGAGGATGGCGCTGCGTGGGCGGTTGTGTGCAGCCATTTGCAAAACGCTTTTAATGGACCCAATTGCGCTTTCCGTGAGCATTGTCGGTTTGATCAAAAGGCTCTGTTGTGCGGGAGGCCGAGTGTGCGTCGAAAGGATATTCTGGGTTTAATTCAAATATGCAAATGGAATTTTGTTTGGACCATACTGTGGCCTTAGCTTGAAAAACCAAACCACATCTATGCGCCTCGCACCACTGTGTCAAGCGCATAGATGTGGTGTCAGCTAGTCTTCTCACTATGGTTTTCTATGGGTTTGGGTTTTCTCCCATTTAATGCTAGGCCACCATTATCAGATTGTAGTCGCCGTCGCATGTGCTGTTGGCAATGAGTCTGTAATGGGGTACCCTTCTGTACATTTTGAATTAAGAAGTCATCATTGAGTCCTTTCATTTTGCCATTCGCACAACAGCAGCGCTATCCTTCTTGGTTCCATCCTCCATAACCTTTTGTTGGTTTTATCAAGCAGCAGAGCAGTGATTCCCAAACTTTGGTCCTCCAGATGTCTTGGACTTCAACTCCCAGAAGCCTCAGCCAGCTTGACCAACCGTCAGGGATTCTGGGAGCTGAAGTCCAAAACATCCGGAAGGTCAAAGTTAGAGAACCACTGCACTAAGGTTTCCCAGCTGAGAGTAGTAATAGGATTCCATAGGAACCCGGGCAGTTAAAGAGAAATACAGTCGGTCCTCTTTATCCATGGGTTTTTTATCCACGGATTCAAGCATCCATGGCTTGAAAATATTCCCCCCAAAAGTATATAAATTCCAAATAGCTAACCTTGACTTTCCATTTTGTATTAGAGACATCACTTTCTTTTCCCGTTATGTTTAATGGGACTTGAGCATGCACAGATTTTGTTATCCACGGAGGTCCAGTAACCAAACCCCAAGGATGCCAAGGGCCCACTATAATAGTACTATAGTTTTGTAATGTGAAAGGACACACACATTCCTGTTTGTATTGTATTTGTAAGTCGCCTTGTGTCCCGATTCTGGAAAGGAAGATGAAGATAAAGATGAAAAAACCAGGCCAAGGAACACAGAGATGATCGAGTCGTTTTTATTGAAAGGAACTTGAGGTAAGTGGAAGAAGGTCAGCACCACAACGTATCCCAGGACATGCACCACATCCATCCCTCTTTGGGTTGGTTCAACTGAGTGTCGCTTTACTTCCCCCGCGTCCGCTAAAGCCGTGCGAGAAAAAGTATGCCGAGAGGTCTTGCGGTGCCTTTGAGACGCACTGGAAGAAAGAGATTGGCAGCATTATTTCAGCCAGACTCAAAGGTGCGCCAAGATCTCTCCACATACTGGTTCTCCAGACTAAGGCGGCTATGTCTTTGGAGATATATATGAGGATCCCACACTGCTAAGGTTTGGAAAAGAAATATTAGGTGTATATCATTTGCAGGTGGGGCCGTCCTGCTTTAAACTCAGCTGAGCCACCCTTTAAACTTTAAACTTCCCCTCTCCAAAGTTCAAACTTCCCCTCTCCAAAGTGGTATCTGACCAAGGCTTTCATTTCTTTTGGTAAAATAAACAGAAAGCAACATTTGTTTGAGGAGCCAGCTCCTTTTGTGGGATTTAGCAGCCGCCTTTTCAAAAATACCTTCTGAATATTCAAAGATATAGCCGCGTTAGTCTATGGGATCAGTACATAGAGAGATCTTGTGGCACCTTTGAGACGCACTGAAAGAAAGAAGTTGGTAGCATGAGCTTTCCTAGGTTTAAGCATCTGAGGAAGTAGACTTAAGTCTAGGAAAGATCACGCTGCCGGCTTAGTTCAGGTTAGTCTCAAAGGTGCCACAAGATCTCTCTACTTCTGAACATTGTTTTTGGGGCGGCACTGTTTTATCACTGTGCGTGTGGCTCTTTTGTAAGGACCTTTGTTTGAGTTGTATTGAGTAGAATACCAGGATGCGCAGTCTTGGCTCTTGGCTGCACAGTTGTCTTCTCCATATTGGTTAACTTTTCAGGTTCGCCCTTCAAAGTTAGTGGAAGCATCTGCTGGTTCCACTACGGCTTTGTCCTGACTTTAGGCTCTCTGCCGACTCGCAGTATATCCCTTCTAAGAGAGTTCGTCTCTAATGGCCATCTCCTCCTCTCCGGACTGGGATCCTTCTCTCCTCCTTTAGCATTGGGATCGAGGTACGTCACTTTTACTTAAATGTGTTTATTTGAAATCATTTAGGAATGTCCATTCCAACCTTGATGGAGTGGTGTGTATGTGCGAGTCAAAACCACAACCATATCCTGCCACTGCCGCTCCTTCCTCAAGCGGTGATGGACAGCAGCAATAGCTGCACCTACATGGAGTCTGTCGTATGTAATTGGACCCTATACCTATTATAGATCTACAGCCAAAAGGGGCACCTGGGATTGGGAAAAGTGGATGCGTCGGAAGCAGTGCTGCGCACCATAGCTTCCCTTGGAAAACTGGAGGCTGAGCGTTCCTGTAAATAGCCAAGAGAGCAACTCGGACCTCCCAAAACTGATATCCTAGAATAGTGAATCTCAATGTTGGTGGTAGACCCGTTTCCAGGGGGCAGTGGAAAGGCCCAAGGGGCGTTGAGGTCAAAGTATTGGTGCGCAAGAAAGACAAGGAGAACTAGGGGTCTTAGGGGCCATGAGGAGGGTGAGAGCTCTATGAAACATCTTCTCAGGGCCCATTAAAATCACTGCAGAGCCTTGTGTGATAGAGACACTCCTGAGGACCTTTATGGCGTTAGGAGGCTATAACCTTAGCCTTAAGGTGATATGGTGCGATGCTGCTATAACGTTAGGCTTATGGTGTTATCCGTTAAGGTGATACAGTGCTATGGTCTTAGCCTTAAGGTGTTATGGTGATACGGTGGTATCGCCGTCTTCCTAGCTGTCGGCCAGTCCCTCTGGACCTCGCTGTTGTGACGCCATGGCAGCACTGCCCTCCAGAGGACTGAGCTGCACTGCTGTGGTGCCATGATAGGAATTTGGAGGAACAGAGTGACTGACTGAGGTCTGGAGGGCTGTGCCAGGCCTTCTCCTTGGCACAGCAACAGCGAGGTCTTTTACTCACTCCACAAAATGCCTGCTGAAACGAAGATGATGCCAGCAGGGAGACAGCGGCAGTGAAGGTATGTGACCTCCGTCAGGTATGGGACTCGCATCACATAAACAAACAACGTTGGCAAATACCAGGCGCTTGTATTTGGAAGGTAGGGCAAGGATTAGTAACAGACACGGTGGGCCAAAAGGGATACAAGACAAAGAACAGGGGGGCACCTTTGGAGGATCTCATCCCCGCCGCTGCCGCCTTACACACACACGGACAAGGTAAGACCTCATGGTACCAAAGTACCTTTCATTATCTTTGTAGGAGCTGTACAAACAAAGAGTTATTTGAGACGTTGGTCCAGTCGCACTTGGTTAAATAAATAGGTACTATCATAGGACATCCATAAGTTACTCTGTGCAGAACCTGCATATCGGTGAAGTCTTTGGGAGCTAGAAGGATGCTCTCTTCGATTTCAAGTCTTGTTTTAAAACAAATTGGGAAGTCCATTCCCAGCACTTCTGCTCCGTGGGGCCAAGGCAGGAGCGGCACCCCAGGGCCCTTTCTCCGCCAACGTAGCCAGCGCATGGCCCCCTTACGTAGAGGCAGGAGAGTCCATTGTGGAGAGGATGCGCACTATCTCAGCCCGCTGGGTGGGGGATATGTGCTGGGTCATGTGGACGATGGAGTCCATGGCCACTTCCGGATTGGCTTGGACCAAGCTGGGGGGAAAGAGACAAAGATGCCAGTAGAGAGGGCACATGCTTCGCCAACAGTAAGGTAACCATGCCAGTATGTGACCCAGCAGCAAGTGTGTTGGGGCTCTGGAAGAAGTTATCCCTGATGATAAGATGAAGATGCCAGCCATGATGGAGGCGAAACGTCAGGGATAAATTTTTCCGGAGCATGGCCATGCAGACCGAAACCCCCCACAAAAATACTATGGATGCCAGCCATGATTTATTCTTTTGGACCTTTACGCTTCTAGCCCTGGCAAAGCAGCCTTACCTTCGGATCTGTTTCAGTATATAGTCCCGGGAGATGTACTTGATGTTCTCGTCCACCACCGAACGGGCGCCGTCCTCTTCGGTCAGCTGTTTCTCCAGCCACTCCACCAGGTCTTTGTTGTTGTCCCACAAGTAGGCCTGTCGAGAGAGCAATGGAGGAATTACGGGTCGGTCAAGATCTGTCTGGGATGCTTTGATTTGGATTTCCTGCATGGCAGAACGGGGTTGGACCTTGCAGTCTCTTCCAACTCTATGAGTCTAAGAGTTTTACTCCAGGCGCCAACATTTCAAAGGTAAGGCTGGAGAGCCACTGTCAATGTGTAGAGCAGCGATTCCCAAACGTCTGGACTTCCGGACGTTTTGTACTTCAGCTCCCAGAATCCCAACCCAGTCGGCCAAGATGGCTGAGGCCTCTGGGAGGAGCTGAAGTCTAAAACGTCTGGAAGACCTGAATTTGGGAGTCACTGGTGTAGATAGTTTGTAGAGCCTAAAGGGCAAGAATCGGGGTCAAATGCCCAAAATCCTACTCGGAGAGAGAGCTTGCTCGCCACGTTTTGCAATAACATTCTTAGGAGTGTCCTCAAAGTGTGCCCTTTAAGGGATTTTGGACTTCAGCTCCCAGAATCCCAGACCATTGGCCGACATGGCTGAGGCTTCTGGGAGCTGAAGTCCAAAATCTCTTAAAAGGGCACAGTTTGGGGACCGCTGTGTCATCGAAAGCCAAAGTCAGGATTGTCCAGACCCATTTCTGAAGCTGGAAAATAGGCTGGAAATTAGATCAACTCATTGGAAACGACTGACCCTCCATGGCTTCCAAGCTCCGAATGTTGTTGGACTGCAGCTCCCAGCATTTCTCAGCGTTGGCCACGCCAGCCAGGGGCTGCTGGGACTTGCAGTCCAGCAATAACTGGGCTCCATATCTCAGTTCAGTGCAGTGTATAGCAGCAGGGCAAAGGGAATTAGAGCTTGGGAAAAGGTTAGACTCTACAGATCCTACAAAACAACAACTGCCTGAACCAGATGGATTAACAGTTTTGTAAGTTACGACGACATGAAATAACACAATTGTGACCCTAAAAAACACCAGTGGACGAAACCTAACCTCCATTTTAGACGCGGTGAGTGTTACAAGGCAGGCCAAAGCGCCTTCAGCCATAGAGAGAGCCCCCGCAGCGACGCTTTCTTTTCCGAAACGCATTGTGTGCATGTGTGTCTGTGTGTTGAAGGGGGATCATTTAGCCCTGTATTTGCTAGGTAGTTGACTATATAATCATTCAGGAGTGTGTTAGAAGCCTAATAGCCTTCTCGCCGCTTCTCTTTTTGCCTCTCATTTTCTTTACAAATCATTTAAGAATCGTTAATGGTTTCCGGAGAAGAGGGGTAGGAAAAAACCACACCAAGTACCACCATTAGCGCTCATTCATATTTATGTCATTTTATTTGGGTAATTAAACACAAAAGCTCGTCATTTAAAGGTGCACTATCCTTCTCGGCTCCATCGCTTAATGAAGTCAGAGTCGGGACGACAATGAATTCCGCATCATGACTTAATAGGCGGCCGTGTCAGAAAGCAAGGATGAAGGATCCGGGCGGCTCAAGGGCCGCAAACAGCTGCCGCTCGTCTTCAAGGGGGGACCTTTGGCCCCGGCGAAACGGGCGAGCAAAGGACCGAACAAAACCCACCCCAAAATGGCTCCCATCCTCCAAAGCAATACAACGTATTTGCCAAGGGACTGAGTTGTTGAGTTGTAGGATGCATTGCCATCTCCGCTCTCCTTAAGCCCCACGAAGTCAGTCGAGTAGCAAGAAAAGCTGTTTTTAAGTCACGCATCTAGTATTATCTGCACGTTGTTTCTTAAAATGGTGTCAGCCCAAATCAATATCTATTAATTAATTCGTTTTCCCTCTTATCCTTGCAGGGCTGTCCTCTCCCAAAGAACCGCTCCAACGTTTGGGTCTTCTCCTCGAAAAGCTTCCTTGTGTTGTTGTCGTTTTGCCGCGACGCGTGCACAACAAATCCACGCAACCGTGAGCGCCGCACGTTTTTAAAAGCGGGGCTGGGAACGGCGAAACGATCGGAAACCCCAAAAGCAAACCAGGTTGGACGAAATGCGTTGGAGTGTTTTATACCTGCCTTGCTGCCTCTCTCTTGGCATACAGAGTCTCTCCTTATTCAGAGGATCCCTTTGAAAGCAGCTACTAGTAAGACTAGATAACCCTGTGCCTAGAGAGATTCTTGTAGTACCTTTGAGGCTAACAAAGAAAGAAAGTGGCAGCGTGAGCTTTCCTAGGCTTCAGTCTACTTTGGGGAAACGCATCCGAGGAAGTAGACTGAAGTCTGGGGAAGCTCCTGTTGCCAATGTCTTTCTTTAACTCAAAGGTACTACAAGATCCCTTTGCATACTGATTCTACAGACTAACGTGGCTATATCTTTGAATTCTAGATAACCCTGGTTAGCTAGGTTTAAAAACCGTGGGCCCCAGAAATTCATTGCTGCTCCTCCTTGCACCTGTTTGCCCCTTTCTTCCCTAAGCTTTAGCCCTCCTTTTAGCCTTTGCTTTTACATTTCTTAAGGGATGCCACTGAATGCAACGAACACTGGTCAGGAACACTATCCTTATACTATTTCTGCCTCTGGCACCGAAGTCGGAATACATCGACGGAGGTATATAACCGTATGCCCATTCTCTCACTTTGAGTGTGTAGTGCAACACACCCCTGTTGTGCAACACACAACCTGATTCTGGCCGAAGCAGCAAAGCCAGGTTCAGTTTGTGAGCCTTACTATTGCCAAGGATCCAAACAATGATACCTTTTATCGGCCGACTGAAATGTACACTATACTAGTCGCAAGCTTTCGAAGCGCCGATTGCCTCCCGTCACCAAGGAAGGAAGCCGCAGAATTAAACTATAGGCTTGGATGAATAACAAGCATATTGTGCATCCCGGTTGTGTGTTGAACGGACAAGTATATTGTGCATTTCGGTGGGCCTGTTTTCAACAAATCGGACCAAGAGAGGCAAAGGAGTTGTGCCTCTATGCATTGTTGGTCCTTTGGTTTTAATGTGAGGCTAAAGCACTCATTCGACCATCTTTTGAGGAGAGCCATTTTAAAAACTCGCAGCGACGGAAAGGTAACGGCGACGGCGTTGTTGGCGAGTATTGTTTTAAAACGGCTTTCCCAAACCGAGCTCCGAGGAAGTAACGCCGACGCCTTCCCCCCCCCCCCCCAAAATCCATCCCAACCGCAAACGCCTGCTGCTTTGCAAACCCGGAGTAAAGCTAGGATTTGCCCAAGAAATGCCAAAGCTTTTAGTTGAGGCGAATATTTAATACTCTTATTAATCATTTTTAATCCGTTTGCCTTTAATTAAGAAACAGCATGATGCTTTCCCTATCAACATATGCCAGGGAGCAGATTAATTGTGGCTTAAGATAACTCTCCTTGATTGGTGTAATGTATTAGCTAACTAGACGCCTGGCTTTAAAAAGAGAGAGGAAGAGAGGGAGAGGTAGAGATGCTGCCTTTGGAAAGCTCAGAGCCTTCCAAAACCATGGTGTTTTGGGGGTCTTTGGGGCTAGGTGGCCATGTTCTAGATCGGTGGGGAACCCTTGGAGGATAGTAGTCTTGGAGGCTACTATCTGGTCCTAGCCTTTGACTTGTGTCAAACATTATAGGTTGGACCCCAGGGCAGTGTTACTTTGTGGGTTGCACTTAAAATTTATGGCATTAGAATGCGCTTTTGAGACCAGAACAAACGACAAACAACAACCGTACCTTTTCGAGTTCAAAAAGGTTTATTCTGACATACAAATGACAATCAAAGGGCCGCCTTACAAGGTTTTGAAGTCCCTGTTGTCGATAAATGCAATTTATTTGAACCCTGCAAACAAAGGCACCTTTCTAGGGCTTATAGTTAATAAATACAATGGGTTTGGACTTAAAAAGTGGTGTTACGACACTGCCTCCTCCACTGACTGACACCTGTCAGTCTAACCCATTTGTGCGATTCGCAGATGACCACTTCAACAAATAGTTAGAGGTAAGCAACCTGTCCATCACCTGTATTGCATCCGACGTCTTTTTATTCCTCCTTGGTCTTGAATTACGCCATTTTTATTGCCGTATAGAGAGCATCACGGCCCTTGCTTTGGAATTTCCTGATGTGTTGTTGTGTGGCTAGTGGTTTGAGCGTTGGGCTACGACTTGGAGTAAACCTGCTGCTGAGCAAGTTACACTCTCTCAGCCTCAGAGGACGGCAATGGCAAACCCCCCTCGGAGGAAAGCGGCCAGGAAAACCCTGCGACGACGGGTTCGCCGTAAGTTGGAAATAGTAGTAGTAGTAGTAGTAGTAATATTGGAAGCAAACCACCAACACAAACTGGACAAAGGAGGAATGAAACTACTTTTAAAAGGTTGTCATTCTGCTTCTTATATCACTTCTAGGTAACTTTATATTTCCTAATTTAGTTTTCGCTATGGCTCTTGGTCTCTTGGACAAAGGCAGCCATTTTAGGTCCTGGAGGAGGACAAGGCACCACAAAATGGTGGCCCTTCCAGAGAAAATGGAGGACACAACTGGGGTTGGAGGGGAGGGAACCACAATAAAAAATGAAGTGGTTCCCCCCAAATTCTTGCTCTTTGAAAGACATTTTTTATTATTATTTTATTTGGTTTTCCTTCCTTCCTTTTTTCAGACTGTGCGCTTTTAAAGGGTTTTGGACTTCATCTCCCAGAAGCTTCAACTATAGGGCCCTGTGGCTGAGGCTTCTGGGAGTTGAAGTCCAAAAGCCCTTAAAAAGAGCCCAGTCTGAACCATAGCAGAAACTCCTCAACCCTTTCTGTGCTCTTGGACTTCATCTCCCAGAAGCCTCAGCCACAGGGCCCTGTGGCTGAGGCTTCTGGGAGATGAAGTCCAAAAGCCCTTCAAGAGCACAGAAAAGGTTGAGGGGGGTCTCTGTTATGCTGTTTTTAAGGGCCTCTTCAAGGGCTTTTGGACTTTGGAGCTGAAGTCCCCCCAAATTTTTTAACTTGAATTGCCCAGAGAACTCTTTTGTTATTAGGAAGTATGTCAAGGGGGTCCTTCCCACTACAAAAAGCTCCTGATTCGGGGTATATGCGATTGATAGAATATCTGATTAATAGAATATGCAATTGATAGAATATGCCATTGAAATATCTGATTAATAGAACATGTGATTGGCAGAATATGTGGATGGTAGAATATGCGATTGATAGAATGTACAATTGATGGAATATGTGATTGGTAAAATGTGCGATTGATAGAATATGAGATTGATAGAATATGCGATTGGTCGACTATGTGATTGATTTTGCAGCGGTGCCCATGTGCCCCTTGGGAATTCATAGCCAAAAGACTGAAGGCGGAAGAGACGTAAAACCTAACTCACTGGGCAAAATTTGGCTTGAGCCTGGAGCCCTTCTGCTCTATTTGGCCACCTAAAGTTTTCTAACAGTTGCATTACAAATCCCTTCCACCTCAGTCTACGAATCCCAAAGGGCTGTATCCCTGGAACCCATCTATTAAATTCCGTCCAATCCCCCAAAGATAAAGCATGTGTAACGATGCTTTTTTCTGTATTACCTTCGGTTGCAGGGTACCATTCCTGAGAAGCCCTTTTCTTCATGCCAAAGAGACGGAGTAACCTCGCTTCTTTCTTAATACGGACTCACTGAGGACGTATCTGTTACTCAACACCAAAGACCCTCGACGCACTCCATCACAAACAGTTCTCACGTGCCGTTTTATTGTATTAAAAGATATGTCCCTATGGCTTTATGGCTCTATTTAATGCACAAGGCCTACTATTCCAAAGTACCGTCCGTCCTGCGCAATTCTGATAGACACAGACCAGCCGTCACTTCTAAAGTTTGGATCATCTTTCATTAAGACCAGTGGTTCTCGACCTTTGGGCCTCCAGATGTTTTGGACTTCAATTCCCAGAAGTCCCGGTCAGTATTGTTTAGGAATACTGTACTAGGAGTTGAAGTCTCAAAAATCTAGAGGCCTAAAAAGGTTGAGAACCACTGAGTAAGACTATTGCAAGACTTGGATTTGTTGTGCTTTGCCGAACCGGAAAACACTTATGTCCTTAAGTGTGAAGATAGTGAGTTGGGGTGCTTTTGTGCTATGTACCATCACCGACTTCCAATAAAGCTTACCTTATAGCAGTGAAGTGTGTAAGTAAGTGTTTTGGGAACTACAAACTCACCACGCCACGTAAAAAAGGAAGCGCATATGTCCTTACCTTGACGGTGCCTTCGACCTCCACGAACCAGCGCCTGAGCATGGCTTGGATCTGGCCGTCGGTGAGTTCGGGGTTGGCGTCGTGGATCTTCTTCTTGACCAGGTCCTCCAGGAGAAG
Source organism: Sceloporus undulatus (assembly GCF_019175285.1). Classification (NCBI taxonomy): domain Eukaryota; kingdom Metazoa; phylum Chordata; class Lepidosauria; order Squamata; family Phrynosomatidae; genus Sceloporus; species Sceloporus undulatus. The sequence goes on along the minus strand of NC_056532.1, from coordinate 7,638,205 downwards.
GCGGCGCAGCCTCCAGTAGAAGAAAGTGCGCGACGTCTTCCACTCCAGAATATCCTGGAGTAAGCGTTACGGGAGAAGGCGCAGGGTTTAGTTTAAATAGCGGCAAAGAGCAGAGGACATCTGACAGCACGGCAATGCTTAAAACCACGGGCTGCGCACATTTCCTAAGCGCACTCGTATCTATCGCTATATATAACTGGTTCCCACTGGCGGTATGACCTAGTGGTCTTGGAGGACCTGGAAAAGGGTCTCAATCTCTTGGCCAAAGTCCTGTATCATCTAAGTACACTTCACTAAGTAACCTCTCTTGGTCTCAACTTGACGGAAACATCATTGACTCCTTGGTGAAGGAGGTTGGAGAGGAGTTACAAATAGGATTAAGCAGTGATCGTGAACACAGAAGAGTCATCTAGGATCAGTGGTTCCCAAACTTTGCTCCTCCAGATGTTAGGGACTTCAGGTCCCAGAATTCCTTCTGGATGTTGGAGTCCAAAACATCTGGAGGGCCAAAGTTTGGGGATCACTGGTGTAGATTTCCGCGTCCATAATTCTTCTGCATTTACAACCACTTTCCTAACCAGGTGCTTCCAGATGTGTTGGGAGATTAGCGATTCCCAAACTCTGGCCTTCCAGATGTTTTGGACTTCAGCTCCCAGAATCCCATTGGCCAAGATGGCTGAGGCTTCTGGGAGCTGAAGTCCAAAACATCTGGAAGGCTAGAGTTTGGGGATCACTGCTTTAGATAATAGTAGACGGAGACCAGGAGTCCAACCACAGAGGCCACTTTCTAAATTCACGCATGCGTTTGTCGCTTCCCAACTCAGTGCATCTCTACAAACACGTTGCAAGGGTTTGTAGAGATGCTGCAAGACCTTAGCAGGGGAAAAGGATATCTTCCCCAAAGCTTTTACTATTAATGCCCCGTGGTGAGAATAATCCCGGCTGAACTACGGCCCTCCAGAATCCGGGTTCGGCGAGGAGTTCCTCGGCCGCACTTCGACGCACATCCGCATGCGTGTCAGAGCCTCCTAACGGCAACGAGCAAAGAATGCGCGCTACGTACCGTAATGACCCCCTTCTCCTGCATGCGCCCGGGCGTGTCGTGCAAGTCGGCAAACTGGACGGCGACCTGGTGGTAAATGGGGATGAGGAACTCCTCCCGTTCCTTCAGCTTGCTCTCCAGCTCCTTCCGCTCGGCCGGACTCAGCTCTGGGGTGCCTGCAATTGGGAGGAAAGACGCCGGTCAGAGACCCCCAAGAGAGAAAGAAAGCATTGAAAGATATAGCCATGTTACATAGAGAGGTGTTGTAGCACATTTGAGACTCACTGGAAGTAAGCTTTCCTAGACCTAAGTCTACTTCCTCAGATGCATTCGTAGATGCAGTCTGGGAAAGCTCATGCTGCCAACTCCTTTCTTTCAATGAGTCTCAAAGGTGCTACAAGGTCTCTCTATGTCCTGAGAGTATGTGACTTGCCTTACATGGGTTTCCAAGCCCGAGCCGGGATTCGAACCCTGGTCCCCAGGGTCACAGTCTAACGCTTAAACCACTACATACACTTGCTCCTACTACATACGCTTAAAGATGACTATAGAGCCCTAATTATTATTATATACAGGTCTGAATAAGGCTTTCTTTTCGGGGGAGAAAGCCCTTCCGCAGTTGTTAAGGAAGCAAACGCTCATGTATTCCTGCCCCGGCGCCGTGCGTCGCGGCGAAACTGCGCCCGCTTCCCGGTAATGATCCAGGTGAGATTAAC
>NC_056532.1:7604499-7631447 GCF_019175285.1 Sceloporus undulatus | reverse complement strand
AAAAAAATGCGTATGCTCGAGCCCCATTGAAAATAATGGGGCTCATGCATGGCACGAAGGCCACGTTACTTTCAATGTGATGAACCGCCCTTGTGCCCCTGTGCGCTCCTGCATGGCTTTCAACATATGCTGAAAGCCACGTACAATGTGTCCGCATTACCGCATATGACGCAGGCGCACTGTACAAGGTTGAGAGTTGATTTCAAAGCAACTGGGGAAGTATTTGCTTTATATTTCAATTGTCTGACACCTAGAGAAGGTTTAAACCATCTCTGCGTACCCCTTGCCTAAGAAAACCCTATGAAATCTATGGGGTCGCCATAAGGCAACTTGAAGACGCACTCAGAGAGAGGGAAAACTCTATGCTATGGAGGCATTGCTTTCATTCCCAAACGTTGAAGGGCCGATGCATCCGTTCAGAAAAGAGCAATGGCTTGTATAGGTAGATATAAGTGGACCTACCCTATTTACTATAGGGTAGGTCCACTTATACTATAAGTCGACCGGGTACATTTTGGAGCCAAAATGAAGGATTTCGATCCGTGGATAAGCAGAGGGTAAAACTTAAGGGCAGGTAGCAAGGGAGGTAAAGGATAAAGGACATGGAGCCACTCTTGCGCCCCGCTGTGCCACTCGCCCGCTTGCGCTGGGGCTCCAACGTGTCGTAACACTGAGTGACATTTTAATAAGCGCCAAATGGGCAAAGATTCCCGTTAGGGCGCTTTGAAAATTGATAATTAGCAGATCGGTGTCACGTTATTCGATACCTTGCCGCCCCGCCCGCGCCACCCCATGCCAGCGGAGAAACCCGGTGGCTTCAAGAGGGGCTGACCCAAAACACGACATTGTCCTTGGATGATGTTTCCCCTCCACCTATCCCTCCATCCGCCCACGCGCCTCTCCTAACCCCCGCACCCTGCGCAAGCGGCACATGGGTGCCGCAGCCCCACGAAATGTGGCGTTGGGTGGAAACGACGGTGGCGACTCAGGGGTTAAGAGAGGCAGCGAACCCTCAGCTAATGAGCAAGTATGCAGCAGGCGCCGCGCAAGATAAATGGAACTCTCTCCGCTTCTGCTGGAGTCAGCATGAACCGCGGCCCTGCGGCTTGTTTGTGGCAAATGGAGTGCGCAAAATATCAAAGGGCAGTGATCCAGAAGACGACCGGCTTTGACAAATTTTAAATTGGCCAGAAAGAAAAACCAGCAAAGAGAGAAACGGAGAGAGAGAGAGAGAGAAATTATGCAATCCGCTGTGTCCTACAATCTTGACTCTTCCTGCCATTGCACAGCATTAGTGCGCGGCAGCGGCAGCGAGGGGCATGTTTTTTCGTACAGGGGGGCGGCCTTAACGCCAGCGTCGCCCAACACCGAGAGCAATTACGAGTCATCTAAAGCAAGACACTTATCAGCCGCCGAGGCTTTTAACGCACTCGACTGGGTGCGTTGCGCGCATGGCTGGGAAGGGGTTCGCCTCTGGTGTCGCCATCGTTTTAATTAAGGCAGTGTGGGGTTTGCGCAGGAGTCATTAGCCAGTTTCTGGGAACACTGGAGTTGGCACAAATTAACACACACACACACACTATGGCTCTTTAAAAGAGAGAGAGGGGAAAGGGGCTCAGAAACACAACAGTAGAGTGCACTTTTTCGTGTCTCGCGCATGAATGATGCTCAGCACAAACCAGGAGGGAAGGGAGTGATTTAAGGCTGGCCTCCCAACAGCGGCCGAATTGGATGCAGGGTGCAAGTTCAGCACATCCGAGGGTCGCATCTGCGGGAGGCGCATGGAAGTGATAACATGATTCTCATCAGTCCCCTCACAAGCCACTGCTTCAGAAAGGAAAAGAAAAGCAAGTCTCTGGAAGGGGAACGCCACTTTCTTTCGCTGTATCAAAAAAGTGCTCCATCCATCGTTAAGATCCATTCCACTTTCACACCAATTTCTTTAAGTCAATTAGCTACAATATTCAATTCATCATCAATGAATACTAAATGAATGAATTAATGAATGAATCCTAAATGCTGGATAGGAATACTCAGAAGTGAATCCTATGGATTTCAAAGAGTCGCAGTAAGTCGACAGGCGACTCGAAGGCACATACGAACACATAGTCACTAAACTGGTGAAGGGAGGGCAGAAGGAAGTACGCTTGTCTCTCCACATTTATGGCTTTAGACTTTTGCGGATTTGATTATTCACAGATTTTATCAATATGTCCTCTCTAGGAATATCTAGGTCCTCCAGCACAACTTCTTGGTCAACTTTAACCAAAATTCTCACTGAAGGACCTGGAAATTCCTATAGAGAATACACTACTAGGCATTTGCAACTCCTCCAGTGCAACTCTATGGTCAGTGTGTCGGACGTTGACCATAGAGTTGCCCTGGAGGACCTAGAGATTCCTAGAGAGAGTACTCTACTAGGCCTTTGTAGCTCCTCCAGCGCAGTTCTATGGTCAGTGTCTGTCGGATGTTGACCACAGAGTTGCCCTGGAGGACCAAGAGATTCCTAGAGAGGATACTCTACTAGGCCTTTGTAGCTCCTCCAGCGCAGTTCTATGGTCAGTGTCTGTCGGACGTTGGCCACATAGTTGCCCTGGAGGACCTAGAGATTCCTAGAGAGGTGTCCTCTCAGGTCAAAACATAGCGTTTTTGTTATTTGCGGTTCTTCCACATTCACGGGGCTGTGCCGCTAACCCCAGCGAATGTGGAGGGATGAGTGTAGTTGTAAGAAATCATTTTGGAGTAACTGTTTAGCGCCAAGACTCACCGAGCCGCTCGGCCAGACGCACGTAGATGGGATCCACGCGCCGCATTGTTTTCACCAGGTCTTTCTTGCGGAACTTGATCTCCACCGTCCCTTCGGGCTCCAGAACGCCGCCTCTAAAGACGGGCAAATAACAGTAATAGTTATAATAATAATAAATGTTTTATTTTTTATCCCGCCTCTCCCATAGTAAGCACATAACGGGGAAGACCCAAACATGTTCTGTCCATAAGACCGAGAAAGTACGAGGGTACCTGCTGTCCCGATCCGCATACATCTCCATGTGCCGAGGGTTAATGGTGGGGTCGATCACGACCCAAGAGCCTCCTCTCAGCTCCGCTTGCGGCGGGATGTAGACAAGGACCGGCTGCCTGTACTCCCGCAGGCCGTCCACGATGTAGGCCCCGAACTTCAACACCTGGTCATACATATCTGCGGGAGAAAGCCCACATCAGTTGGTGTGCATACATTTATATGCATGTGTGTGTCCATATATACCCTTGTCCCTCCACGTTCGCTAGGATTAGTGGCACAAGACCGACAGACATTGACCATAGAACTGCGCTGGAGGAGCTACAAAGGCCTAGTAGAGTGTTCTCTCTAGGAATCTCTAGGTCCTCCAGGGCAACTCTGTGGTCAACGTCCGACAGACACTGACCATAGGACTGCGCTGAAGGAGCTACAAAGGCCTAGTAGAGTATTCTCTCTAGGGATCTCTAGGTCCTCCGGGGCAACTCTGTGGTCAACGTCCGACAGACACTGAACATAGAACTGCAATAGAGGAGCTACAAAGGCCTAGTAGAGTATTCTCTCTAGGGCCCTCTAGGTCCTCCAGGGCAACTCTGTGGTCATCGTCCGACAGACACTGACCATAGAACTGCAATGGAGGAGCTACAAAGGCCTAGTAGAGTACTCTCTCTAGGAATCTCTAGGTCCTCCAGGGCAACTCTGTGGTCAACGTCCGACAGACACTGACCATAGAACTGCGCTGGAGGAGCTACAAAGGCCTAGTAGAGTACTCTCTCTAGGAATCTCTAGGTCCTCCAGTGCAACTCTGTGGTCAACGTCCGACAGACACTGACCATAGAGCTGTGCCAGAGGAGCTACAAAGGCCTAGTAGAGTATTCTCCATACAATAAACAATGACATATCAAGGGAAGAGAAGGCTGCCTTCCGCCATACAAGTTCTATGTAGCTGCAAAGGTAGTTGTAGTAATACTTTACTAACAACAAGTAGCCCATTCCACACAGCGCACATTTAGGATGGTGCCACTAGGGTCCTTGCACTTGCGCTACAGCATCCGAAAGTGCTGACAACGGAGAGAAGAAACTTTTTAACTCCATCTCCGGGTGAAGGAGAAGATGAGCGCACACGCACTTACACACAGACTTACACACACGCACAGAGACCTATAAGTGGAATGACAAATTTATTACTAATTAAATAATCACTTTATTATTATATAGCGCCAGCAATAAACCACTTGACGCCCCCCCTTTCAGCTAATTCCAGTGTTAAGAAAATAATTGCTCGATTCAAATTGTTTTAACCAAATTAATTCTTTTAGGAGACGTTTTTTAGTAGTGCGACATAATAAAATAATTGCGTAATTAGCGTGGCGTTTTTCACTCCTGCCATGAGCGCATATTTTACTCGGAAGAAGCAAAAAAAGGAGGAAGGTGGTGCCGGCTCACATAGAAGGAGAGGTAGAATTAAGGGAAAGGAGAGATTTACACATTTATATCGGCTGGTTTTGCGCACACTTCCATGGTTTTGATCTAACTGCAATGGGCACGAAGCTCTCCTTTCCTTGTGCCCAGATCAGTTGCACAAGTATGGCCACTAGCTATATATAATACCCATGGCTATTAATGTTCTCCAAGTGAGACGCCACAAGTCAAGCCTGACCCACGCATTTTGTGGCCATTTTGATGCCGCTTCCCAAACCATGTCTAAAAGCTGACTCTCGTTGTGTGCCTTCAGATCTTTTCTGACTCTCATAGGGTTTTCTTGGCAAGGTTTGTGCAGAGGACCCTTGCCATTTTGCCTCCCCCAATTTAGACCAGGGTCCAAATCCCAATGGGGCTGAACTGGGATTTGGACCCTGGTCTCCTGCCATGAAAACCCCATGATAGGTTCACCTTATGGTTGCCATAAGTCCTAAGTCGGACACACACAGTTTCCAGAGTCCTAGTCCAACAGTTGATGGCTCTTGAGGTCTCTTCCAACTCTACGATTCTATGAGACCCTGGCTTTGTTCTCTTGGCTGGATGTTTTCAGAGATTTGCCATTGCCTTTCTTTGAGGCTGAGAGATAGTGTCACCCAGTAGATTTACACGACCGAGTGAGGATTTGAACCCTGGTCCCCAGAGTCCGACACCCAGAGCCCTGTGCCACACTGCAAAGATGCTCACTGTACCTGCAGATTCATCTTTCTTTAACGTTGGCAATGAAACAGAGTCCGCCGCCACATCGGAAGGTGCCAGCCTAGCTTCCCATCGACTACTGCCTGGGGAATCCTAAAAACGGCCCTATAAAAGATCTCTTCCCTTGTAGACCCTGCCTCACTTCAGATGGTGGGGACATTTGGTCCAGAGATGGGAGATGCTCTTAAAGACCTCCTTTCACCAATATCGGTTGAGCAATGTGCTTTGAACTGATCTGGGAGATGTGGAGTCGAAGGCATTCATGGCCGGCATCCAAAGATTTTTGTGGGGTTTTCGGGTGATGTGGCCATGTTCTAGAAGAGTTTCTTCCTGATGTTTCGCCGGCATCTGTGGCTGGCATTCAGAGAATGCTGGCATCGAAGTCGCACAGTACATATATACCCAACTCCTTTCCAGTCAAGCATTTTATGAAGATGCCAGCCACAGATGCCGGCAAAACGTCAGGAAGAAGCTCTTCTAGAACATGGCCACATCGCCCAAAAAACCCACGACTACGAGATGTTCAATGAGCCACCATAGAGTATTGGTCTGAGCACTTGACTACATCCGAGAAAGCAGACCGAGTTTATGAAAGCGTATGCTACGACTTCTTTTGCGCGGTTAGTCTCAAAGGTGCCACAAGATCCCTTGGCGTCACATCAACCACCGTTCTATTGCGTAGCCGAGAAATCTACTTTCTAGGTACTCTCTCTTTCTCAATTCCAGGCAAAACCCAAACTGGAATCCAACTCGGCGGTTTGGGGGTCGCCCCAAAACCCAAATGAACCCCGAGCAATGCGTCCGACATAAAAAGAGGCTCCCAGATCCATGACGTCCGGACGCCACCGTGATACAAAGAGGCAGCTAATCGGTGCTGTCCTTTTTAAAAGGTCTTTTTTATTCTAGTTAAAATCTCCGTTAACTGTTCCCTTGTTGTTGTTGTTGTGGTGGTGGTTGTTGTTATTTATAACTTGTCCCGGGGGGGCGAGTAGGAGAAATAATAAGCGTAACATGAAAAACCAACCGAGAGCGACCCCGCCGCGCCACCAGCGAGGCGGTTTAATATCTTTGGGATTTGCATCCTATCAACCCTTTTCACGCTGAGCCCGAGACCCCGGTGCTAATTTCGAGTAAATTTCACGCTTGATGTCTCGCTGTCGCGGGTCACCGACGGTTCATCCAAATAAACCGTTTCCCTCCATCTAAATATTCAAAGCATTCTCTTGGAATATAATAATAATTTAATTTTTACATTATGCCGGATAGCCTTGCGGCGAGCGACGCAGGGCGTTTGCGCGGCGGAAGGCAACCTCCTTCTCCTCCCTCGACGTGCCATTATTTAGATATACGTATGCATGCAAATAAATATATGCATAAAAGCTGATGCGCGGACACAACGCACATGCGCCGGCTCAAATTAGACCTCCTAGGCCGACTTGTAAAGAGTTTCCCCCCCCCTCCTCTCCTCCTCCGCTAATGTCAATTCTCAACGTCGCAAGAGCTATCTCTAATCTTTTCCTACTCATTACACACAATTTTGGAGTCATTTCACCCACAGCGCTGCCGTTTCCGGGCGGTGCGCGTGTGTACACAGGCGTGTGTTTGTGTGTTCTTAGGCGCACCGAGGGGGTGGTATAATTGTTTATTTTCACTCCCGGCTTAATCCTCCCCAACCCACTTCCCTCTTGCAGCCCCCCTAACTCCCCCCCCCCGAATGCCAAGCCAAAGCGGTAAACATCTCTCCAAGGAGTGCGGGAAGGATGCCAACAGACGCTGCCATAACCAGCTCCTTGGGATCCTATACATGCCAACGCTGGATTAATATCCATTTGTGGGCACTATTATGATAAGGCCCTTTTTTCTGGAGACAGGGAAGGGGCTTTGCAGTGGTGACCCCTTAGTTTGGGAGATTCCTCCTCTATGGTCAATTTGAACCTTTAAAGCAATTCCCCCCACCTCTGTCCATGCCCCGTTTTAAAAGATAGGAGCATGATGTTGCAGACATTAAAAAGGGGGTGAAGAAATAGTGGCTGATACAGTTTGTGACGTCCCTGGTTTGTGATGTCGAAGGCTTTCACGGCCGGCACCCACAGCTTTTTGTGGGTTTTTTGGGCTGCGTGGCCATGTTCCGGGAGAGTTTCTTCCTGACGTTTCGCCAGCATCTGTGGCTTTGGCATCTGATGTTTTAAGTCTCTGAAGATGCCAGCCACACGTCAGGAATAAACTCTCCTAGAACATGGCCACGCAGGCCGAAAAAACCACAAATGGCTATAGTCCCTAATTCTAATCTCACTCCTGCCACAAGTGAGAGACACCTTCAAACCCCTGAGTTCGGGACAAGGTGGGTTCAAGACGTTTTGCTGCCTAAGGCAGATTACAAGGTTTGTTGTACCCATCCCTTTAGCAAGTGTTTGGGGGCTGGGGGCCAATTCCCTATAAATTCCCTATTCCCTATAAGTCCTATAAATACCAAGCATGCTACCGAGTGGCTGCTGGAACTTGAAACAGGAGCAATTCCTGGTACGAAAGTAGACATGCAGCACCATTTGGGCACAGATGCCACTAAACCCAATCGCAACAGTTTGGCATCTATAGGGCAAAACAAGCCACGTGTCCATCTTTCCCCCCCCCCTCAGTCACCAGCTTTCCGTTGACCATGATGGTTTCTCTTTTGACCATGGCCGATGGGATCCCCGTTTTTAAAAAACGAATTACCTTTCATTCCTCCCGAGAAGCCTCTCCAGTTGGCGAAGACCATCAGCGGGAGTCCTTCCCGGTTGAAGTCCTTGATCGCTTGCGCCGTCTTGAAGGCAGAATCCGGGAACCACACCTGGCCGGCTTGCTGGATGATCTGTCGGAGAAGGAGGAGAAGCTGTTTCCAGAAAGCGGTCCCAAGCGTGTGTTTCGTCGAGACACAGGCCTTTTGGAGAGGCGTGGGACCCATGGCCCTACAAGTCTCACTGGACCACAACGCTTTGCCTCTTTTAACTAATGGTTACGCCAAAGAACACCTACCTTGGCTTCGGAGTCTAGGTTGGCAGGATCGGCAGGGATGCTCAGCTCCACCGTCCGGGTTTCGACAGCCACAACTCCCACAGATATTCCACCAAGCCTATAAACAGCGACAGAGAAGGTTATGCGCCAAAGACGAGCACAAAGTCACCATGCTTCTTGTAACTCTGAAAGCCCTTACAGCTGTGGTTCTCAACCTTTGGTCCTCTATTTGAGACTTCAACTCCCAGAATTCCTGAACAATGAGCATACTGGGACCTCTGGGAATTGAAGTCCAAAACATCTGGAGGCCCAAAGGTTGAGAACCATTGCCTTAGAGGAAGGTGCAACCACAGGGCTCTGTCTTAAAGCAGCCACTTGTCTCTTCTGCATTGGGGCTTATATGATCTTATAATAATAAAGAAACCCTATCTTTATCCCATGCATTACAGTTATTTATTGGACTTCGAAGAGGTGGGAACAGATGGAGTCAAAGAGGAGGCAGAACAGACTCAAGCGGCAACTTCGGACGGTCTGTGAAGACGCTAGGTCTTGTTTTATTGCGCGTCCCCCGACAAGGTGCCAAAGGGAAAAAGAAGGTGATAGTTTATAGCTAGTGGCGCACATGTGCGAAACGTACACGCAAAAAGATGAGTTTGGGCGGCACTTAGAGTAATAATGCCAGAAGAGTGTGCACAAGCGCACACACAAATATGATTCTGTGCAAGAAGCATGGTTTCAAAAAACCCAGGTCTGCCTTTAGAATAGAGCAATACAATTGAGTAAGGTCTTCAATTTCCTACCAGCAGGGAAGGCGGCGGAAATAAGTTTTAAGCATCCAAGGACCGTATAGGACTTTTGCGCTCCCGGTTTTAATGAAACGTCTCACTTGGAAACAGCGAACTGTTCCACGATACATAAAGCGCCTGCCTTTAGATGCAGAAATAGCCTTCTTTTCTCGCTAGGTATCTGGGCAGAATAATCGCAGAAGAACCTAGTTCATTTTCAGGTTTCCCCCCATGTTTCTATTAGGCTTTGCAGGCTTTGCGTTTATTTATCTGTTGGATTTATATGGGATTCAAAATGGGATTCAAAGTGACCGACTCCTTCGGCTCAGTCCTAGGAATTGGAGTCCCGACGCCGGTTTGACTCTCAGCCTAAACAATATTACGATGACCATCTCGACTTATAGGTTTGTTATGTGAGAATGATGAGAAAGTATGATCCCTCAAGCACTTTAAGCAATCTAGAACCCTCTAGAGCACCTCATTTCCTTTCTCTTTTATCTTTCTCAACATCGTACTATTATATTAACTTGCATGGCTCTTCCGACGACGACGGTCTGAGCCCAGGGTTGCATGATCTCCAGGAAAGAGCCGTAGTCAAAGAAGCCGCTTAGCCACTGGCCCTTCTGAGCTGGAAAGAAGAAAGAGGAGGGAAAGGAAGACGTTAGGAGAAATGGAGAATGCTGCATGGTGCCACAGCAGGTCTCCAACCGGAGAACTGAGACTGTGGTCCAAAACTACACTGCAGAAATACTCCAGTTTGAGACTGCTTTCATTGCCCTGGCGCAATGCTAGGGCAGTGCGCTTTGGATCTGAGTTACCCTGGGTCTGTTCAACTGTAGCTTCTGCCACTGCGATGGAGAAAAATGACTGCCATGCAGTTATATCCCTCGCTTCCTAGGAAGAACATGAGAAAAGACTAACCTATCCTTATCCATCACAAGGGCTTCCATGCTAACTTTCCTCTTCCCTCCCCATTCCTTTTTCCTTTTTGTGCCATGACCATTTGATTGTGAGCACCGTGGACTTCATATCTATATACAGGACTTATCAAACGTTCGACGATTGATAACAACCACCAAATCCCATCAGGTAGGGATTGTAACTTATATGTCACCAACCAGCTTGGGCCAAAAAGAGGGCAATGCATAGGGGCTGACCAAACCAGGCAAGAGTCCTTGGCACTAAAAGGTCGGAGCAGTTTGGCGGATGCTTCCTGATCTCTGTGTACGTTTTGCGCAAGCTCCCTTCGGAGCTGAAAGACTCTGCGGTTGTTGCATCTTGTATGGATCATCTTTAACCTTACCACTACTAATGTGCAAGGCAGGTAGCGCATATGCCAAACAGGACAGCATGCCAAAACATACTGCAAGTGGAGACAAACAAAGCAACAACTATATGCCTGCCTTAACCTCGGATATGTCTGTCTCTTTATTTTGCTCATCTGCATAAAGAGGGCCATTTATCAGCGCAAAGCATCATTTATTGCTAAACGACGGGATTCAGGGAACAGGAGAAATGTGCCTGCCTTTACTTAGTAACTCAACAGGGTGGAATTTCCTCCGTCTTTTGCGTTGTGCGGCTAACGTTTGTCAAAGGCCGGGCAAAGCATGACCGACGTCACATTGACGTTCTCTATTTCTGTGCTCCCTGCCGCAACTACAACTTCGGTAATGAGGAGACTCCGGTCCAACACACACCGCAGAAGTAATCCAGTTTGAGACCACTTTAACTGCCCTGGCTCAGTGCTAGGGGATCCTGGGATTTGTAGTTCTTCTTCGTGGTCTCTGTGAATCGCACAAATGGGCTATTCCTTTTGTCCGAAGGCATGCCCTGGCGCCAGGTACCTTTGCCGTGGAAAACCTCCCACTGACCTTAGCCAAGGACAGACACGCTCTTTACAAGCCTGGCTTGTCGGCGACGAACACCTTTTTTTGCGTGTTCAGCCTCTTTTACAACGCTATAATTCCGAACAAGCGGCTCCTGGCTCTTGCAAAAGCCGAGTGCAAAAGCAATTAAAAGTGGAGATCTGAGCAAGGCAACCTCTGCTGACTCCGCCGGGATGGAGAGCGTTTTATCAAGCCCAAACTTGAAATTGCTATGTCCTAACGTCCCCTGGCTTCCCTGGCCCCCCGCCGCAAAACGCGGCCATCCATTTCCAAATTATCTCTCCCATCGCCAAAAGTCCAGAGCTGATCGTCGTTTCGATGCCGGGGCCTCGTGTCGCGCGTCAGTTTGAAGAATATCGCGCCGCTATCTCTCCTAATAAACAGCTTTAACTTTTCACCTAGGAGATCTTTCCTTTAACTTATCGCCGGGAATCATCTGCTTCTCCTTAACGCCTCCGCTAAATTAAAAAAGCGAAGTCACTCCATTTGGAACATGCGCCGTCGAGACAAGGCAGATGAACGGCCGGCGAGATGACAGCGAGGCGGGGGGGGGGGGAAGAGAAACATTAGCCAAAAACAGGGGCCCAAAAACCTAAGGATCTCATTCTAGCAAGGCGGCACAGCAGCCTAACTGTAGATGCCGAAAGACGGCATGCTTCAGGAAGACCTTGGTTCAAATTCTGCCTCTTCCATATGGAAGTAATATTCTGCAATGGACTGCAAAAACAGTCTTGGGGAGACCCATCCCAATAATGCTGCAATTGGGAGCAAATATTACTTGCATCAGAGGGAACGCTCTATTACACCTTGTCCACATAATAACCGCAAATGCAAATGCAAAGGGGTGAGTGCAAATTTAAGGATTTTCCCAGTTCCTATGCCTCTCCCAAACTAGTGTTCATGAATAGGAAGACAGTCCTGAATGCGTAACTCTAGGCTGTGCATTCATCGCCGCTCAACAGGCTTCCAAACTTTTATTGCCCTCATTTTCTTAGAGCAAAAGTAAAGCCTCTCCAAAAGCCAACGCTCCTTGAGCAATTGAACAAACCTAGGCAGGAATATGGGGATGCTTTGATTTGGATTTCCTGCATGGCAGGGGGTTGGACTGGATGGCCCTGGTGGTCTCTTCCAACTCTATGATTCTATGATTCAGATGGGGAAGTGCTGCAAACGGTGTAGTACAGAATTCGCTTTTACTAACTCGATGCAAAAACTTAAATGTGGGTTTGCTATTAGCACATATACAGTGGGCCTTTGTTATCCGCTGGGCTTTGGTTCCAGGATCCCCCGTGGATCACAAAAACCATGGATGCTCAAGTCCCGTTAAATATAACGGCAGAGCAAAATGGTGCCCTTATATAAAACGGGGAATCAAGAATTGCTATTTGGGATTTATACTTCTTTGGAGTATGTTCAAGCCGTGGATGCTTGAATTGGTGGGTAAAAAATCCATGGATAAGGAGGGCAGGGACATAGCCAAGGGGGGGTTCTTGGGGTCTGAACCCCCCCTTCCATTAGAAAAATGAATGGTGTGTGCTGCTGCGCCACCGCACCCAAGCCCCATTATAATGGTGGCACTTAGTCTGGACCCCCCCCCCTTCCTAAAATCCTAGCTACATCCCTGAGGAGGGGTGGCTGTATTTGTGTGTGATGTGGAAAAGAACAACAGTTTGAGGGTGTCCCACATCGTATCTTGCCATTGGAAAGATACCTACTTGGGTGAGGCCGCCCAGCTAGCATCCAGCGAGGGTCATACGGCGTCTTGGTGGGGGAAAATTCGATAGCCCTGTCTATGGGGTCCTTTGCGGTGAGCATCGGAACTGGGCTGAAAACACTCTAGATGCGGGAAAGAGGAAGAAAGAAGTTGTTAGCCGTGACTCTCAAATACTCATTCATATATATGTCCAAAATCTTCAACACAGGGACACAGAAAGCTGCCTTGTATCACGTTGGACGCCCTGTACATCCAACCCCATATTCTGACATCTCTCCAGGGTCTCAAGCTGAGATGTCTTCTCCATCATCTGTAGCCGGATCCTCTAATAAAGACTGGAGATGCGCGCAATGATCCAGTCAATGGGAACCACAACCGCCCCTTGCCCTCCGAAAATGTCCGCCTCGCCATATTTTGAAGTAAGCGAAGCAATACACTTTGCCATCAAGAGAGCATTCCTCCTCCCCAGTAACACCATTGGGTCCTGAGTCTGGAAAGCGCATTGCCGGGGCATCAGAAGAACCAGAGGAAGGGCACGTACCTTTGGCAGGTAGGACAGCCACAGCAGGATGGTATAGACGCCTTCGAAGTCATCGCACACGGTGGTATGGGTCACCCCGTTGTTGTGCATGATCTGGATGCCGCCCAGCTGGTTGTTAGAAGTGTACACCTCTCTCCCAAGGACCTGTATGAAGAAAGAAGAGGAGGGAAGGTATTTAAAATATTCAATATCTATGCTTCTTACAAGTTGGCCTTCGGAAGAGTGCATGACCAATGACGAAGGTGGAAAGAGTTGTGCACAATGCCACATTCTTTGTCGGGTGGAGATTCGACATTGTGGCCATTTCTTAGGCCCCGGGTACAGAATCTGAGTAAAATTGTTCATCTTCAAGCCTACCTTTCTAGTGTGAAGGACTAGAGACTTGTGTATTAAGCACACTTGTGAGCATTTGCTCATTTTTGCATGATGTTCTTAGGGAAACATGTACACATAATTCATGCACAGAGGTTGCAGAATACAGCATTCCTGGGTACTGAACCCGAGTCAAGTTTTATTTCTCCTTCATTGTCGAGCCTAAATTTCTAGCACAAAGGACTAGAGACCCATGTATTAAACACAATTGTGAGCATTTACTCATTGCTGCGTTATTTGGTTACAATAATATCTGCGAACCCCGCACTGCAACCCAAATATACGCGAACCCCGCATTGCAACCCAAAATCACAACGCAAGGGTTAGGAATCTTGATCCGAAGGAGGAGGAAAAGGGACATGAAAATAAAGACATGGTGCAAATCTCGCACAGCAGAGGAATCCACGCTTCTGTGTCCGACGCGACAGGAATCTGCTTACGAAGCAAAGAGGCTTTGAAAGGAACGAGACCCGCAATGCCCTTGCCTCCGTTTTTAAACACAAGAAGAGAACGGGGGAAATTTCACGCCGCGCGAACAGGTACCAAACCCCCCAAGGAGTCCATAAGAAGGAAGCCCTGACCAGCGGCCACTCCGTTCCCTGGCATGCGGCTCCCTTCTTCTAATCTCAACCCATGCGCCACCCGGCTCGGTTCTCATTCCCCCGCTGTCTCTTCCCATTTGCCCTCTCCCTGACTGATACACTGATCTCTCGGTCACTCGGCTTTCTGCTCCGCCGGGTCCATATTACTAATAACACCTCTGCCACGGCCAGTTTACCTCATGAAGGCAGGAGCACATCATTACAAAATAAACTCATAACTCTGACATTCGAGCAAATGCGCGCCATTTGTTATTTTTATGGCGCCAGCCCTTTTTTTTTTCTTCCTCAGGCAGGGAGGACATTAGTCGGTACCTGTTTCGTTTAGAGCTTGCCAAAAAACCTAAAACAACCACAACAACAACGAAGCACACAACGGCGCACGCATATACATATGGCCCTCGACGCACAAAAACGTGGCAGGGAAAGCAAAAGAATGGAGGTAAAGATAAGGGTCCTTGCTTTATCTTACATCTTTCTCCTAAAGGAGTACAGCGGATGCTTGCTTTACATGGGATCCATTCTGGACCCTGTGTAAAGTGAATTTTGCACATGCTCAATCCCATTTATAGGAATGTGGCACGCTTCCATGCGCAGCGCAGCTAGCAACTTTTGGACTATAAGTTTTCCTGTCTGAAATCCAAAACTTTGGGGTCCAGTTTAGGAACCAATGATCCCTTACATTTCTCTGAATTAAGTTCCCAAGGTATGCTGATTTAATCTTAAGTCTATCTTCTTGGCGGTATCTTGGAAATTGTAGTTCGTGAGAGTGTCAAACTAGACCTTCTTATCATCCTATGTCCTCCTATCATAGGATAGGAGCATAGCATAGGATAGGAAACCTCTTATCTCCTATCATAGGATGGATGGACTACTTTATACCAAGGAAAACTATCAGTCCCTTTAACCCAGGCATAAGGAAAGGGTGGCCCTTGGACCCCATTTTTCAAGCCACTGAAGCCCACGTCAGTCCCATATTCTCTTCATTACTAGACGGTATAACTAAAGGATTACTTTATGGTATGTTGGTGGTATTGGGTTTCAGCCAGATCCAGGGTTTCACAACGTGGGAGTTGTAGTATTTATGTGAAGGGCTACAAGTCACGTGCCTTTAAGAGCATTTACTCTATTGGAGCTTCATCTGCAAACAATTACACCCAGAGTTATAGTTATAGTTATAGTTATAAAGACTACTGTTCAGGGAAGCGTTCCCAGGCATTATATGATTATTATTATGCGGTTTGGATCCATGCTGCCTCTGCTGTCAAAACACACTGACAAGTAAATACGGCATTAGGGGACCTTTTCAAGTGCGCAGGCTCCCGCAACAAACACTTGCGCCGCCGCTTTGCTCAAAGCATCTCGATGCACTTTGGGGGCAGAGAAAGAGAAAGAAGGGAAGGGGCTGCCTATTTATCTTTACCTCCAAAACGGGATTTAAAGGCCAAGCGCCGACGGTATATATTAAACCACTTTTGTGGGTTGTCAGCGGCAGTAAACCTGCGCTGTCCGCAATGTCTCCAGACAAGCGGCGGCTGCGCCGGCTCCGGTTCGCATCAAGAAACATCAGGATTTGTTAGGATTTGCTCACCTTTATTGCAACGATGGAAAACACTTCTCCCACCTTACACTTCAAAGGTATGTAAATACGCATGTATAAGTCTAGACATTTAGGTTTAAACATGGACCCAAATAACCTGAGTTGACATATCCAAGGGTCAATGTAAGTATTGCATTATATTTCCCCTTTAGTAACCATTTTGCACCATTGAGTCCTAATAGTAGCACCACCTACCTCTCTCTGCTCTATTTAATTGTTGGTTAGGTGCATATTTATTCATCTGTGATACATACATATACATACATATATGATTCTGGATTGCTTTGCTGTCTTAAGCCACGCAATGCTCAGATTCATGCGTTGCGGGGTTTGTTTTGTGTGTGTTTTTACCCGACTCGCGAACTTACACATTTGTTGTGCCAGGTTTAATGTTCCTTTTTATTCTTCTCTCCCTGGCAGGACGCCTGGCTTTCGGAAAAAAGGACGCCTCCTCGCCTTTTATCGCTTCCTCGATCCCGTCCATTAACCGCGCCGGCATCCTCTTTGGACCTGTCTGTGCGCCGCCGGTTTAAAAAAGCGCACGCCGACTGGCGTGGTTTTCCAAAACAAACCTCCGAACGGAGAGATATGAGTTATGGTGACCCTACTAAGGCCAACTCGATCCCAGGTTTTTCTCAACAGGACATTTTCAGAGTGGGTTTGCCATTGCCTTCTTGAGCAAAGGGGATTCGAACCCTGAACTCCCAGAGTCTTAGTCCAGCGCTCAACCCACTACGACATGCTATCTTCAATATTTTTCAATATGTCCCCATTATTAAAAATTACCTTTGCTATCGCCTCTGCAGATCTTTTATTTAGAAGATGCGGGGCACTAAATGTGCAGAGAGAGAGAGAGAGCGGGTGCGCTCCGCATTAAAACCCCATGCGCCTGGTAAATGGAATTATATAGCTGTCATCTCCTTTCCCCCAAAGTTTTCAGTGTACAATGGACTCATTTTTCCCCACACTCCAGAGCAGAGAGGTCCACTTGGTATTGATTTAAAGGCGCGGAAATAAATAAAACTGCTTCGCCATCGTGGCGCGCACGAAATTCATGGCGCACTATTGCATGATATATTTGAAGAGCTGCTCGCAAACTCTCTTTTTCCCCCCCCTCCCTTTCTCTGGTGAGTGATTTGGGAAGGGAAGAAGGGAGGCGCTGGGGATGCCCATGGACTACAAATCCAATGAGAAACCCACAAGTGAAGTCCCCCTTGCAAACGCTATTCAAGCCGGCCATCTAGATACAATTTCAGCTTGTCCTGGAGCACTTCTCTGCCTATCTTCTCTATTATCTATCGTCATCATTACCATCTATATCCCACCAGCATCACCAGCATCATTTGTATCCCACCACCATCACAACCTTGTGTCCCACGATCATCACCATCACCACCATCATCATCATCTGTATCCCATCATCATCACCATATGTGGGATACAGATGGTGGTGATGATGATAGTGGGATACAGATGGTGATGATAATGGGCATCATCATATAGATATACACACACATAAGCAAGTCTTATATACATATCAGCAATTCTATGGCCCTTTATCACACATACATACAGATAAGCAATTGTTATGGCCCTACATATAAGCAGTATGGCCCTATATATACACATAAGCAATTCTATGGCCCTATATCACACATACATACACATAAGCAATTGTTATGGCCCTACATATACATATAGGCAATATGGCCCTATAGATACACATAAGCAATTCTTATGGTCCTATATATACATATAAGCAGTATGGCCCTATATATACACATAAGCAATTCTATGGCCCTATATCACACATACATACACATAAGCAATTGTTATGGCCCTACATATATGCAATATGGTCCTATAGATACACATAAGCAATTCTTATGGCCCTATATATACATATAAGCAATTCTATAGCCCTATATCACACATACACACAAGCAATTGTTATGGCCCTACATATACATATAAGCAGTATGGCCCTATATATATACATAAGCAATTCTATGGCCCTATATCACACGTACATACACATAAGCAATTGTTATGGCCCTACATATAGGCAATATGGCCCTATAGATGTGTAAATTTACAGTGCTTTATAAATAAAGGTTAATAATAATAATAATAATAATAATAATAATAATAAATACACATAAGCAATTCTTATGGCCCTATATATACATATAAGCAATATGGCCATGTATATATATACACACACATATACATATAAGCAATCCTTGCACATGCAAAATGGGGACAGGGCTGAGGGGCACATTGCCAGTGAGAGCTATCTTTGACCTGATTTCCCTAAAGAGACATGAAGGGGGATTAGTAACGCCAGTGCCTCGCATGCCAATTGTCTCTTGATGCGGAGCTATGCGCAGAAACCACCACTTAAATGAAGACCAGGGGAGGGGAAGAGAGAGACAGTGGTTTGCTCCCAGTCCAAGAATCTGTCTCCTCATTATTAAGTTGTAAGCGCCAAGTCAAGGCCTGGCACTCCAGGAGCATCTGGGGTGATGCGCAGCTGGGTTTGCCGAGGCATCCCAGCAGCTTTTGCTGGGGAAAGAACCTGCATCGTTCTGATCAATGAGCATCTTTGCTTATGAGTTGTGTCATCTCACAATATAGCCAAGTTTACTCCCCTGGTTCTCAAACTTTGGTCTTTTAGGAGTTTTGGACTTCGGGTCCCAAAAGGCCCAGCCAGCTTGGCCAACCATCAAGGATTCTGGGAGCTGAAGTCCAAAACATCGGGAATTTTGGGAACCCCAGATTTGGTCACCTTGGCTTCTAGGGAACGTTTCAGGAGAGACTTAGCTAGTCCTATGGCACTTACATATAGACTGAACAAGATGTCAAAATATCCCACTATTTTATGGCGTGGGCCTTTCATAAAGACAGATGTGCATCCTGCTATTTATGCATGTGGACAATATGTTAACGCGTGACGACTGAAATGTTGAAGAGTCTAGGAACCATAAAACCCTATGAGGAAGGACTTAGGGAGCTGGGTATGTTTAGCCTGGAGAAGAGAAGGTTAAGAGGTGATATGACAGCCCTGTTTAAATATTTGAAGGGATGCCATATTGAGGAGGGAGCAAGCTTGTTTTCTGCTGCTCCAGAGAATAAACGGAGCAATGGATGCAAGCTATAAAAGAGAGTCCAGCTCAACATTAGGAGGAACCTCCTGACAGTAAGAGCCGTTCAACCATGGAAGATGCCGCCTTGGAGGCTGGTGGAGTCTCCTTCTTTGGAGGTTTTTAAAACAGAGGCTGGATGGGTGCTTTAAGTGTGAGTTCCTGCATGGCAGAAGGGGTTTGAACTGTGCCCCTCACAGCTTAGTCTCTTCCAACTCTATGATTCTATGATTTGTTCTAGGACCCACCTAGAACAAATGTTGGCAGTCTATAGCATCCATACAACTCTCCACCACATTTCCGAATCTCACGGTCATCGTTTGTCAGGGATGCTTTGATGGAGAGTTCCTGCATGGCAGAATGGGGTTGGACTGGATGGCCCTTGGGGTCTCTTCCAACTCTATGATTCTATGGCCACTGGCAATGACAGCTGGGGTATTCTGGGAGATGTACTCTTACGTTTTGTCCGCTCTGGACCAGCCGTGACCCTGACCGTCCTTCTCATCCCCTTCCTCTGGAAAGAAAAAGAGCAAGGTAACCTTGGAAAGCTTCATCCCCGGGAAGTTTCCGTTCTGGCAGAGTGTCAGTTTCCTTGTGACATTCCTCTGCCCCTTTCCTTTCCTTTCCAATTAGCATTCTCAAAGGCGCCGCGCCCATTGCGCGTCCCTCCCTAATAGTCACGCTGCGCCACTCCAGAAAGATTCATATCGTGCATTAATAATTATAATGCGCCTTTGAATGGTGGGGATGGCGCTCGCTCGTTCCAACTCTCACACAATCGCACCCCCCACCACCACCACATTATGACTTTGATCTCATTTGCCATGACAAGAGGCGTCTGGAGCGGATCCCCGAACGCCACCAGAGGCGGGCCGGGCACCAGCCACGGCTTCAAAGCGGCCTTTTGTGCCTTCTTTTTTGCAAGAGACCCAAACAGCCTCCGGAAAACATGTCAAATGGAGGCATGGAAGGGGCACTTAAGCATGTCCTCCATTTGCATCAGAATGAACCACCCTGTTTCCGATAGCCTGACACATTCAGATAGTTAGGTATAGTCTCTTCGGATATACCTAAGGCGTCTAAGGGCTTTATAGTCGAACGCAACGCTTTGAATCGTGCCTGGAAACGGGTCGGCGCCCGGTGAAGCTGTTTCAGCAATATTAGATATGCTCTTTCCCACTATAAAGAGGGGAAGATGCGGCTGGGCGGACTGATAATGCCTTTTCAGGGTATGGCCGCTAACATTTGAAGGGATGCCACATGGAGGATGGAGCAAACTTGTTTTCTGCTGCTCCAGAGAATAGGACCCGGAGCAATGGATGCAAGATACGGAAAAAGAGAGTCCACCTAAACTAAATTAGAAGGATCTTCCTAACAATAAGAGCTGTTGGATAGTGAAATATTCCACCTGGAAGAGTGATGGAGTCTCCTTCTTTAGAGGTATTTAAACAGAGGCTGGATGGTCATCTGTCGGGGATGCTTTGATTGTGAGTTCCTGCATGGCAGAAGGTTGGACTGGATGACCCTTGGGGTCCCTTCCAAACTCTATGTTTCTATGATCACCTACATTTCGCAGGACAACTCTTGTTATACCCAGCATAACAACTGCATGAAAAGACGGGAAACTCCTATTGATTTTGTGTGTATGTAGAGGCAGTGTGGTGTAATGGTTTGGATGTTGGACTATGCCTCTGGAAGCCAGGGTTCAGTTCTCAGCTCAGCCATGAAACCCACTGAGTGTCTATGGGCAAGTCACACTCTCTCAGCCTCAAAAGGAGGCCATGGCAAGCCTCCTCTGAACAAACCTTGCCAAGAAAACCCCAGGATCGGTTTGCTTTAGGGTTGCCGCAAGTTCGAAATGGCTTGATGGCAAAGAGTAACAAAAAGAGAAAGTGTGCATGTGCCTCTCTATATATCTGTGAATGTAAATTACATCTATGTGTGTGTTTGTGTGCCTGGATTTGTGTGTACGCACACAAAAGTGGAGGTGAAAGGGTTGCAAGGAGGAGTTTGGAGGGGAAGTTGATAACAGCGATCTAAAACAAACCCCAAAACCCTGCCTCAGCAAAAGTTCCCATTAACATTTGAGACACATGAACTCGGTGTCCTTCTTCCTGCCACTCTTTCTCTGCCTCTCCTGCTTGCGCGCGCACACCCACCCACAACACTGCCACAATTCCGCCCAGGGGCTCCACACAATTTCTATGCAAATAACAACCTCGTGGTTTATATCTTATTATATCCACCAGAGCTGCGGTGACGCGACCCGAGACGTTGTGCGAGAGAGGTAGGCTGGGAAGAGATGGAGCGGATGCGCAGCCAAGTGTGGAAAAATATTGTCAGGAGTGAGTGGCGAGAACACACACACACACACACACACACACACACATATATATATACACGCACTGAGACACACACACACAAAACTATTGCCAGGATAACGTGTTTATTTCAAAGTCACACACATACATACCCAATGTACACACCGTTGTCTTTTAAAATTCATTGGGCATCGGGCGATCATGCGCCATCCATCTGCCATCCCTGTACCATTTGCATTTCATGCCTCCTGGCTTTTGATGTGCTGATACTTTGATGCAGTCGGGAGACGTGCGTTATCATTATTTCAATTTCCAGCGGGGTGGGAAAGAGCAGAGGAAAAAGAGGAGGGTCAATGGGCTTGGCGCAGCGCACCCACAAAAAGACAGAGAGGTGGAGAAAGAGAGAGCGACGGAGGAGATGCTCACGAGGGAGGAAGGGATGGGGACGCGCTCCTTTGCGCAGCCTGCGGCGAAGACAAAGGGTGGGATGGGGATCCGTAAACCACGCCGGCTCAACCACAGCCTGAGGAGACTACTCCAGGTAGCAGACAATGGAGTGGTGGAAGCAACAGCCCTCTTCTTTCCAGGGGTCTGTCCCAAATCCCACCCCGCACTTTGCTTTCATAGAGCCATAGAGTTGGAAGAGACCCCATGGACCTCTGCCATCAAGTCAACATCAACTTATGGCGAACCTAAAAACGAAAGGCCTCCAAGAGGTCTTGCAAACACAGGGTCTTGCAAACACAGGGTGGTCATCCATTGCATCTGAGGAAGTAGACTGAAGCCTAGGAAAGCTCATGCTGCCAACTTCTTTCTTTCAGTGAGTCTCAAAGGTGCTACAAGATCTCTCCACATCAGAGTAATGATGGCTTCCTCAAGTCAATCCACCTACAATGTGGTCTCCTGCTTTTCCTACCATTTTATTAAGCACTGTCACCTAAGCATCACTCTTCAGTCCCTCCCAATGAAAGTCATTGAGCTGCATGCATATGTGTTGAAATGACGACTTTTAAATAGTTAGGTTAGCTGCTTGCAAGGCTATGTATCAGTGGTGGCCAACGTATGGCACGAGTGCCAGAGGTGGCACTCAGAGCGCCTTCTGTGGGCACACATGCTTTTGCCCCAGCACAGAGTTTGCCAGAGTTTGTTACTAGAAAGCCAGAGGGACATGGCACTTTGTGATAAATAAGTGGGTTTTGGGTTACTGTATGGGCACTCGGTCTTTAAAACGTTTGCCATCACTGCTATGTATTATCTCAAAAGATGTGGTTTGGTGGTTAGCGCATTCAACCTGGGCTTGTGAGAGCCCAGTTTTAATCCCCACTGGGCCATCAAACTCCAACTCTGAGTCCCTATAATGGGAGAAAGGAGGGATATAAGAACAATAAAATAATAATAATAGTAACAACAACAACTCTATAGGGTTTATTGTGTGTTTTTCAGGCTCTGTGGCCATGCTCTGAAAGAGTTCACTCCCGACGTTTCGCCAGCGAACTTGGCGAAGTAAACTCGGGAATAAACTTCTAGAACATGGCCGCTGAGCCCGAAAAATGCCCAAAAAACTACGGATGCCAGCCACAAAAGCCTTCGACATCGCAACAACAACTCTCCTTCAACCAGACCCACTCCACAAGGTTGTTGCAAGTGGGCTTTCCAGAGCGAAAACAAGAGACGGCTCCTGCACCATTCATGTGTTTTCCCCCCCGCAGGGCGCATTTCAGCAAGTGTTGCTTCATATATAACTGGATCCGTTGCCAAATTTTTGCTCTTCTGCAAAACCATTTATGACGCAGGCGCCGTCTCCGTTTTTTCAATGTGGCAAAAGCCCAGGACAAAGTGAAGGAGGAAGAGCTAAGTGCGGATGGCGGTTTGCATGTCAAGGTGAATCGGCTCCAGGCTTTAACCCGGGTTGTAAAGGAGCCACCCGAACACTGTGCAAATGAAGAAAATAATAGTGAAACCACTCTCTCTCTCTCTCTCTCTATCCATCTATCTATATATATATATATATATATCCCTCGCTAGCTTTCCTGCCACCTGCTTCTGCTTGATCTTGCTCCCTCCCTCGCCAGTAATTCAAGGGCAAATTGTTCCTCTCTTCTGCAGGCAAGAAGCTCTCCGGCATAAATCTCCAGCAGCTGCTGCCTGGGTGGCACCGTGATTTAAGAGCCTTGGCCTTTGGCTCTTCCTTCCAACCCTGTTTAAAGCCTAAAGTGGGATGGGTATAGGGTTGGGGCCACTGCGTCCCCAGAGGACCATCCATCCAGGTAGCGGCCTCCAACAAGCCCCTATCTCAAGCCTCCCTCCTCCCTCCCCAGCCCAGTGCCTTTGCCGAAGGAGAGGCCATTATTCTGGAGGAGAGAGGATCAGCAAGCGCTAGAGCAATGTCGACCCTAAATCAGAGACAGGCAGCTGCTCTCGGACTAGAAGCCCCACAATCCCACACCATTAGCTGCCACCTGGAAAACAATAACCCAAGTGGGCCAGAGTTGGTTCAGCCCTCCTTCAAATAAACGGACGAATGATCCTAGATGGCACAATTTTTATTGCTATTACTAATACTACGCTCATCCCTCCACATTTGTGGCTTTGATCATTCACGGATTTGATTAATATGTTCTCTCTGGGGATATCTAGGTCCTCCAGCGCAACTCTGTGGTCAGCTTTAACCAAAAGCTGCACTGAAGGGCATAGAGATTCCTAAAGGGAACACTCCACTAGGCATCTGTCGCTCCTCCATCGCAGCTCTATGGCCAATGTCTGGCATATGTTGACCACAGAGTTGCACTGGAGGAGCTAGAGATCGCTAGAGAGAATGCTCCACTAAGCATTTGTCGCACCTCCAGCGCAACTCTATGGTCGATGTCTGGCAGATGTTGACCATGGAGTTGCACTGGAGGAGCTAGAGATTGCTAGGGAGAATGCTCCACTAGGCATTTGTCGCACCTCCAGCGCAACTCTATGGTCAATGTCTGGCAGATGCTGACCACAGAGGTGCCCTGGAGGACCTAAATGTGGAGGGATGAGTACATATGGAAAGAGCAAGTATGGTGTAGTGCTTGGACTAGGACTCTGGGAGACCAGGGTTCAAATCCCCTGCTGGGTGAACTTGGATAACTGACGCTCTCTCAGCCTCTGAGGAAAGCAATGGCAAACCTGTTCTGAACAAATCTCGACATGATCGGTTTTGCCTTGGGGTCGCCGTAAATCAGAAATGGCCTGGAGGAAAATAATAGGATTATTTCAATGCTGAGCAAGGAAAGACTTGAACTGAAGATGTCCTGACCTTAAAGGTTCCACACTCCGACCATTGCACTTTACTGCCTCCACTCATAAAAGCCTATTGTTGCTACTTTTATGATCCTTACTAATTTCAGGAGCCGCTTTGCGATGCCACTGTAACCCAAAACAACATGGAGCCCGGTGGCATGTTAAATACTAGCCGGTTTTATTTGGCATAAGCTGCCGCAGACTGCGATCCCTTTGGGACAAATAAAACTGGTTAGTTCTTTATCGTTGCCACTAAACTCTTGCTTGTTATTCTTGCTATTTACAGTGTTTGTCTTGCCGCTTGGTACGGCAAAACCTGGAAGCAGTTTCCTTTAGGATGCTCCTCTGGAAGGATACGAAAACGACATCGAACAAGTTTCAAAGCAATTCAGAACAGAGAAACGCAACACGACAGAAATAGAGTAGATGGGGAAATTCTGCGTACGCAAATATGTTTCAACAGGGATTTGAAAGGGAACGTATTTCTGCCTCTCCGACTCCGCAAAGAACGTTCTAGAGATTAGGTGCTACCATTGAAAAGGCTTTGCTTTTCGACGTTCCCTCGCAGTATTGGTTGCAAAACAACCTGGAAATCCTCCAAAGAAGATCCCATTGGTTTCCGTTGTTGCGTGCCTTCATTTCCGACTTAGGGCAACCCTAAGGCGAACCTATCATAGAGTTTTCTTGGCACGTTTTCTTGGAGCGGGTTCGCCATTGCCGTCTTCTAAGGCTGAGAGAGCGTGGCTTGCCCAAAGTGGGCTTCCATGGCCGAGCCAGGATTTGAACCTGGTCTCCCAGTGTTTTAGCCCAACGTTCAAACAGCTACACCATACTGGCCTACTAAATCCATACATGGGGACACTGTCTCCCCATTATCTTGGCCCTATAGCGTTCAGGACTTTGTTGCGTCCTCTACAAAAACATGAACGCAGCTTGGTAGTTAATAGTCTAATGAATTAATAAACATCTACACAAGGTGTGAGCAACTGTAGAAGGCTAAGAAGGTTGGTTATCCACCCAGGAGACTTCTGGGGGCTGCACTTCTCTATCGCATCTGTGCCCACAAATAACAACAACAACAATAATAATAGCCCCCAGACAATGTAGTGAATTGGAAGGGTACTTTCACCACGCTGTGGTCCATTTTAGGCCCAGGAAAGGCCATTTTTAAAAACAGGACCTTCCCATGGGTACCAAAATCCATGGATGGCCAACGGCTATTATATACGATCGCATAGTAAAATGGTGTTCCTTATATAAAATGGCTAAATCAAGGGCTTTTGTTTTAATACATTCAAGCCATGGTTGGTTGAATCCACGGATATAAAGGGACGATGGTACACGCAAATTTCGTAGTGAGGAAAAACGCGACCACACAACCCGACAGGAACCAACGTCAGGACAAGAACGGAGGTGGGATTCAGAGGAACAAGAATGAAGCGAAGACTTAGAGGTTTCCCATAGACCTACTCTGAGCAGACAAACCAAAGTGCCCTTCCACATTGCTCTTAATGGATGATTGTTCATGAGAAGCCTGTTTTTCCGACA
Source organism: Sceloporus undulatus (assembly GCF_019175285.1). Classification (NCBI taxonomy): domain Eukaryota; kingdom Metazoa; phylum Chordata; class Lepidosauria; order Squamata; family Phrynosomatidae; genus Sceloporus; species Sceloporus undulatus. The sequence continues at coordinate 7,605,483 of NC_056532.1, read as the reverse complement.
AGAAAGGCGACAATACAACACCAGCCCTAAACAGAGAGATGCTCACCATCCACACCAGCAGCCAACACCATTTCTCCCAGTTGGACTCCACCAGCCAAGGAGGCATGATCCAGAAGTGTAACATTTCCAAGCTCTGACACATCCTTTCTGTGCCAAATGGTACCAAAACACACACGCAAACTATGCCAGCCTATACCAAAAATGCATCACAGTTTTAATGTGCCACAGCGAGAGACGCATATATCTCCAGTTTTGCAAAACGTGAAGCAAGACTTACTTTGTTGAGGGCTCCGGCTCCCGTTAAGATAATATGGGAATTTTCCACTTGGATCGTTCTCTGTCCCAACCGGACAAGGTACGCTCCGATGCCAATCGCCCGGCAAGTCACCTTAAAAGAGAAACAGGAAGGTCTTTCAGTTCCATAGCTTTTTAACGCAGAACAACTTGTTCGGTGTCCCAATGCGCAACAGGTTGGACCAACATGGTCCAGATTTGGAACGGACAATACCGCCTCCATTTGAACCAAGAGCCCCATTTTCCCAATGGACTTCAAGAGCCCCTTGAGTCAGTGGGCACTGAATCAAGGTTCAATGGCCCCTGGTAACCAGAGCTGCCAACCCGGGCCCTGCAAAACAAGATGCCAAGGAACAACCACACTGTAGGAAACCTATCCAACCCATTGTTTATCTAATGGCCTATCGTTCCAGCTCCCCATTCCCACAAACACACACAGTCTGTAGAATAGATTTTCTATGACACTCTTTCTTTGGAGGTTTATAAACAGAGGTTGGATGGGCATCTCTCGGAAATGCTCTGGTTGTGCATTCCTGCATGGCAGGGCTTTGGACAAGGTGGCGCTTGTGGACCCTTCCAGCGGACTGTCCTTTAGGGGACCTTAAGGAGAGGGATAAATGGATGGATGGATGGATGGATGGATGGATGGATGGATGGATGGATGGATGGATGGATGGATGGATGGATGGA
>NC_056532.1:7588668-7604489 GCF_019175285.1 Sceloporus undulatus | reverse complement strand
GATTGGAGGGGCATGTCACAGGAGTGGTCTAGTTGTGCATTCCTTCATGGCAGGTAGCACTAGATGTCCCTCCCAATTCTATGACTCTATCTACGAATTACCAGGTTGATTGTGATAATCTCTTCGTAGGCCAGGGATGATTCTCCGGCGATCATGCCAGATCCTCGCAGATTCTCCGTCCCGAGGCCTTCTTCTTTCCCAATAATATCTGTAATTTTATACCTGGCGCAGAAGGGAAAAGAAAGAAAGACCACATTTAGTCCGGAGGACCTTGGAAACACACTCCGCAGCATAACAACAACCAGAATAAGAGTCGGGTTTTTCTGCCCCCTTCAGAGCTTGGAACGCATCACAAGTCACACAGATGCATTTAAAGAACGGTGAGTGTGCGCATGGGTGATATTTCAGTTCTGCAATGAGCGAACTAAAGCACAACTTTTGAAACCTGAGTGAAACTTGGTTGGCTGCAAGAGGTCAGAATCCACTGGCTTTAGCCTATCTATTTTATTTGCTGCCAACATTTCTTGCAAAGAGGAGACCTCCAAGGTGTGCGCCCTTCTATGACGGTGGTCCTTGCTACCATTATTCACTACCTGTAGTAATAAGAAAGCTCTCGGTGCCAAATGGAGCTTCCTTTCTATTGCAAAGAGCCAGAAAGGAACCAAAGTGATAAAACTGAGCCGAAGAGGAAGGGGATGCACAATATCAGGCAAGAGGGCCACAGATCAGTGACTATGGCCCCATACAGACAGGCCAAAATAAAGCTGCTTCGGGTCACTTTGGAAGTATTCTGTTTAAATGATGCATGCTTCCTAAGAGGCCAGAAGCTGCGCCAAAGCTGCGCTCCAATCTTTAGGCCCGGACCATGGCTTTAGCATGGTTTGCGGACTCTTAGGACGCATGCATCATTTAAACAGCATACCTCCAAAGTGAACCGAAGCAGCTTTATTTTGGCCTGTCTGAATGGGGCCAAAGTTGTAAAATAACGCTTCTTTTTTAATCCAGTGTTTTAAACATGCTTACCTAGATTCCCCTTCGTCTTCCACGTGCTCACAATGTACAGAGTTCAAAGCACTGACTTTCTTATAATCCTGAGGAGTCAGGTAGAGATACTTGAATCCCTGGAGGAGGAAGGGAAATGAGAGTGGAAGGAAAAACCCATTAGAGAAATTAAATTGTTCTCGTCCCAAATCCCAATACTTCCCCGGCCCCAAAGAAAATCACATTTTGCAAGTTTAAAAAAGAGAGAGAAGAAGAAGAATGAAGTTACTTTGAGTATTTAGGGACTGTACAGTTGGTCGAAACCAACGCCTGGTCCAGGGTCAACCAGTCATTTTCATAGATCACTGGACAGCAAGAAGATGGATCTCCGAAGTCGCAACGCAGCGTTGTAACTACTATGCCTCTTGTAAGCACATAGCCCTCAAAAACTGATATAACGGATGGACAGGTTGGACCTTAAAACCTTTGTTATGTATCTGCTTTGATCATATGGCTTCAATATGGCGATGCTCTCCTAGGGTTTCCTTGACGAAAAGGACTCAGAGGGGGTTTGCCAATGCTTGCCTCTGAGGCTGAGTTTTATTCAAACCCTGGACACCTAGAGTCCTAATCCAACACTACATTATAGTACCCCACTGAACTACAAATCCCAGGGTTCTATGGAATAAAACCATGGCAGCGGAAGTAGAATCCCAGTGCTATAATTACGGAGCGCAGAAGAGATCTTAATGTATTACATACAACTCAAAAGGACACAATTTTGACCTCTTCCTCCGAACATAAAAAAGGGGGGTCCACCAAATTGTGGGTTCATGTTCCAGCATCACAAGCCATTTCAGAACCTCCTTACTTTGTACGGGTCGTCGGGGTCTTCCCACGCCACGTGGAACATGTGCCGGATCTCCTCAGCCAAGCCGATCCTGGCGCCGCTGTTGGCGGCAACGTAAATCCGGGGGATGCCCTGCTGCCGTGCCAGCTCCGAGGCCCTCAGAAAGAGCAGGTCCTCCTGGGGCCCAAAGGACCCGATCCGATACGTGATGTCGTTGCTAATGACGATGACATCTCGCCCGTCTGGATACTCGGGCGTCTTGAGGGTCATGCGCCAAGCCACCATGCCAATCTATGGAGAGGGATTATTGTGGCAATGTTAGCATTACAGTTCCTGCATGCCCTGATAGATGCCAAGCCCTCCTCCCAATTTACTGGAGCACCTAGAACTACAACGTATGTAAAAAATCAAGTTTTAAGGGAGCGCATATTGTCAAATGTACTGTGCTCCTTGCGGAGCTGAAAAGACCCATGCTCCAGGATTGGAGAGACAAATACTCGCCATCCATCATTCAGTGGCTGGAAAAGTTTAATGTTTCAGCCATGTGCGAACATGTATTCTACTGACGCCAACTGCAGGCCCTAAATCCAATTGCTAGTCCCCATCTTAGAATAGCCAGCAGTTGCAAAATAGTAAGTTAACACTTACGTATGTCCAATTGATTCAATGGAGTGGGATTAGCAATTGGATTTAGTTCCTTTACAATAACCTGGACATATGTCCCGCTTATATTCATATATATGCCTACCCACAATCATATAGTATGCATTTCTCCTTCCGTCATTTGCGTTTCTCCCTCTACTTATCTTTCAATCCTTCTTGGCATTTATATGTATATAACTCTAAGCGCACATAGCACATAAGAAATTTTCAAGAGTATACTATAGGAGCATTTCCAGCTTAAGCCAGGTTGCCATGCCTTTAAACTCTGTGCGCATGTGTGTGCCTACTAATACATAGAATAGAAACATGTGCAAAAATGATATCCACAGACCAGCATGCAGACTACACATTGTGCATTTCTCTCTCTGACGCATGCTCTTTCTGTGCCGCAGTTGTTACCCAGGGAGCAAATGACATTCCAGCGCAGAACCTAATCACAGCTTGGAACATCAGAAATAATGATGGCTTCTGATCGGCGGTTGTGAATAATTCATTGGGTTTGATTTCCCCCCCATTTCCCCTCCGTTCCCAGTCCTGGCCAGTGATACCTTTCAGGCCAAATGGGTTTCTACAGGAGAATAATGGTTCTGCTTCTTATGGAAATACAGTGGCGCGCACATCGCTTCGCCCAACACAGAGGGAGCGACACGCGCAAAACCCACTCCGTTGAATTAGAGTCATTGCATCTTCCAGAGAAATATCCTTTCCCCTCGTCGTCTCTTCTCCATTCCCCCTCTTGTTGTTGTGGCAGTGATACAACGACAACCGGGAGAAGCCATTGAGATAGGTAGGAGCTTGCCTTTTGCAAACCTCCGCAGTGGGAACCGTCTTTTATGGGCGGCCAACAAAACTACTAGACCTGTTACCATGCAAACGTATACACACACACTTTCCAAACCTGGTGCCCTTAGGATTTTCCAACCTACAACTCCCAACACACCCTAGCACACCTTTTATAACAAGCTATTCCTTCACAGCATTTTGTTATTTCACCACAAAACCTGAACGCTGCACAACTGGAATAAAGTGGCGTTGGATATGAAAGCCGGCATGGTGTAGTGGTTTAAGCGCTGGACTACAACTCTGGGGACCAGGGTTTAAATCCCCGCTCGGCCATGGAAGTCCACTAGGTGACATTGGGCAAGTCACACTCAGAGGAAGGTAAAGACAAGGCCATGCTGAACAAATCTTGTCAAGATGAACCTTGCGATAGTTTGGCCTCTGGGTCGCCATCAGTCAGAATGCGCATAGCTGCCAATTCAGCATCTCCTTCAGTGTAGCATAAATACCCACATGCAAAGATAAGTTATGCCATCACTACACAACCCCCACACAAAATAGTAACACTGCGCAATACATGTCAACGGCTGGGTGATGTTGTGCAATGCGCAACCTTAATGTGCAACACTGCTGAATACGCAGCCCTGCTTCTGCCACCGTCAGCAGAATGCATTTGTTGTGCTATGAGGAATAATTCACTGTTCTTGAGTTGTGTGACCTACACATGGGTATATGTTGCTAACTGGATGCCAGCCGAAATGGGAAGCCCATAAAAGCCAAGGGAAGTCACTCCCCTGGATGACTTACCCTTAAACACAACCATCTTACTGTGTCCCTCAAAACCATTGCTTCCTTGGGCCTGTGGTTAAAGCAAAAACTGTTGCCGTTTTGTGCCTTCCAAGTCATTTATCATTTATGGCGACCTTAAGGCGAAACTATCACACTCTTGGCAAGGTTTGCCATGGCCTTCCTTTGAGGCTGAGCGAGAACGCTACTAGAATGCGCCACCGTTTCTAGTAGCGTTGCTACCAGAATCCTAGTCCGACATTCAAACCACACATTGTTAAAAATTAAAATATAACACTGGCCAGCCATGCCTATGGCTTTTCCCAACAACTCTGTTTCCACTTGTTTAAAGTAACTTTTAATGCCAAAGTGTACCGCGAAGGTGGTTTTTAAGAAGTTCAGTTTGAGGATTTCTTTACCACTCTTGTAAAGGAAGAAGTATGACATCTAGTGTTAATAAATGAAATGGCCAGAGACATTATGGTGAACATTAGCAGAACGATGCGCCGTCATCCCAGAGGACAATGGAAGTTCTTGGAGGAAAAGGACGGGGGAAATACCACTTTTCCTATAGCAACAAAAGCTGCCTTTTTTAAAAAGCTTGAGGCATGAGCCATAGATACACTGGCAGACTACAGTTACAGTGCGCCCGCGCCATACGCAGGCGCGCCATATGCGGCCTTGAGCATACGCGCTCAAGCCGCGGGGCGGAAGCGGAGGCGCGTCCCATTCAATTGAATGGGCGCGCGCGCCCGTTGTGCACCGCCTGCGCTCGAACATAATCAGAATTCGCCTTACGCGGAGAGATCCGGAACGGATGCCCCGCGTAAGGCGAGGACAGACTATACTACTGTTGTCGTTGCAGCTACTGTTGTTGTTGCATGCCTGCAAACTGACTCTGACATCTGGCGACTCGATCCTAGGGTTTGTTTGGCAAGATTTACTGGGAGCAAGTTTGCCCATGGTCTTCCTCTGAGGCTGAGAGAGTATGACTTGTCCAAAGCCGGTGAGACTCCATGACTGACCAAAGTCTCCTGAAGTCCTAGTCCAACGATGGCGAACCTATGGCACGTGTGCCAGAGGTGGCACTCAGAGCCCTCTCTGTGGGCACATGTGCCATCACTCCAGCACAGAGTTTGCCAGAGTTTGTTACTAGAAAGCCAGAGGGACATGGCACTTTGCAATAAATAAGTGGGTTTTGGGTTGCAGTTTGGGCACTCGGCCTCTAAGAGGTTCATCATCACTGTATCAAACCATGACATTGCATTGACTGGCAAAGACTTTTAAAGGACATTAAAAGCGCTGAATGGTTGGCATTATCACGCCTATGCGCCAAGAATCTTATGATAAATCAAACTGGTTTGGATTTAATTTTACTATCCTTCCAAGTGCCATATACGCTGTGACCAAATGCTGCAAGGTGTTGCGCTCTCATTTAAGGTTGAGTCTCCTTTATCCGGAATTCCAAAATCTAACCTTGATTTTGTCATTTTTATATAAGGGACATCGTTTTACTATGCCATTGTATCTAATGGGACTTGAGCACCCACGGATTTTGGTATCCGATGCCAAGGGCCCACTGTATACTCAAACCAAAAATGAATTTCATGGTTCGACTTGGAGTCCCATCTCCAAGATATCTCATTCTGGTTTGCAAACGTTCCAAAATACCTCTGGTCCCAAACATTTCCGATAAAGGGAGACTCAACCCAAAATTCACACTCCGACTGGATCGAGCCATTTTGGAAAAGGGTTCCTCCTTAAGTGTGTAGGCCGCACATATTGGTTTTCTTTCTGCAACTGGCGAATCAGTGCGCACGAGCGGTGCCATCTTGGTCACACAAAAACAGCCCGACTCAGAGAACGGGTTTACCGTCCTACAAATGAGAAATGCCTTCTCCCCAAACTTTAAAGGACAAAAAGAGCAGCGGTTTCCATTTTCAAGGCACCGAGGAAAGTCGTTCAGGGGTTAAAAAGAAGTGTGTGCTGGTGACAAGAGCGATCCTGCCTGAGTGGTTGGTCTTTGGGTACAGGGTCCCATATAATAAGACTATTTGTATTCATACTGGCAGAGTAAACACTACATGTTCATGCCCAGGCAGCTCAGCGCTAGTAATTTCAGCCAGAACACGGCTTGGTCCCTTGGGAACCTGGCGACTCCCCTGGCCTCCAAACCACTCCAAATGCAGAACGAGAGCCGAAAAAGACCGGAGGGCGGAGGAGGGGGCAGTCGCAAAGGCGGAGGGACGGAGACAGACAAAGAGCCGGCTTGAGAGAGACCTGCGCACCGCATTGTGGCTCAGATGTCTTGCTTGCAAGGAGAAAACGTTTCAAAAAGGCCAAAGGTTGAGCCGTTTGGAGGGCATCTCTCAAAAAGCCCTCCTTGCTTCAAATTTAGCAGCAGCCTCTGTGCACCATCCGGGTCGCAGGGCTTAACATTTCTGCATCCGAGACAAAAACACTGCAAAGCGGAGCCATGCTCAAGAGCTGGTACTCATCTGAATATAGCTGGATGGGGACCAAACGGAGGGCCTTTTCCAACGTGGCACCTTGCGTTCGGAAAGCCTTTCCCCTACGAATCTTTTTTCAGTACAAACCAAAGAAGCTTTTATCCTCTAAGGTTTTTTTAATGTACTGGTTTTAATTGTGAGGTTTATCCACGGTGCGAAAGGTTTGCGGCCCTTTTGAGCTGTCTCACATTCGGCCTATAAAGCGTGACGTCCCTATGTATTATCTTTGGCATTTGAGGGCATCTTATACATAGCTTAGTCCATCTAGTTCAGTCCATCTAGCTCTAGGATCGGTGCAAGACTTAGGGCCACTTTTCTGTCTACTGCAAGTTCCACTTAATGCCCAAGTAATAACTGGAAGTGGCCAGAAATCCACTCCTTGTTTCGTAAAACTCTTGAGTGTGGAGAGAGGTTAAACCCAGAAAAGAATGGTAGCTTCTGGAGAATTTCTGGGGCTGCAAAAATACAAATTTCAGCAAGATGCATGTGTCTGTGTTTGGTTGGGAGGGGTGTTTGGGAGACCCAAAAGCACACTGGATCCATGGACTATATTGTTCTTAGTCCGGTTCTAAACTAGGGTGGGCAGAGTGTGTCCCATAGGCTGAATTTCAGTTGTCTACTCTGATTCCCCCCCCCCCTCCAAAAAGCCCCAAAGTGGTCTCTATGGGATAGACAGAGCATTTCCACTATGTTGGAAGTCCCCCTGGACTCCCCAAGAGTCGAAACAAGGCCTAAATAAGATATTGACATGTCTCCCCAAGGGGTGTTGGGGGCAAAAAATTGATCCAACATCTCTCGGAGGGCTAAGACAACTATCCGGTCTGCTCTATATGTCAGTGGCTCTGCAGCCTTTCCAATGTGTCCTTGGAGATGCTGGGGACTGAAGCCAATCTCTCCTGCTTGCAAAACATGTGCTCTACCACAGTGCTATGGCACTACCTCCCCTCCTTTCCTCCCCCCATGGTATACTTCCCAAACGGTTTTACTGAAGGGTGGCCCAGGAAACCAAACACACAAACACAACTGTAATCACAATCAACATTGACACAGTGTCTTTCCTGTCTCTAAGGCATGCCACATGCATCCCACCTCAGCAATCCCAACAGCAGCTCTATAAACAAGGAGGAGCTGCGACAAAACGCTGCCATGCGGAGTGTCCCCTGGTTCAGATCCCTACTGATCTATCTACTCCTTCGTTCCTCCGCTGAATGTAGAATCACAGAGTCGAAAGGGGACCCAAAAACAATCTAGTCCTTCCCTTGTCATGCACTTAGCATTCTGTGGCCACTGCGCATGCTCAGTCTTCACTGGGCTTTTGGAGGGCGTTCTTTGGCATCCTATTCTTTTGCATCATCCTTTACATCCTTTGTTACATGCCCCCTCGACTTATCCATGGGTCATATTAAAATCCATATTTTTGGCGCCAAAACCTGCCCTTGACTGATACGTGAGGTCGACTGATAGTCAAGAAGATACGGCAGTTAACTAACCATCTTATGGTTCCCATTCATTTGGGGAGGTACTTTTACAAAGCTCCTCCTATGCTGTAACAGAAGATGATAATATCCCAGCAGGCTAATGTAAGACAAAACACTCCTTTTGAGAACCCCAATCCTGAACCACATATGGGCAAAAAGCTCATTACCACCATTTCAAATAGGAAGCAAGCAGAGCTGTTATAGCTAGAACAAAGATGGAGAAAGAGATGTGCTCCCATGAACAAAGACCGCCATCAAAATGTTAAGAGGTTACCCAGCGTTTTCTTTAAAATGAGATGTTTATTCGCCCCCTTGAGCGCCATTTGTAAATGCAAGCTACTAAATAAACCATCATCCCCACTTACCTCATTTCCGCCAGGTAGCCTGTTCATGTGCACCAGTTGCCCTTGGTCGTCCAACACCAGCTCCGTATACGTCAGCAGATCCGAAGGCAGTGGCGGCGAAGGCAGGATGGCAAACTCTTTCATGTACTCCCACAGTTTGATCAGAGACTAGGTTGATTCGGAAGAGGGAGAAAAGGATAATGTCCAACTTTTTAACTATATCTCTATTTCTATGAGCTGTCCTTTACTCACAAAGCCTTTTGTCCTTGGTTTTTAATCCAGACACAGTCCTCTAGTGTCCTCCAGCGCAACTCTGTGGTCAATGTCCGACAGACACTGACCATTGAATTGTGCTGGAGGAGCTACAAAGGCCAAGTAGAGTATTCTCTCTAGGGATCTCTAGGTCCTCTGGTGCAACTCTGTGGTCAACGTCCGACAGACACTGACCATAGAACTGCGCTGGAGGAGCTACAAAGGGCTAGTAGAGTATCCTCTCTAGGAATCTCTAGGTCCTCCGGTGCAACTCTGTGGTCAACGTCCGACAGACACTGACCATAGAACTGCGCTGGAGGAGCTACAAAGGGCTAGTAGAGTATCCTCTCTAGGAATCTCTAGGTCCTCCAGGGCAACTCTGTGGTCAACGTCCGACAGACACTGACCATAGAACTGCACTAGAGGAGCTACAAAGGCCTAGTAGAGTATTCTCTCTAGGAATCTCTAGGCCTTTCAGTGCAACTTTTAGTTAACGTTGACCATAGAGTTGCACTGGAGGAGCTACAAAGGCCTAGAAGAGTATTCTCTCTAGGAATCTCTAGGTCTTTCGGTGCAACTTTTAGTTACAGTTGACCAAAGAGTTGCTCTGGAGGACCTAGATATTCCTAGAGAGAACATATGAATCAAATCCGTGAATAATCAAATCCACAAATATCAAAGCCACAAATACTTGTTGCAAGCTTTCAAAGCTCCATGGGCTTCTTCTTCATCAAGCAAGATGTTACAAACCAAACCGAAGAAACAAATTGGAGATCTTAGTCAGATGCCAGCATGTTGTTTCAGTACTTACTAAAGATGCTATGATCGTAACATCTTTACTAAGGACTGAGACAACATGCATGCAGCTGACTAACCCCTGCATGTTTCCAAGGAATGATGGTTAGCTTAAAAACAAAAGTTTCTCTTTCTCACATGCAAAAAGAGGAGGGAAGGGAGAGGAAATGAGGCGGAAGCTCAACAGAATTAATTCTTTTAGCAGAAAGTCTCTGCCCTTGAAAGCTTCTATGAAAGCTTTAGGGAGAGGAGGAGACCAGCAGACCAGCTCTTCTCCTTGGACCTGATGGAAGAATTAAGTGCATCTATTCAGGGAATGATTGCTGGTTGCAATGTCCATCAGCAGAGTCCTCTCCAGGAGCCTGACAGTGGCTGAGCAATGAGAGGACATGGAACCGCACACGCATAGTTATGCGCACATGTAGGATCTTGGCTGTGGTCTGACTTGACTTTTAAGCCATTTTAAGTTCAGCGGGACCGTTCTTACCTGTCGAAACATTTCAGGGATGTCATAGACGTACGTCGTCCCCAACGATTGCGCCTGGAACCTCTTGGACTGCAGTAAGTCCTTTGTCACGTATGGAGTGTTGATCAGCATCCCATGTAGTGGCCCTTGCTTGTCACCGTAAGCTTGAAACATAATCTGAACAAGAACATGCACATCCGTTATTAAGTCAGTGAAAAAAGTTGACCGTCAGATGAGGCTTGTTTCATCCCACAGTTTGGGCATGGCCATAGGTTGGGCAATTTTTGTTTCCTGGGGGACACTTAGAGTCAAAAAGGGGTAATTCTTCACATGCACAAAAGAGCAGTACCTGGGCAGTTCTGGAGTCGGTCACCTCCTTGTAGAGGCTTATGTCCAGGTAGTAACCAGATTCGTTGGTTAGGAAGAGGCGGATGGGGATCGCTTTGCCGGTTGGCGTCAGTCGGATGTTAATTTTAAGCTCCGCCTGGAGCACCCGGAGTTTCCACAAGCGGCTGCCGTAACGCATGACCATGCTCCGGACAGACTCCTCAATCTGAACGACACAGAAAAAAGAACGGGAGTAAGGATGCGGACAAGGCCAAGAAGAACGGCTGCGGTTGGAGATGTACTATTTCCAGAAACGATGAAACCAGGCTTTGGTTTTAGGTGATTCCTGCCACGGCGCTGAGTGCCATGCTTAACTTTTATGCTTTCTAGGGAAAACATTGTCCAAAGAGATGATTTGAGCATCTTTTCCATGCACCTATCCATTCCTCATCCCTCTTTAGATTAAACTACATCACTCAAACCGACTCAAAGTTTGTCTGGTAGTTGAAGAGATTGTGTTGATGTGGGGCAAGGTGCGTAGCGCAACACTGCCAGAGTTTCTTATGCATTCCCTCCCCCTCACCTGCCCAAACATCTTAATATTCCAAAAACCCAGAAAGCAACAACATTAAGCACAAAATCCTCCACAAACAATTTCAAAAAACAGCATTTACACCCCGCGCTTCGCCGCTGCCACGACGTTTTAAATCAACAAGGCAATTACCGCTCGGAGCCCTGTTCCTCCGCTGTTTTATTAAACTTTCTAATATACTGCTGTTTGGTAAATAGTGCATATTAAAAGCCCGGCAATCGGAAGGCAGGTCTTTAATGTTCGCTCTCGAAATACTTCTTTTCCTCAGGTCCCTCTGGGGCACGTGCTTTCCGCAGAGTCTCCAAGACGGTGTGCAAGCAAAGCCCCACAAAGCTTTGGAGAACAACCGGGAAGAGGAACAACTACAAAACTTCTTTTACGTCACAGAGAAGGTCTTTGGGTAGCAGAATATGTGCCAAGTTGCATCAGTTTGTGGGATGAGCACAAACAGTTATGCCTGCCTGAATTTTCTACATTCTTTGGCATCATATTCCTTCGCATCATCCTTTGTTACATGCCCCTAAGTCTTACCCTAAGTCATACCAAAACCCATCATTTTGGCCCCCAAAACTGCCCTTACTTATACATGAGGTAGACTTATAGTCGAGTATATACTGTAGTTAACTAACCTTCCCTGGCCTGATCCTGGAAACATCATGCATCATGAGCAGAACAAACCTTCTTCTATCCATGCAGCTGATACTTACTTAGTTCAGTATACTTAACTAAGCTGATATAGGATTCCAGCCATTACCTATTATACTGAACGTCCGCCCGTCATTAACACAACGCTGTTGTTACTTTAGCACAGAGACTTGGTCCTCCTGAAGAGCAAAACCAACAATCCCCTCAGATAGAAGGTACTTTTGAACGGCAGGAGACCCTCAACCTACCTTTGACGGGTCCATGATAACCGTCGGGACAAAGTTGAGGAATATGTGGTTGCAGTCGGTGCGCACGTTTGTGTTGTTGAAAGCCACTTCCAGCTCATCCATGGCTTCCAGGAGCAAACGCTCCCCTTCGTTTTGCAGGTATTCAAAGGATGCCTCCTGCAAAGAGAACATCAATCCGTTACTGGCTTACTTTCCTCGGCCACTTGGTGGTAAAGCTGCCAGCCGTACCTGTTGCTAATAGGAAGCACCTGACAACAACCAGTCCCACCTCCTTGAAAAATGGTGCTTGGCTTACTGTCAGTAAGGAGGCTTGCAGAATGCAGATGTCAAATTCAGATGGTTAAAACACTGACATGTTGTGAGTTTGTTCCTTACTTCCTTGCATTCCCTCTGACACAAAGTTAAGTTACCCATTGGCAATGCTCTAGTCTGTTTTAGTGTCAAGATTTGTCCTAGACTCCTTGTACTTTTCCTACAAAGAGGTTTGTGGCAAACATAGTTCTCCAAAGGAGGCTCTTTGCAACTTTTGCAACCGAGAAGCCAAAATTTATTGCCTTCCTTCTACTCATCCTTGTTCCCAGGCAGCTCAGTCTGGTGTGTGTTATGTGTATGTGTGTGTCTACAAAACCTACATCTCAAAGCAAAACCATAAAATGCTCTGCACGATGATTTACCAGCTTTGGCTTGATGAAAACGTCTGCGCGCCTTTTGGTTGGCCTAATAAAGATACCTCCAAGAATACAGATTTGGGGGAAAGCTTCTTAGTCATTCCAGAGACAGAAATGGCCAGTCTGCGGCTGTCGGGGCAGAGCTGAAAGAAGGTTAAACTTGCGCTCTTGCCAAAGGCATATCCCACACACTTCATCCTGCTCTTTTCTACCGAGGTGAGTAGATACCATTTATTCCTTGGGCAAAATGTAAAAGGTACCACTTGGATACAATGGGGAATAGTTCAGCCCTCACTCATGGTGCTGAGGAGTTCAACCTCCACTTTGCAATATGTCTCTGTGTGCAAAGTGCATTAACAGGTGGCACCATACCTTCATACAGGTCATGGATGGATGGATGGATGGATAGACAGCACCCTCTTATTCATTTAAAACAGGGATTGGTAGCGTGTACCCCTCCAGCATTTATTGGACTACAATTCCCATCATCACTCTTGGCTCTACGGCCACTCTCACTCTCAAGCTTCTCGGACAGTTAACACAATGCCCCCAAACACAGAGTAAAGTATAAGTTAAACATCACACACACGCTATCTGCCTTGAGGGCATTCCTTTGGCTACTTAAGAAACACAGCCCACCTTCGTAACCAGGTCCGAATGCCGGATGATCGCCCGGACAAAGAACCGGTAGTCAGTAACCTCGGCTCCCGCCTCGACTTTGGCCGCGCCCAGGTAGAGGTGCATTTTGTGGTTGGCGCACGGAATGGCCGTGAGGTCGAAGTTGCGCATGCGGTTGAGCTCCAGCTGGAACGCCAACGCCGGTTCCAAGTGGCGGTAGATTCTGTCTTCTTCAAACTGGAAAGAAACACAGCCACTTATATGAATTTGATGCAACTAGTTCTTGACAGACAAAAGGAACAGAACATTCTCCTCCTCTTTCTTTAGCATTTATTGAATTAGGAAAAGCATCCTAGGCTCATATTACGTAACTGAAAGACCACTAGAAGCATCTTTGAAAGATGAAGAGAGAGCAGCAAGACAAGGTTTTCCCAAGGAAGGCAATTCCAAAGTGCAGGCCCTGTCTTATGTGGCCCCAAAAATTGGTGGGATACGGAGAAGGGTCTCTCTGGAAAATCTAAAGAACTGGGCAAGGCCCCATGCGCTACGGTCAGAGGTACTAATAATGCTGATCCAAAGCCAAGGAGAACTTCCAACAGCCACAGGTTTCCATTTGACACGCTGCCGTCCCAACCCAGCTGAACCAGTTGGGAACCCTCTTGGCGGCACCAAGACAGGCAGCATTCCTTGTCTTTGGTAGACGCATTTGTTTCCAACCCAAAGCAGAAAGGGCTGAAAGGTTAGCAACTCACCTTATCCCTTGCGCGGAATGTGAAAAACTTAGGAAACTCCCTCTGTTTGGAAAAGAGAGACAGCGCCATTAGTATCCGAAAACATCATTTCATCATCTCATCTACAAAGCAGGAGGGATGGCATTACCAAACTACAAAGACAACTCTTTGCCTCTCCCTTCTAAGCATGGGTTCAGATGTCACCCTAAACTGACTCCGATTCAAAACAGAAGCAAAAGGTGCAGGCTAGTGCCCCCACAAAAAAGGTTGCCCTTTCCGCCCCCAATTTCCGAACTCCTACCCAACGGCATGGGCTGCATGCAGCTATTTCTCAACCATCTTTTCTGCAGCCGTCCAATTTATTCTTTCTAAAAACTGACATTTCAGTTTGCTGCCAATGTGGGAAACAGATTGTCTACCTAGAAAGATACTTTGCTCCTTGTATACCCCTCTCCCCAAACTTTTGTTCTGGGGCTGCCAGTGCAGCTCAGTGGTTTAGCTTTCCATGCAAACTGGGCCACTGTCTGGTCTTGATGTTGCTGGCTTCTCTGTCTTCTGCAGGGAGCTAAAGGAGCAAGAATTCAACTGAAGTGAAACAAGAGAAGGTGGTGACTACCTGCATCCAAAGCTCATGAGAGTTTTAGCCACCAAATCAGATTTTGGAGATATTCTGTCACCTTTGAAACCTAGACATCTATTTCCCAAGACTGGCAGGCTGCCTGAGGCTCAAACATGGAGATGCAAAGCCATAGGGCTGAGATGTCACCAGTGTGTGTGTTTTTGCCCTGTGCCTTCAAGTCATTTCTGACTTATGGCGACCCTATCATAGGGTCTTCTTGGCAAGGTTTGTTAGGAGCAGTTGCTTTTGTCTTCCTCTGAGACTGATAGAATATGACTTGATAAAGGTCACTCAGTGAGTTTTCTTGGCCAAGCAGAGATTTGAACCCTGTGTCTAGAGTCCTAGTCCAACACTCAAACCACTACAACCAGAATGCATTTCAATGCCTATTGAAACCTGTTGCGTAGGCATCTCTCCCAGTTCTAGTGCCCAAGTTTCTGTTAATGTCATGTTCAGGATGATATCAACTTTGCTATCAGGGGTATACCTGTATTATCTTGGAGGACAACTATGGTGGTGGAAGATATAACAAGGGGTATGTAGCCCACAGAGGAGGTACAGCCATATTTACAAGGGTGGTTAAGGCCCAAGTGATGGCAAACCTATGGCATGCGTGCCAGAAGTGGCACTCAGAGCCCTCTCTGTGGGCACATGTGCCATTGCTCCAGTACAGCGTTTGCCAGAGTTTGTTACTAGAAAGCCAGAGGGACATGGCACTTTGCAATAAATAAGTGGGTTTTGGGCTGCAGTTTGGGCACTCGGCCTCTAAAAGGTTCACCATCACTGCGGTCACAGAAGGATAAGTTGCTTACCAATGGGTTGTCTGCGCCTGCGCAGTAAACTTCGGACGTTTTACTGTGCGGCCGCAGACGCCACAAAGAATAAAAACAGAACAGTCAGAAACGTTGCCCATTTCTCCCATTGTCTTTCTAATCCGTTGCGTCTCCCTCTTGCCTTTGTCTCTCCGTGTGGCCAATTTTTCCTCCCGCCGCCCATGCGCAAACTCTCACCGCCGTGATTGCTTTTGTTGCTGTTGCCGCCGCCGCCGCCAAGGCCTTCCCTCCGTCGCCCATTCCAGGAACAAATATCGCCATTAAACGCAAAGCATCCTCCAAGCTTTGATACCCAAAAATACCCCCCCCCCAAAAAAAGAGAATTCCGCCATCCTAGATGGAGGAATTATGCCCCCGCTGTGTTCTAATCAACCAACCATCATCAAGACAATCAGAATAATTCGCCTAAATTAGCCAATCAAGACACCCTGCAAATTGGAGAATGCAAAAAGCTACACGAGAAAATCATCATAGCCGGTTATTATACTAATAATCGCGTTAAAAACCTAATGAGATGAGGAAATTGGAAGCTTGCTGGAGCAACTCTCTATTACCTCAACATGCTGGGAACTAATTATATAGACTGTAATTAAAACACAAAACAAACCCAAGCCAAGGGTCCTCCCCCCCCCCCC